>NC_139959.1:9144116-9744116 GCF_963454915.1 Gymnoscopelus microlampas | reverse complement strand
GGCTGAGTGAGCTGGTGGAGCACGTATTTCCTTTACGAAGTAAGGAACAGAGCGCCACCTTCAGTTGTCCAGAGTTCAGCTCTTTCTGCTTCTGGAGACAGCCAATAGCTGAGGTGTGTCTGGAGGAGCTACTCTGAACATATATGGTGTTATCAGGTGTAAGCTATTTGACCACATTCACATGTCATACAACAAGGATGACATATAAGAGCAGATTGACCGCTGTGTAATTATGGTCAGTGGTACTGTAGTTAGTCCTGTAGTCAACGACTATGATTCCTCTCATTTGGTATTGGTACCACACCAGTATCATCTTGTATCAACACTTGAAAGTCTGCAGTAATGGTTTTTGTATAACATTGTTTTATGTTATTGTCCTTGATGAATGTTTGCACTGCCTTAATATTTCACACTGCCTACGTTTATTTTGTTTTGTTTAATCAAAGTCAGATGTTTAAGGCCTTAAGTATAGTGTGATATTATTATTTTAGACATATATTCCATTATAGTGGTGGTAATGTCTTATCAATAGAAATCCTCATATTACCTCCTTATCCGAGAGGAGAGTCTTGAACTGAGAGGTCACCCTAGCTATAGCTTCTGGGATTATTGCACTGTAACCATACAGTCTGTTCCATGATATGCACACACACGAAATCAGCTCCTGCAGCAACCTTTATGAAGCTTCTGCAAAAGGTGGGCCGGTAGCCCCACTGCTTGTGCCTCAACACTTGACTTGACCTAATACAGTATTTTGTCGTTGTGAATTGTGATACACATGCTGCACCCAGAGAGACCACTGCCACATTCTGACTAGTCTCGTGAGCCAGACTGTTGCCTCCCACAATTTTCAAATGCTTCCGTCATACAGTCTGGAGCAACGGAAGCTCTGACATTGACCAGAGGATAAAGCGGATGTGGCGCCTTCTCCCCGCTTCCGTTCCGCACAAATTTGTCACAAAAATAATCGAAGCAGATATAGCTTACTGCTTAGCAGAAATGGAAATTCTAAAATAAAATGCACACTAATTTTATTGTGAATGGAAAAAATGACTGACAAGTGACAGCTTCCGTTCTCGGCTTTCGTGATGTGTAGTTCCAGACTATAGCATTCAGAGATAGTGGAATAGTTGTCTGGCTACGCGAGACTACATTCTGACTAATCTCATTTCAATAGAGCATTGGTTCTCAAAGTGGGGTCCGGGGACCCCCAGGGGTCTTTGACAGAGTTCCAGGGGGTCCCCAGCTAAATTATAGAATAGTAACCAAATAGACCCTTATGGGTCTGTAACTCTGAGAGTGTACAAATGGAACCAAATGGACCCTAACGGGTCCATTTGGTTCCATTTGTACACTCTCAGAGTTAAAATAACATTAATGTTATAATATAAATTGGGGTCCAAGAGATAGAAATGCTATTAAATGGGGGTCCGTAGCCTCTAATGCATGTCAAACTGGGGGTCCTTGAAATTAAAATGGTTGAGAATCACTGCTAGAGCCGTAAAAAAAATCTTCTCTTATGGGGTGTGCCGATACACTAATTTCACGAAACGATACGATACGATATTTGGCTCACAACTTCGATACGATTTCGATACGATACGATACGCACTTTTTTTATTATGAAAATATATGGAGGAGAAAAAAAGAAAATGCAAACAAATAATTCTGTTTTTGCATTATTCAGACATGCAAACTTGTAGCTTTTCAGCTACAATAGCCGTTTTGAATCCAAATAGTATGACACCTGACCCGAAAAAAAACCATGTTGTCACTCTTTTCACTTCGGGGCCGTTTGCATGCCTGATTATTATGATTGTAAAAAAAATAAAAATAAAAAAAAAAAAATTTTTTTTTTTTCAAAAACGATATTTTTTTTTCCAAAACGATACATATCGTCGCGAAAACGTATCGCGATATATCGCGGGACGATATATCGGCACACCCCTAGTCCCTGGCATATCTTTTCAAATGGGGGTCCGCTGGCTAATTAGTGTCAATTTGGGGGTCCTTGACATGAAAAAGTTTGAGAACCACTGCAATAGAGAACTGTTGAAATGGCATCAGTTGTCTTTTCTTGTTCATGACTAATGCAACAATGAATGATGCATGCGTGTGTGATTATGTAATGCAGGCAAGAAATTGTTTTCTTCTTTATGTTCTGTAAAAAAAAAAGAAGCTTTCATATCGATCAACACGATATACTCTAATATGACATATGTGTGCTTGGCCTGTGATAGGCCGGTATCGTCCAATAGTATCGGCCGAGCGCCAATATCGATATATAAAAGTAGGCATCTGGTAACTCCCCAGACAATATTGCTCCATCTGCATTGCACAGTCTGTTGTAGTATTACATTATAGGTCTCTATTTAGGCATGGTCTAAAAGTAGACATACGTGTGCTCCAGCCTTTCTATTGTATGCAAGCATATTGACTCGAGCGGCCCTTGTTTGCAGTGGTGGAAAAAGTATTCAAATATTTTACTTAAGTAAAAGTATCAATATCGCAATGTAGAAATACTCTGTTATAAGTAAACGTCTGGTATTCAAAATGTACTTGAGCGAAAGTACAAAAGTATTGGCATCAAAATATACTTAAAGTACCAAAAGTAGAAAGTACTCATTAAGCAGAAGGTCCCATTTCACAGGTTTCGAATGTATAAGAATCTTTTGAAAATAGCAGATCTACAAGCTCACAACGTGTCGTCCTTGGACGGCATTGAGACATTTCATTTTATTACGAATATAAAGAGTATACAAAAATGATCATTTATGTATGGAAGTTTTGAATGTTTGCTTCATAGTTGTAGGATTTGTTCTATTATAATCTCATTGGAAATAACACACTGAATGAAGTGTAATTAAGAGTGAAACGATATGAGCTGGCTCATTAGTAAATAAATAGCATGGCTGCAATTTGAAATCTGAAAAAGGAAAGCACTTTATAAAATAGATCAGTGGTTCCCAAACTGGGGGTCGGGACCCCCAAATTATTTTGGGGGGTCCCCAGATGATTAGCTTAAAGTGCAACATTGTTTTCTCGCTCAACAGTAAACAAACCATCATACAGTATAAGTGTATACACCTACAGGGTATCTGCACATGTATATTGAATGACTTTTAAAACCTTTTTAATACCAAATTGTCAAATATTAGGTAAGAAAGAGGCAAACATTGTGAAAATAGCTGATCTACAAGCTCACAACGCTTCAATGTGCGAGGCGTTGTGAGTTTGTAGTTTGTCTATTTTCACAATATTTATCTGTGGAACCGAGTCAAACTAAACGTAATCCCTACTCCCCAGTTCAAATATGATTATTTTGGGAGGTCGCGGCCTGAAAAGTTTGGGAACCCTTGGAATAGATTACTCTGCTGTTCTGTCACATAGATGCAATGGAAAGCACAATTGCTTTCTCCAAGATTATTATTATTTTTTTTCTTCACTGGTTATGAGACAGAGTGGGTTTGTCCTTTTCAGAATCTGTTCCTTCAATCACGTTCTTTCTATGAAAGTGATATACTTTGTGTGAAGAGACCACACATTTCCAATCTCAGTAGTATTTTGTGGTTGTTTTCCTGCTCATAAACGCTTTGTCATCATCTATCACATTTCAATCTTAAAATGCCTTTTTGTGCTGCTTTAAAAAATATATATATTATGTACATAATTGTGATGTAAAAATGGATGTTATATTTACATTAATTATGTTTTGGAAGATGACTTGGAGAATCAATACAGTTTCTAAAAATACCACCAGTTGTATTGTTTGATTGCATTTAGTTTATTTGCATCACCCATCAAAGAGTTTAAATAATAATCCTATTTCTGATGCATGTGAAACTTCATAAAGTCCTTTTGGTCAGTATATGTATTATAGATATGTAAATTAGAAATGTATACATAATAAACAATCCAAACCGTAAAATGTTATTTGTCCGACACATTTATTACAAATGTAATAAATGTCTCCTATCCTTCCATTTCTCCTGTTCTTATCCTGTTTTGGGGGATTCCACCCGTTTTGTGTGCCCCCTCACTGATATGCAGCCACGGCCATTCATGTTAATTTGCTAGTTCCTTGAGTTTTTGATATGCAAATCACAATGGCAGTATTTGATTGTTATTTTTGTTGGAAGGTGTGAGTTACATTTAGGGCAAAATCTCGGGGGAAACAATTTAACAACACTACACACACTGACTACAAAACTGAAAAACGTTAATAAAAACAATATGCAAGTAATTAGTATAATCAATCAATCAATTCTTCAGCGGTTCTTCATGTTGTAGTTTAGTAATGAATGGCTCAAGCTGCTCTCGGAGACCCTTTTAAGCCAGGTGAGTAGGCCTACAGGTGATGGCCTAGACCCCCACCCCTGGTACCCCATGAAGACAAAGGCATACATTTGCATCACTATATAGGCGAGGGTCGCTCTGCTGAATTGATACGGTGGTGATTAGCTGCCTGCCTGACTCTGAGTCTGTGCTCAGGAATGTGTCAAAAACAAACAAAAAATCCATGAATTCAAGGCTTCATGGAGTGTGTAATTGATAGAAAATAATTATTTTTTGGGTGAACTATTCTTTTAAGTGTCTTGTTCAGGGACACTTTGACACATTGCTGAGGCCTGGGATTGAATTTGGGATTTATGGCTTGACAGGCAGGCTCTCTAACCATGATTCAGCTATGGCCACATCATCAGCAGTGATTCTAAGGCAGTTGTACTCTGTAACAGTAAAGGGGTTTCAGGGGAAACCAGCAAAATGAGGAATGATATAACAAAAGACTGTCTTGCTAATAAAGCGTCATGTCTCTCATTTTTTGATATTTGATATTACCTTTATATTATTTAATAAATGATGCATTTCATCCTCTATATATTGTCCAGCAACCTTTATGATAAAGAAGAAAAAAGATAGTAGCCCCGTAGGAGCCAGATGCCAAAGATCCTGAGCTGAGATTCAATCCCATGACCTTGTGGTCTGAAGTCAAGAGCTCTTCCAACAGAGCTAACCAACAAGCACACTGACCTTTGTACATTGACATTAGATGAACGTGATGCGTCATTCCACCAAATTAATTAAAGGCATTTGGCTCCAGCAAGCAGAGGAGCAGTTGAGAGGGCGGAGTTTGGAATTGGGCCACACTACCGTAGTCGGGACCTTCTGCTCACCAGAGAGTCACTGTGCCCATTCACCTGGCTGCCTCTTTGATCACAGTGGTTCTCAAACATTTTCATGTGAAGGAAGGAAGGAAGCCAAATATTTGGCCGTGGACCCCCATATGAAAAGATGTAGTGCCAGACAGATCTATATTTAAAACTTTTTAGAAAAATTGTCAAGGAACCTTCGTTTTTGTTGTTAATCAAAGCAAACTAAAGAATGTAAAAACAATATAGTGCAGAGAGGCAGCAAATAGCTCTGCCTGTTAAGACGCTGTCTACATGAACCAGATGGTGCGGGTTCAAACCCCAATCTACTCTTTAACCTGGGGCTTGCAGATCTACAAGCTCACAATCCCTCACATCGTAAGCTTGTAGATCTGCTATTTTCACTACTTACCGCAGCTAAAGGGTTTGGGAACCTCTGGTTTAAAAGATTCTAATAATATATGTGTTTATTGTAGCTACTCCACGTATTCATTAACTAATCTACTAATCTACAATGCTAGTAAATGCGCCATGCATGCAATGTTGAGATTACATGGAATGAATCCATCTATTTATATATCTGCAGTACCGTCACAGGGGTCCCAGGGGGTCGCCGTTACCCGCGGTGGTAAGGGGTGTGTTTTTGGGACGAGCGTTCCGTTACGGTAGATACGCAAACTGTGAATCAAGCTAACAACTAGCCCTCTTTAACAGGCTGCACGCGCTGAAGCTGCGTAATGCTATCAGTCAAAGATGGTGAATTGATGTGATGTAGGTGGACGCCTTTTTAGGAGACAGGAAGCAAGTTGGAGTCTATTGATTCCAATGGAAGAATCACCCAGAAACGGGAAGTAAACCGGAGATTGCGTATCTTGCTAAATTAACCATCTTTGACTGATAGCATTTCGCAGCTTCAGCGCGTGCAGCCTGTTAAATCAGGCTAGTCGTTAGCCTATTCTCAGTTTCCTTATCTACCTCGTAGAACGCTCGTCCCAAAAAACACCCCCCTTACAGCCGTGGGTAACGGCGACGCCCCGGGGACCCCGTGGACGGTGCTGCAGATATATAAATACATGGATTCCATGTAATCTCAACATTGCATGCATGGCGCATTTAATAATTAAATGCTGAAGTATTCAACTTTACTAACTGAAGGCTAACATACAACAGAATGTTTCAACAATACTTGGAGACATTTGCTGTGAGTCACTGAGCAATGGTTGTTCTTCTGTCCCAGGTTTAAGAGTAGAGTGGAATTTGAACTCGCATCATCTGGTACATGTAGACAGCGTCTTAACAGGCAAAGCTATTTGCTGCCTCTCTGCACTACAGTGTTCTTACATTGTTTAGTCTGCTTTGATTAACAACAAAAAAAAGAAGGTTCCTTGACAATTTTTCTAAAACGTTTTAAATATAGATCTGTCTGGCACTACATCTTTTCATATGGAGGTCCACGGCCAAATATTTGGGGGTCCTTCACATGAAAATGTTTGAGAACCACTGTGATCAAAGAGGCATCCGTAGGTGAATGGGCACAGTGACTGTCTGGTGAGCAGAAGGGTACAGGTTCAAGACCCGACTACAGCAGTGTGTCTCTCAACTGCTCCGCTGCTTCATGTAATACCCTGCTGCAAGCAATTATGTATCCGAATATTTTCAAAAAGCACTGAAATGTTAAAACTAGCGTTCCTGAGAAGGGGGAGTATGTGACACAGATGAGTTTGATTGCTTGCATGCAATAGCTGCTTCTGCACATTTCTCATCATTTCATTTTTCAGTTTGCAAAAAGTGTTAACATAGCATCACAATAATTGTAACCACTTTAATCTTTCATACTTTGGCTATTTTAGAAAAATCGTGAAAATGTGTGCAAATCTGAATATAATATTTTTTAAAGCAAACATTTCTAACTCAAATATTTGCGTCTGGGGGTCCCTGGAACTAATTCATTATTGAGGTTGTCAACGTTTCAGCCTGTTCAGACCTTCATTACGACATATACAGTATATGTCCTGATGAAGGTCTGAACAGGCCGAAACGTTGACAAACGCTTTTTTCAGCATTACCAGTGTGCAGACTTTATTCCTTTTTTATAATACTTTTGTTTGTCTTGCACCTGGGCCATGGATGTGTGTGCACAACCTTTTTCATCCGTGGTCTAATGCCTATCAAAGTAAGGGTCCTTGAAAGTAAAAAGGTTGTGAATCACTGAAACTATTTATTTTCAAAAAAACATGAACCAGATATTTACTCAGAGCTTTACAATTTTCGTATCATGCTAATTGTCATTTGTCAGCTTTCAATTGTGAGAAAACATGATCATAGTTTCAGAGAATCAAGAGGCATTTATTTTGTCACTTATACTGACTTATTGAAATGTTTATGCCATATGTTTTGCAGAGACTGCTAATGCAACACAATACAAAAAGATAATAAAAACGTAATAATTCTGGATAATGAAATACAAAAAATATATATAGCTATATATACACATTATAGGTAAGACAGAGGTAAATATTGTACAGGTAGAACGGCAGGTATGACAGAACTCTTAAGGCATTGGTTCTCAAAGTGGGGTCCGGGGACCCCCAGGGGTCCTTAGGGGTGTTCCAGGGGGTCCCCAGCAAAATGTGTTAATATAGCATCATAATAATTTTAACCGTTTATACTTTGGCTATTCAAAAATAGCAGATATACAAGCTCATAGCGCGGCACCGAGTGCTGCGCTATGAGCTTGTAGATCTGCTATTTTTGAAAAAATGTAAAACTTTGTGCAAATCTTTGAATATAATATTTTTTTAAGCGAACATTTGTAACTCAAATCTTTGCTTCTGGGGGTCCCTGGAACAACATATTTTGACATGGGGTCCGCGGCCAAATACATATCATTTTGGGGGTCCTTGACATGAAAAAGTTTGAGAACCACTGTCCTAAGGCATATATGATATTTTTTGCAGCTGTGGGTTATGTGCAAGAAGCAGAAGTCATACATGTACATAAAATGTGCTAGAAGAAGCCATCATTCACAGTATATAAAAATGTCCAAGAAGCAGAAGCCATACATACATACAATATGAATGGAATTTCACTCAGTGTGAAATAGTCCAGAGCTCGATGAATGTTAGGGACCAAAAAAAAAGTCACTACCAATCAACTTTAATTGCCTGAAACGTACTCCTAGCAGGTTTTTGGGGGAACATTTTTTTTTTTCGTTTCGGTAGTGTCACTACCGAAACGGAAAAAAAATTACTAAGTCCAGAGCTCGATGAATGTTTTTGCCTGAAACGTACTCCTAACAGGTTTTTGGGGGAACATTTTTTTTTTCGTTTCGGTAGTGTCACTACCGAAATGGAAAAAAAATGACTAAGTCCAGAGCTTGATGAATGTTAGGGACCAAAAAAAAATTCACTACCAATCAACTTTAAATTGCCTGAAACGTACTCCTAACAGGTTTTTGGGGGAACATTATTTTTTCGTTTCGGTAGTGTCACTACCGAAACGGAAAAAAAATTACTAAGTCCAGAGCTCGATGAATGGTAGGGACCAAAAAAAAAGTCACTACCAATCAACTTTAAATTGCCTGAAACGTACTCCTAACAGGTTTTTGGGGGAACAATTTTTTTTTCGTTTCGGTAGTGTCACCATTGTGTCACTACCGAAACGGAAAAAAAATTACTAAGTCCAGAACTCGATGAATGTAAGGGACCAAAAAAAAAGTCACTACCAATCAACTTTAAATTGCCTGAAACATACTCCTAACAGGTTTTTGGGGGAACAATTTTTTTTTCGTTTCGATAGTGTCACCATTGTGTCACTACCGAAACGGAAAAAAAATTACTAAGTCCAGAGCTCGATGAATGTTAGGGACCAAAAAAAAAGTCACTACCAATCAACTTTAAATTGCCTGAAACATACTCCTAACAGGTTTTTGGGGGAACATTTTTTTTTTCGTTTCGGTAGTGACACCATTGTGTCACTACCGAAACGGAAAAAAAAAAATTACTAAGTCCAGAGCTCGATGAATGTTAGGGACCAAAAAAAAAGTCACTACCAATCAACTTTAAATTGCCTGAAACGTACTCCTAACAGGATTTTGGGGGAACACATTTTTTTTCGTTTCGGTAGTGTCACCATTGTGTCACTAGTACCGAAACGAAAAAAAAATACTAAGTCCAGAGCTCGATGAATGTTAGGGACCAAAAAAAAAAGTCACTACCAATCAACTTTAAATTGCCTGAAACGTACTCTTAACAGGTTTTTGGGGGAACATTTTTTTTTCTCGTTTCGGTAGTGTCACTACCGAAACGGAAAAAAAATTACGAAGTCCAGAGCTCGATGAATGTTAGGGACCAAAAAAAAAGTCACTACCAATCAACTTTAAATTGCCTGAAACGTACTCCTAACAGGTTTTTGGGGGAAAATTTTTTTTTTCGTTTCGGTAGTGTCACTACCGAAACGGCAAAAAAATTACTAAGTCCAGAGCTCGATGAATGTTAGGGACCAAAAAAAAAGTCACTACCAATCAACTTTAAATTGCCTGAAACGTACTCCTAACAGGTTTTTGGGGGAACATTTTTTTTTTCGTTTCGGTAGTGACACCATTGTGTCACTACCGAAACGGAAAAAAAAATGACTAAGTCCAGAGCTCGATGAATGTTAGGGACCAAAAAAAAAGTCACTACCAATCAACTTTAAATTGCCTGAAACATACTCCTAACAGGTTTTTGGGGGAACATTTTTTTTTCCGTTTCGGTAGTGACACCATTGTGTCACTACCGAAACGGAAAAAAAAAAATTACTAAGTCCAGAGCTCGATGAATGTTAGGGACAAAAAAAAAAGTCACTACCAATCAACTTTAAATTGCCTGAAACGTACTCCTAACAGGATTTTGGGGGAACACATTTTTTTTCGTTTCGGTAGTGTCACCATTGTGTCACTAGTACCGAAACGAAAAAAAAATACTAAGTCCAGAGCTCGATGAATGTTAGGGACCAAAAAAAAAGTCACTACCAATCAACTTTAAATTGCCTGAAACGTACTCTTAACAGGTTTTTGGGGGAACATTTTTTTTTCTCGTTTCGGTAGTGTCACTACCGAAACGGCAAAAAAATTACTAAGTCCAGAGCTCGATGAATGTTAGGGACCAAAAAAAAAGTCACTACCAATCAACTTTAAATTGCCTGAAACGTACTCCTAACAGGTTTTTGGGGGAACATTTTTTTTTTCGTTTCGGTAGTGTCACTACCGAAACGGGAAAAAAATTACTAAGTCCAGAGCTCGATGAATGTTAGGGACAAAAAAAAAAGTCACTACCAATCAACTTTAAATTGCCTGAAACGTACTCCTAACAGGTTTTTGGGGGAACATTATTTTTTTCGTTTCGGTAGTGTCACTACCGAAACGGAAAAAAAATTACTAAGTCCAGAGCTCGATGAATGTTAGGGACCAAAAAAAAAGTCACTACCAATCAACTTTAAATTGCCTGAAACGTACTCCTAACAGGTTTTTGGGGCAACATTTTTTTTTTCATTTCGGTAGTGACACCATTGTGTCACTACCGAAACGGAAAAAAAAATTACTAAGTCCAGAGCTCGATGAATGTTAGGGACCAAAAAAAAAGTCACTACCAATCAACTTTAAATTGCCTGAAACGTACTCCTAACAGGTTTTTGGGGGAATTTTTTTTTTTCTCGTTTCGGTAGTGTCACTACCGAAACGGCAAAAAAATTACTAAGTCCAGAACTCGATGAATGTTAGGGACCAAAAAAAAAGTCACTACCAATCAACTTTCAATTGCCTGAAACGTACTCCTAACAGGTTTTTGGGGGAACAATTTTTTTTCCGTTTCGGTAGTGTCACTACCGAAACGGAAAAAAAAATACTAAGTCCAGAGCTCGATGAATGTTAGGGACCAAAAAAAAAGTCACTACCAATCAACTTTAAATTGCCTGAAACGTACTCCTAACAGGTTTTTGGGGGAACATTTTTTTTTTCGTTTCGGTAGTGACACCATTGTGTCACTACCGAAACGGAAAAAAAAATTACTAAGTCCAGAGCTCGATGAATGTTAGGGACCAAAAAAAAAGTCACTACCAATCAACTTTAAATTGCCTGAAACGTACTCCTAACAGGTTTTTGGGGGAACATTTTTTTTTTCGTTTCGGTAGTGACACCATTGTGTCACTACCGAAACGGAAAAAAAAATTACTAAGTCCAGAGCTCGATGAATGTTAGGGACCAAAAAAAAAGTCACTACCAATCAACTTTAAATTGCCTGAAACGTACTCCTAACAGGTTTTTGGGGGAAAATTCTTTTTTCTCGTTTCGGTAGTGTCACTACCGAAACGGCCTCCTAACAGGTTTTTGGGGGAACACATTTTTTTTCGTTTCGGTAGTGTCAGGGGCTATGCAGAAAGTACGGTTCTGCGCAAACACATTACCAAGCAGTTTGGTGCTCAGTGCTCAGTACTGTGCCCTGCGTTTCCCCAGCAGGCAATTTTGCAGGGAGCTGTCATGTTTGGAGGAAACCCTGCGGTAGTGGTATCACGAAAAAGTGCCTTTACTTATGGTATTGAGGTCTTTAATAAGTTTGATGCTTCGAAGCATATAAGGCTGATAAGATGTACACAAATGACAGCGGTGTCTGGTGTGATGATTGTTTCTCAACACTGGTGAAAATAGATGAAGATGTGGGTTGGGATGAAACCAGAGACCACATCTTCACACCAGCAGATAGAAACCAGACAGCAATTCATTTTGTTTTTTATCGCACAGAAAGGGAAAATCCTCAATATGTAGATGACTGGGGAATAGAAAAACTGAACTCGTTTGAGGTTGAGTCGCCAGATACTAGCCGTGGGCTGGATCGTCAAATCCAGTTGCAAATGAAATTTGGCTTCACAGAAATAACAGCCACAGCCACTGATGTGGATTCCAAGTCAACAAACTCAGTCAAAATTGACTTTTTGAGCAAGTAGGATCCTACAATAAGACTAACTATATACATTGTAATAACTTTAAGGCCAAAGTTATGTAATAGTTAAGAGATGTACTGTAACAGGTTGGCCAGAAATATGAACCACTGTATAAGGGAACATGGTGATTTTGGCTATTGTAACTTTAATCTGATACTTTAAAGCAGGGGTTCTCAAACGTTTGTATACCAGTCCAGGACCCCATTTTATTTATAGTGCAATTACAAATTATAGTATAGTATATTTAAAAACAAAGCATGCATTGGTCGCCTTGATTAGGAATATTAAAAATGAAATAATAGTAAGAAGCATAGAGAATATAGCCTATATCAGAACCTTAATACAAAATGTATAAAAACAAAGAAAATGCATTCACAGATTATTAAAAAACAACAAAAAACAACAACAGACTTAATGGAAAGGATAAGGATGTCTAAAAATGTTTTGTCAATGTGCCACCCACCCTCTCCTCCCTGTGAGCCCACTTGGGGTCCCGACCCATATAGAACCTCTGGGTTGCATTTGGTTTATGAGGAATTGTATTCAGTCATGTTAATTTGTATTCTTTGACACAAATGTTGTTCACATTTGCATAATTAAGTTATTGTTTTATTAAAATGCATTTTGTTATTACTATGTTGTGTATATAAATGACCAAATGATGTAAGTCTGCATCCTCTGAAATACCAAAAATTCATTATTTCTTTTTCTTGGTTTGGATTGAATGTTTATTCTTCTTTGTACTTCATTTGACTTGTATCCTACTGTAAATGACACAAAGAAATAAATGTGATGTGCTGTGCAAATGAGTCACTGTTTATATGTGAGTGAACTTCAGGCAACATTAATATGAAAACAACTGAAAATCTTAAGTATGGTAATGTAACACCTGACAAACATTACAACCACAATGTTACGTGGATTATCCCCCTTATACCATGGTCACAACAATTAAAATACAGTATGACGACAATATTTTGGAGCAATATGTTCTTGAAATTGAAACTTTGAGTTGGCATTATCAAGATTTACTCATCCTACAACATCCTGGTAATATTCTAGTATGACAAAGAATAGAGTACGAGCACAGCAGACTCTGATAATATGTCTGTAGCACAAAATTCCGGACCCGGTACCAGGCGTTCCCAAACCTTTTCAGCTCTGGACCTTCATTTGAATTCTCATAGTCATTTTTGGTGGCAGCATTGTGCATGTCTGTAAACAGTATCAGTTGGACTACTGGGCCTACACAGCTCGTAGGACACTTTTAAGATGTGGCTCAACTTTCTAATTAATCATGTTTACAATACAGTGAAGTCAAGCTTGATCATATTATTCAATAGAGTGACTCTAGAGACTGTTAACCATCTGTGATGGGCCACTGTCTAACACAGGTTCTAAGGCGCAAAACATTCATGGTTTAAGGTTTCACGGTCAAAGTTAATCCTATGTACGAGTTTTGGGATACTGATCAAGGCCAAGACACAGAAGGCAGGGTACAAACCCAATTAAGGGTGTTTATTTCAGATACCCCAGGAAGGTAAAATGCTGTGTATTCTTGTTCTGCATAGTAACATTTAAGGCCTCCTCATGGGGTCATATTGTTTAAAAACATGCATTAGGCAGTGCAGAATAATGCACTTTAATCACAAACAGAGCTTCATTTGACATTTCAATGTCGATCTCAAATCTTCCTTATGAGGCCATTTAAGATAAGTTTAAGAACTGTTATTATCATATCATTCATGATACCCAAGGCTGAAGATTTGCTCAGTTAAATAATTTGATCAATCCACACCCAGTGGGAGTTGATCCAAAGTAAACTCCATTGTATACAGTATGTTAGAATTCTGTTTATGTGAACATACAATACTTGTCCAATAAGCCAATAAACAGATAACTATGTGCAGCGGCGTAACGAGGCAGCAGTGGGCCCCGACGCGGGGTGTTCACAGTGGGCCATCAACTAACTACTATTTTACAGATGGCACGGGTGGGCCCCAAATGACTCTGGGCCCCAACGCAACTGCGTTGTCTGCGTCTAGTGACGCCCCTGACTCTGTGACATGGCCACTGTTCAAACATGGTACACTAAACATGATGTGTCCCAATTCCATATTCATTCTAACATTATAACTCAGTAAAACAAATACAAGAATATAGCTGCAAGCAGCAATAAGTGGTTTCGAGAGAGAGAGAGAGAGAGAGAGAGAGAGAGAGAGAGAGAGAGAGAGAGAGAAAAAGAGAGAGAGAGAGAGAGAGAGAGAGAGAGAGAGAGAGAGAGAGAGAGAGAGAGAGAGAGAGAGAGAGAATGTTTTGAAGTTAAATCTCTCCCTCAGTTCTCCACTGTAGGACCTCGACCTGTGGGTTTACCCCGTGAAAGGTTGAGTCTAACCTCACTAGGCCTTCCCCCTGCAGTGGTGGCCACTATCCAAGGGGCTAGGGCTATGTCCACCAGAAGTCAGTATGACATCAGGTGGACCATGTCCTGGTGCCTGGAGCACTCTCCTCAAGTGGAGGCTTCCCAGGCTTCAGTGGTGAGCATTCTGACTTATCTGCAGGACAGATTAGATCAGGATTTGGCTTTCTCCACGATAAAGGTGTACCTGGCGGCCATCTCCGCGTGCCATGAAGGTTTTAATGGCGAGTCGGTAGGCAAGCACCCACTGGTGCGTCGTTTCATGAACGGCGCCAAGCGGGCTAAGCCAGTGAACAGACCTTTGTTTCCTAAATGGGACCTGGCCTTGGTGCTAGCAGCACTGTGCCGGCCCCCCTTTGAGCCCTTGGAGACTGCATGTCTGAGGATTGTCAGTCTCAAAACGGTGCTCCTTTTAGCCCTCTGTACGGCGAAACGTGTCGGGGACATGTAAGCGCTCTCTGTGAGTGAGGATTGCATGCGGTTCTCGGATGATGGCCAGAGGGTTTTGTTAAAACCCAATCTGGCATATGTGTCCAAGACCGGCGTGGTCGCCAGAGCTCCTGTGGAGCTAGGGGCTTTTCTTCCTCCACCGTTTGCCTCAGCAGAGGATAAACGGTTGCATTGTCTCTGCCCAGTGAGGGCCTTGACGCTCTACTGTCAGATGACGGTGGCTGGCCGTGTGTCGCCTCATCTTTTCGTCTCCTACGGCCGGGGCCGTAGGACGGCGGTGGCTAAACCGACCCTGTCCAGATGGATCGTGGAAGAGATTCGGTTGGCATATGGGAGTAGTGGCACTGCTGTCCCGGTGGGACTGAGAGCTCATTCTACTCGGAGTGTGTCTGCATCGTGGGCCCATTACAAAGGGATGTCGTTGCAGGACATATGCTCGGCAGACAACTGGTCGTCTCCCTTAACATTTGTGTCAAGGGGGACGTTAACCATAGCGTGCTCAATTTTCATCCGATTTTCAAACGGTTTGGTGTGTTGTAAACACCAAAGATGTAGTTATGATACTACATACTCATAATTATAATCATGTTTTTATTTTTAAATAACATTAAGTATGCAGTATCATAACTACATCTTTGGTGTTTACAACACACCAAACCGTTTGAAAATCGGATGAAAATTGAGCACGCTATGGTTATTTCAAAGTACATGCACCATAGACATAATGTTATGAATGACCGTCGCAAGATGGCCGCCATGTGGCAACGTCGTACTACATTGGCCAGCAGCACGGGTGAGTCATCTAGCCTTTATATATATCTATGATTCCTCGTACCAGGTTGGGCGCCCATAGCTGAATGGTTAGAGTGCCCGCCTGGGAAGCCGCTTGTCCCAGGTTCAAAGTGTCCTACGGTAAGACACATGCCTACACCCTAACTACTAACTACCCCCTAACTGCTCCCCCCTCCGCACTCCTCTGTGGAGAGCATTCAGCTGGGCGAATCTGAAAACTGAAGTTCCGGACGAAAAAAAGATCAAAAACAAGAAGGTTAATTACTAAAGGTGACAGAACCTTTCAGTTTGTAGCTCCCAGACTCTGGAATGCCCTTCCACAGGTCTTGAGAGCTTCAGGCACTGGACATTTTTAACAACAACATTCTTACCAAATGAAAAAAAAAGAAAAAAGGTTAAGCCGAAAACTGAAGTTCCAGACGAAACAATGTCAAAAAACAGGTTAACTCATTCAGTGGCTGACTTATTTCTGGCAGTTTGGCCAGAGTGCCAGAGCCAAAATTCATTGTTAAAAAAAAAAAGGTGCTTAGGAGCCGAGATACTAGCCTGGTAAACCCTCCCTCCGGAAATCTCATTTCCATTCGATTTCAGAAAGGAGTCTGGCATGATTGCTCATTCTGCAATATTGGCTGTGGGCTGGAGTTGGGCGGGAGTAATACCGTTGACTGACAACCCCTTCAACCAATGATCGTTTTAGCCCCTTAAGCCAATCAGCAGTTCATTTTGACGAGCTCCAGACTATGTGACGCAACGGGACTTTTGGGACGGCCATGCCGAAAATAGGTTGCCTTATTGGGATACATGCGTGTCACTCCCCGCCCCTGCCGGTTCTCTAAATTTATATTTTTAAATAGGCTCTGTCATGATTAACTGACCACATCTATGAAGTTAAACAACTAAAGTCTATCCAAACGATATGTTAATAGTAAATTCCGTGCCTCAAAAAAGAAGTTTGAGACCGTTTTAAAAACGAAACTAAGAAGTGACGGCACTCGGACAAAAAACAATGGCTGCCGTTCGTCCTTTGTCGGCGGCTCTCAGGCTGCACTCGGCTTCATTCGGGCTCACTCGAACTCGCCACCTGATTGGCCAACGTAAGCTGTCAATCACAGAACGATGAGCGACGACGCTGATAGGCGCGGTTAGGTCCTGATTTCGCTGGAAACTCCCCAATATTGCAGAATGGGCGTTCATGCCAGACTCCTTTCTGAAATCGAATGGAAATGAGATTTCCGGAGGGAGGGTTTACCAGGCTACCGAGATACAGCCTTTTTCAGTAAGAAGTTAAAGAAGAAGTGAATGGGGCAGAACATTTTCAAATCATCATATCCCCCCCGCCCCCCCCTGGACGTCTTAGACGTCCAGTAGCACTGAATCAGTAATGGCTAAAGGTGACAGAACCTTTCAGTCTCTGTTGCCTTTCCCACACTCCAGTTAAGTGTTTAACAGTTTTCTGTGTTCTTTATGTTAAATAAATTCATGTATTTGGGCGAAACTCATGCCTCAGTCTCATTTATCTAATCTGTGTTTTTGAGGACCCCAACAAACATTACAAATGTATTTTCCTTGATATAACCTCTTCAAGGTGGTATTGTCAGACATCATAATTCTGAGAGTAAATTCCTTGCCACACTAGGTTACACACTAGGTTACATAGCCTATGTAAAGCACTGAGTTCTCTGTGAGAAGCGCTATATACAAATAATATGTACATACTTACTACACCACATGTTCAAAAGAGTTGTTGAACATGTTTCACCAGGCAGGTCATGTCATTTGTTAAAAATGTCAACAGAGCCTGCAGTTCTCAAGACCTTTGGAAAGGCATTCCAGCCTTTAGTTATTAACATTTTTGACCTCTTTTCGTGAAATGGGGCTTAAGTGTCAAAGTGTCCCTGAGCAACACACTTAAAGGGATATTTCACTTTCAAAAAAACTTTTGGTGATTTTATCATCTACTCAAGCCTTTGTGAGCCCCCAGACAGTTTTTAAGTTGCTCGATTCAGTATTTAGATATGTGATATTCATTTTATCAGACACGCCCCCTTCCTATACAAACCCATTGTAACTTCAAACTCCATTTTTAACATGTTAGATTCATCAAAAACACCCGTCCTTGGTTCTGGTGACTCATACCGCCCCCCTAATACGCGAGGGGGCCGTGTTTTTTCAATTACTTTTTTCATTTATTTTTAATATTTTTTTTGGAAAAAAATAAAAATAAAATAAAATTAAAAAATAGAATAAAATAGATGAAAAAATATCTCGGAAAAACACGGCCCCCTCACGCATTAGGAGGGCAGGGTGAGTCACCAGAACCAAGGACGGGTGTTTTTGATGAATCTAACATGGTTAAAATGGAGTTTGAAGTTACAATGGGTTTGTATAGGAAGGGGGTGTGTCTGATAAAATTAATATCACATATCTAAATACTGAATCGAGCAACTTAAAAACTGTCTGGGGGCTCACAAAGGCTTGAGTAGATGATAAAATCACCAAAAGTTTTTTTGAAAGTGAAATATCCCTTTAACCCATAACTGACCATACAGTACAATATTGCATTACGAAGTATACGATGGTGTCACTCGCGCCGATCTATCTACAAACTGATTGATTGAATACTTTATTTAGACATTTGCAGAAAAAAGCACATGAAAGTACAGTTTAAATACAAGCTAAATAGGATTGAAAAGCCCTTGAAAGCCTAATGACTTGTTTCAAATAGGGTCCCCATGTACTCAATTCATAGTGAAAGTTAACTCACAATGCATGCATTTGTGACAGCCTTTTTAGCTTTTAGCTAGATCTGCATTTCAACATTGTAGCCTACCACAGCAATTCATGATCATACACTTCTTTAGATAACCTTAGTGAGTATATGTTATCTTTTCTCTAACTTAGGCTACTTATCTGAATGTTGGCATTGATCTACACAAGATTTCATGAAAAAACCTAATTTGTATCATACGCAAGCCAATTCCCAGAGGTCTCGCCATTGTGGTTGAAACTTTCTCTCCCTGATCGTATCATAGGCTATACTGCCTTTCACTTTCCCTCAAATCTTCCGCAGAATTTCTCTGATACCTGTTTTTTACCCGGCGTTTGGCCAGATATTGGTGGTTTTCAAATGAGTCACTGGTGCAAGCAAATTAGTCACTATATGTGAGTGAACGTCAGGCAACTGAAAGTCATAAGTATGGTAATGTAACACCTGACAAACATTACAACCACAGTGCTATGTGGATTATGTCCATGCCCCACCATTGCCAACAAAGAAATACAGATAAAGCAACATTGTGCCATAAACTGTTAGTCCGTCATAGTCAATTCATCATAGTCAGTTGTCAAATATCAACTTTGTCAAAGGCAACCTCTTTTCATACATTTTGTACTTTATTGTTGCATGAAAGTATCTTGATACATCAGAATACATAATCAAACTAGTGGTGACATTCTTTTTTGATAGACCTATTCATAGTCACCACCACATATCAAAGAATTATAATTTTTTGTACTTTTGTATTTTTTTTGTACCCGGTCAACCAGGTATTACAATTGCTATTGTGCAATTGTGTGAACTATAATGTTTAACATATAACCCTTTAGAATGAAATCAAGTCATTTTGAGGCAGAAACAAGCTTTCAATCAACAGGTAGAAGCTGCAATTACTTTTTGGCAGGTGGAAAAAAATCATTGTTAATGAGTTATATTGGCCCTTTCAATGACTAAATTACACTGAGTGGACTATAATCAATGAACTATAACCCTCAGGAATGACAAATATAAATATTTCATGTGTTATATTAGCCCTTCAAAGTCTTTGTATGCCTTTTACCCCTTTTTCACCGCAATTTTGTTGTTATGCCGATTGCTTCCTCCCCACACACATTTTTGTGTTGTCACTGCTGTTGTATCCTACTGACTCACCTGCTAGTGAGGAGCCCCCACCAGCAGAACGTTTAGAGCCTTTGTCCTACAAGTGGTTCAACAAGTTATGCAAACCTCCCATTTCTGGTCAAATCATTTAAAAAATGTTTCTTGGCCTTCTTGGCACTCAAGATGTTGCTGAACAGACTTGTAAACTAGGTGGAATTCTCTGTACATCCCTTAACTGGTTGAACCACTTCAACCCCTAAATACTTCATCCACCGGTGTCCCCCAGGGGCCAATACTAGGCCCCCTCCTTTTTCCCCTCTCCAACAAATCTCAACGTGTTACATTGTGACAATGGCCGCGTTTCCCAAACGAATTTCAGCTCCTGCGTAGCCTAGAAGCTGCGTAGGAGCTTCCACGCAGCTGCGCAGTAGAAACCCCGCTGCGCACTATCTTCGTTGGTAGCAGCTGTGTGTGCCCAACGTGCCATCTAAACTGGCTTCTGGAGACACCATCGTCGTAGGTTCCGTTACGTCTGTGCTAAAACTACATTCGTGAGACAGCATGGACGTAAAGGACTCCTGGACGAAGCCTACGTAAAGCCAACGTAAACTATGTAGTGCTGTCCTACTACACACATAGAGGTATAATATAACACTACACAGCAGTTTAAACACCCTTTGCGAATATATACATTATATCTATATATCTAAAGACCTTTATCTAAATTACCTTTATATTTATTGGACACTTACACTTTTTTAGGTACATTCTGTAATTTATTAAAATGTATTTTAAGGTGACATTTCAATGCTCTTAAATGAACACAGGCAACAATGGCTGCCATTCAAAAATGTTCAGAGGATAGAGGGGGCGTCTCCCTGCATGATTGACAGCTTTTAGCACCAATGGGGGAATTTACTTTAGGAAAGTTTAGGAATATATATATATCTATATATATATATCTATATATATATATCTATATCTACTAGACCATACCCGGTCGACGCATCCGTGGGGGGATATGCGCACATGATCTGGCAACCCGGGAGGCAACATTCTTTCACACCTAAACGCTAATAAGAAGCTGAGATTTGATGAAATTGAAAAACGGGCATCACAGTTAAGTTCAGATGGTAATGGTCAATGTGTGTGTGCAAAATCAGAGCAATTGCTCCAGCCACTGAGGAGAACCGGGTAGCTTCACCTACTCACTCACCACTACAGACAGAGGTTACTAGAATTATAGTAGGATATATATATATAACTGCTGCGCTGGTTCTATGTGTAGCCCCCACAGTCAAATTAGCCAGAGGTCGCGTGTAATAGTGCAATAGACCTGGCTATCAGGCAGGTTTATTGGCGTGACTGGTAACACGTCGGACTGGTGAGTGGGAGCTTCGGATTCGATCCCAGAATGTCCCATTTCCAAAGTCTACTGTGCATAAAATCTTTTGAAAATAGCAGATCTACAAGCTTGTGACGCGTTGTTAGCTTGTAGATCTGATATTTTCAAAAGATGTTTTAACCATTCATAAACATGGCGAGCGCAACAGCTGTCACTTCGTGAGAGGAACGGGGGACTTTCATCATAACGTTTAACTATAAAACTTCGAAATTAAGGAAACATGTTTAGCTCAGCATCATTTATATACCTTTAGTTAACTTGGCATATGCTTAATATTTTTATTAGATGATCAGATCATCCGTGAGAGTACAATTTGTAAACTTCGGGTTCATGCATAGAGGACGAAGCACCGCAGCCGCTCGACCTACCCAAAAGAACAGATCTGCAAGCTATCGACACGGCACGTCGCAGTGCGTTGACAGCTTGTATGTCTGTTTTTTTTGGGTAGGCACGTTATGCGTGTGTGTGTGTGTGTGTGTGTGTGTGTGTGTGTGTGTGTGTGTGTGGTCGGTCTTTTCATAGATCTATTTCGCTACGATGGGTGTTACGAGCACCCCAGGGCGCTCGTAACAAACTGCTGCGTAGGACAGTACTCAGGGCTACGCCTCTCCCAGGAGTAGGCGGGGAGTAGGCTACATGCATGCTGTCTCCCGAATGTACTTTTACCACACACGTAGCCAGTTTAGATGGCACATAGTGGGCACAACCACCTGCTACTAATGAGGGTAGAGCGTAGGTTTCGCCGAGTCCCAGCTGTGTAGAGGCTCTTACGCAAGCTGCGTAGGCGACGCGTGACCTGAAATCTACGTACCTGCTAAGGTACTGCGCAGCCTGTGACGTCACATGTTAGACCCGTCGTAGGACCTGCGAAGCATCTCTACGCAGGATCTCTTTGGGAAACGCGGCCAATATTCTCAGAAAATTCATGTGTATTTTCGGATACTTGACCACTTATAAACCCCCAATACTCTCTTCAACAAATAACTCTGAGGACCCCCTAGGGGTCCCAGACCCCTGCTCTACTGTATTCTAGGGGTTACCAAACGTTTTAGCTGGTTTAACCTACTCTGCCCCGATCAAATCCTCGACCTCGCGGGCTGAGTGTTCCGCCTCGCTGGTGCCGACTGTTCTCACCAAGCTGGCCGAGTGTTCCGGAACATTCGGCCCACTGGTACCGAGCGTTCCCTGGATAAAATGGGGCAGAGTAATTAAAGTTATATTCATTCTTATAAAATGCATGTACTGTATATCAATGAGAAAATCTAGACTTCCATTGTATGTGTTAGAATTCTGTTTGTGTGAACATATTGCCAATAAACTGATTGTTGTAACTCTGTGAAGTAGGCTACTGTAGAGGTCCACCTGATTTGGTGCTATTTAGCAATGATTCTTATGCAATCTTAGCAATGAGCCTTACATAAAATTAAAAAAAATAATTTACACTACCTTTAATAAACATGATATAAACACAAATTATGAAAAGAAAAAACACATACAAACACACACATACATATTCAGTTAATTGCTAGAGACACACTGTACAGAATAATCAATTCTTACTAATAGAGCTGAATGCAGATACAAAGTCGAGTTAAGTACCACAATACTAGGTGACACCTACTGAATTAAAACAAAACAACTCCAACTTCTACCTGAACTTTAAGTTTATTGTCTCATCACAAGTGTAAAAGTTACAGTTGCAGTTACAACTAGTCATAATAATAGAGATAGAAACACATGAAATGTCAAATGACAGGACAAATAAGAATTATGTTTGAGTATTCATAGTAATTTATACATTACATAAAGTGATAAAGCCTGTAACTGCCTGTGTCTCTATAAGAATGTTACAGGGCTCAGCACTCATTCAACAGGGCATATAGTAACATAATAAGTTGGAGTGGCTTATTGTGAAGATTGAGAGTGTGTGTCTATCCCCTTTTCAAAGCGCTGCCTACACCCCTTTGAGATGAATAGCTGCGGTGGAGGGCAACACCTAGGTTACATCAGGTCCCAGTACTTAACGCACAACTTAGTTAGCCAAGTCATACTACTGTACTTGTTGACGGTGTTGACGGTGCCTGGGATCAAACCCAGAACCTTGCAGTACAGGAGAGTAGCCCGATATATTATAACTCTATGGAGTGGCCCTACTCTACCGACTGAGCTATACCTGGACACATAACATAATAACAACATAATTAATACAACCTGTAGGTTTTAGTGATTACACAAAATTAGATACACCACAAAGATGTATCAATACAATTAATCTGTATATTTGTATTTATATATATATATTTTTAATAACCCTAACCACTTTTGATATATTTTATTTATTTTTGCTTTAATATATTTTGTGTTACATGTAGCGCAATCTACAGGATAAGTCCCAACAACATTTTGGTGCTTGTACCTGTATAAGTCAGTGACAAATAAAACCTCTTGAATATTGAATCAATTCATCCCATTTATTTAGTGACCCTCATTTAAAAACATATATTTTTACCATTGGCTCAGTCTCCATGCTTAATAGCAGGTGGGAAGATATTCCAAGCGTCAGGTCCAGGAATAAGACTCTCCCAGTCAGGCTGTAGTGGAGGACTGTTTAAAGCCATCAGACAACCCAACCAGTAGCATTCAGCAGCCAGATCTCTGAATGTCATTGTAGGGACCCTCTCTTGGTATTTCAGGAATGCAACCTTTATGAGACAATATGGACAATTGACAAACTAAGATGTTGAATGGTTCTATGTATAGATTAAACAATCTAATAATTTCATTCAGTGATCCATAAAACCACAGCCCACCCTAACACATGCACGTTACACTATTGTTTCCTCTCTAGTCCTGAATAGCCTCTATACCTAAGCGTCATGTACAGTACAGTATTCTATACTTTTGTGGTGCACAGGACTTTGATGTACATCAACCATACCTTAACAACATCTTCTTTGCTGCTGTGATATACAGCCATTTGTAGATTTTGGGCAGCCAATTTTGTGTACACGGTTACCTGTATAGAAAAGGTATAGAACATTTACAAAAAGTAAAAGATTAAATGTGGTATCTAAAACAAAAAAAAACATGTCATCATACATCCTTGGGTGATGGTGACAGGCTGTACTTGTGGAATGCAAACATTTCCTGTAATTGCTTCTTCTTTTCATCCATATCCTTTCTCGAAGCCTCAAACATTTCCTATATGATCATAAAAGCATTGTGTGTTAGAGGATGCATGGATTAAATGAAGCTAAGAATTGAATAAGGAGACTGCAGAACATAATAAATCTGTATCAGTAACAGCACAACTTTCAGTCATCACATGTACACGTACCCGAATCAATTTCTCTGCCAGCTTTCTGTTTTCCTTCTTTGTTTTCAAATCACCCCTGATTTTAGGCCACTTGATGAAGTTCAGTTGTTCATACATGGCTGTCAGTCGAGTCTTGCTAACAGGACTGTCCATGCTCTCGCAATCTCCTGTCTTTAATTCATTGTTCAGATTGGCTGCCATTCTTCAAGGTTAAAAAAGAAAAGATTTTCATGTTGTATAACAACCTTTTCATTTGTAGTTACTTTCGTATATTATTCCTCTTTTATTCTGAATAATTTTACTTACCTGTTTTTGAATAAGTCAAATTCTTTTTCACGTTCTTTCAGTGCAGTTCTGAGGGAGGAAAAGTCTTTATGTGGAAATGCTTAACTCCTTGATCAACAATTTCATGAATGATTGTATTGTTTAGTTTTTTTGTGTTCAAGGTGATCTAATAGCACTTTTAATTCAGAAAATAATTAGACAGCAATTAAAATAGATGACAGCAATTAACTGAACTGTATTCAGCATATGATTATTTAATTGTAAGGGTGTAAAGTCATTGTCACATCTTGAATTCATAGTACACTTATTTATGTTGCTTAAACGAACATATTTGGAAGAATATTTACCTTGCCTCATTTAGTTTCTCCTTGTAATGCTGGTCCATCTCATCCATACTGTATTACAAACATATTGGTAATCATTATAAAACACTTAAGACCAGAAATAAACATTTTTAATAATTAGTACCAGATAGTTATTTGTCTTGATTCATTTTCTCTGCATATTAATGTTAACAAAATATATAAAAATATACTGTATATGTAAACTGTTTATAAAAATAAATGCAGATTTTGAGCTCACCTTTGTTTATATTCTTCACACATGCCACAGCTTAATTTGATAAGTGCATAACAGAGATAAAGAATTCAGTTAATATGGTAAGTATATATAAAAGAAATGTGCCTTTTTGTATTGTAGATCTTACACGTCTGACAAATATGGTAACCAATATCATGGGTGACTGAACATAGACCAAATATAGAAGAATAAACAGCAGCTACCTTCCTGGTTTGTCTTGGGTATGTTGTTCTTTCGGATAATCACTGTGTTAAAAGCATGAATCAGTTTGCATTATTGAATAATTTAAATTGTCAGTCCCACTCCCATAAATCACATGCTTCCTCACATCATGCATTTGCAGATTTGAGTCAAAATCTTGCTAAGACCATTTGGTGGTGTGTGTGTGTAGTCGGACGCAGACATGAAAGGGAGCGAGGCGGGCTTATTGATTGATTAATTGAATACTTTATTTAGAAAAGCCATGGAAACAGTACAGGGAAGTACAATTCACAATACAAGGTCCTCTAAAATGGATCGCTCATAAAAGCACAATGGCTTATTTAAAATGAGATCCCCACACACTCAAATCATGATGGCATTTAAGAAAACAGACATACGTTTGGTCCAATACGTTGTTTGGTTGTATTCCGGTTGTTCATGTTGTAAAATCGGGGCGTTTCGATAATATTTAAGGGCGTGTTATTTAAATGACGTTCGGTTTCAGCCTTCACATTTATCAAAGAACAGACCAAATGTAAGCTAGGATTGGCTGTATAGGATCGCTTGATAAATCTCACTTAGACGTGGGTGTAAGATGATTCCTGGTATGTACCCTCACAAAGAACATGCAGTAATCCTGGTCTCTATACTGCCTCCCCCTGGTCAGCCGGGGCACCTGATGGAGGGTAAAGGAACTGGTTGGAATAACGTGTTCCTTCCACGTGCTACGTCCAACCGGGGAAACTCCCCCCTGTCATGTGATAAGAAGCGGCCTGCTCACTCCTCATGCATTGAAGGAAGCATGAGCTCAATTCGGGGATCTCCCCAGGCTGGCAGCGGGAGAGTAGCGCCCAGGATTACAGCTTAGGCAATTGGCACTGGGTGAAAAAATAAAATAAATATTTTTAATCAGTGCTAAATAGCTTTATATTCCGTTAATCATTGCCATCATAGCATGTTTATTTCAGTAGCAGGGTTCTCCCAGTATTTCCACCTTAAAACACATTATAACTCAGTAAAACAAATACAAGAAAACAAGAAGCGGTCCTCGGAAACAAATCGGGGCGAGCGTGTTTTGGGGGAGAGCCTTCTGGTTACCTTCAGGTGGTGTACTTCAGTTTATTAGATTTACAAAACTATTTCCTAGGGCGCAATCCGCTAGGTGGCGTAGTTGGCTACCCTAATTTATACCACCCTGCTACATAAACATATCCCCCGTATTGGAAACCAGAAGAAAGCTAGTCCAAGCCAACAAAACTGAAATGAAACCAGTTTTTACAGCATGAGCACCCTGTGGTATGTCACTAAGCCCCACCCTTTGGTAGGCCTATTTATACAGTGTACATTGGTGCAGGTGACAGACCAGCTTTAAGTGTCGACACAAATCAGATCTGGGCAAAACAAGACAAGAGAAGACATGAGCTGTAGTTGGGTAAGCACTGAAAATGGTAACTTTGATTCATGTTTCTTTTATGGATGAGGTGATAACATATTTGAAAGACAATTTGCTCGAAAAAGAACAAAAAAAATCACAGTGCCGTGCATGACTAGGAAATAAAAGTAAACTGTAGACTAAAAACAACATGATACCCAAAGATTTTTCAAGGAAAGAAGAGATGTATCCACTCACAAAGTGTTTAATGCAGTAGCCTCTTGTTTGAATAGAAATACGATGTTTTAACTGTTTAACTGTTTAACTGTTTAACTCCTTTTATTACCATGTAAGCATTGTGTTCTTGTATTTGGTCAGACTGTATAAGGTTTGGATACATATATATATAAATGTATTTATGTATACATTACATAGGCAGCCTATTCTCCGGAAGCCAACTCAGGGCAAAACCAGGAAGGGCAAGAAGCGCACAACCCACAGTACGTATATGCACTGCGACACGACATCTTAGCAAACAACACTGGAGAGCTCAAGACCCAGATGTTAGAGAGGAGAGTGTTGGTTAGACTGCACTCTCGCATTGCAAACCTAACATTTTTGCATACTGTACTCTTAGTCTTAAGCAAGATTATTATGACTCAAATCTGCAATTTGTTTTGAAAGCAAGATTACTTGCATACTAGATGAAATGTTAGACTATGAGAAAGCAATTAAGATAAATTATGGGAGTGGGACTGCCAATTTAGATATTTTAATAATGCAGACTGATTCATGCTTTGAATATAGAATGTATTGGAAGGAACAAAATACCTGAGACAAGTGTAATCCGGCAGGGAGTACATTCTTCTATATTTACTGTTCAGAGCCTCTACCCATAATATTGGTTACCACATTTTTCACACTTAAGATGCGCAATATAGACTGCCACATTTATTTTAAATAAACTTGCCATATTAACTGAATTTTTTATCTCTGTTATACACAAATTAAGCGCTGACTCGTGTGAACACAATGTGGGAAAAGTTGAAAAACGGTGAGCACAAAATCTAAATTGATTAACTCCTATATATTTGTATATATATATATTTTAAATTAATCTACAGAATCAAGTATCCCATGAGCCAAATATCTTCCTGGTAGCCTATCAATTATTAGAAATAATTATTTCTGTTCTGAAGTGTTTTATAATGATTGGCAATAGTTATAGTTTAATGATTTTAAATAGACTTACCATATTAACTGAATTCTTTATCTCTGTTATACACTTATCAAATTAAGCAGTGGCAGGTGTGAACCGAATGTGCGAGAACATGAAAAACGGTGAGCGCAAAATCTGCATTTATTAACTCATATATTTATATATATATATATTTTACATGAATCTACGGAGAATAGATATATTCTATTATATATATCTTCCTGGTAGCCTATCAATTATTAGAAATAATTATTTCTGGTCTGAAGTGTTTTATAATGATTGCCAATATGTTTGTAATACAGTATGGACACCATGGACACACTTTACATGGAGCAACTAAACAAGGCAAGGTAAATATTCTTCCAAATATGTTTGTATAAGCAACATAATTAAGTACACTATGAATTCAAGATGTGAAAATAACTTTACACCCTTACAATAAAATAATCATAATGCTGAATACAGTTCAGTTAATTGCTGTCATCTATTTTAATTGATTTTGATTTATTTTCTGAATTAAAAATGCTATCAGATCACCTTGAAGACAAAAGACCCCAAAATGTATAATACAATAATTAATGAAATTGTTGATCAAGGAGTTAAGCATTTTCACGTAAAGACTTTTCCTCCCTCAGAACTGCACTGCAAAAAATTGACTCATGCAACAAAAACAGGTAAGCGAAACCATTCAGAATAAAAGAGGATTAATGTACAAAAGCAACTACAAACAAAAAGGTTGTTATACAACATGAACATCTTTTATTTTTTAACCTTATGAAGAATGGCAGCCAATCTGTTATAGAACATGAACAATGAATTAAAGACAGGAGATTGTGAGAGCATGGACAGTCCTGTTAGCAAGACACAACTGACAGCCATGTATGAACAACTAAACTTCATCAAGTGGCCACAAATCAAGAGTGATTTGAAAACAAAGAACACATTTCTTTTAAATAGACTTAATAACTGAATTTTTTATCTCTGTTATACACAAATTAAGCGTTGACTGGTGTGAACAGAATGTGAAAGAAGTTGGAAAATGGCGAGCACAAAAATGTATTAACTCATATATATTTGTTTTATATATGTATATATACATATTTATTTTGCAAGAATCTACAGAGAAGATGAATCAAGTATCTCATGAGCCAAATATCTTCCTGGTAGCCTATCAATTATTAGAAATAATTATGTCTGGTCTGTTTCATAGTGTTTTATAATGATTGCCAATATATTTGTAATACAGTATGGACAAAATGGGCACACTTTACATGGAGCAACTAAACAAGGCACGGTAAATATTCTTCCAAATATGTTTGTATAAGCAACATAATTAAGTACACTATGAATTCAAGATGTGAAAATAACTTTACACCCTTACAATAAAATAATCATATGCTGAATACAGTTCAGTTAATTGCTGTGATCCAGGAGTTAAGCATTTTCACACAAAGACTTTTCCTCCCTCAGACCTGCACTGAAAGAACGTGACAATGAATTTGACTCATTCAAAAACCGGTAAGTGAAATTATTCAGAATAATAGAGGATTAATATACAAAAGCAACTACAAACAAAAAGGTTGTTATACAACATGAACATCTTTTATTTTTTAACCTTATGAAGAATGGCAGCCAATCTGAACAATGAATTAAAGACAGGAGATTGTGAGAGCATTAGCAATACACGACTGACAGCCATGTATGAACAACTAAACTTCATCAAGTGGCCTAAAATCAGGGGTGATTTGAAAACAAAGAACACATTTATTTTAAATAGACTTACCATATTAACTGAATTCTTTATCTCTGTTATACACTTATTAAATTAAGCTGTGGCAGTTGTGAACAGAATGGGCAACAACATCAAAAATGGTGAGCACAAAATCTGCATTTATTAACTTTTCTTTACATTAATCTACAGAGAAGATGAATCAAGTATCCCATGAGCCAAATATATTCCTGGTAGCCTCAGAAATAATTATTTCTGGTCTTAACTGTTTTATAATGATTACCGATATGTTTGTTATACAGTATGAATGAGATGTACCAACATTACGAGGGGAAACTATCCAAGGCAAAGTAAATATTCTTCCATATATGTTCGTATAAGCAACATAAATATATTTACTTATTTACATCTTTGACTTCAAATGTGAAAATAACTTTACACCCTTACAATTAAATAACCATATGCTGAATACAGTTCAGTTAATTGCTGCCATCTATTTTATTTGATGTCTAATTCTTTTCTGAATTAAAAAATGCTTGAACACAAAATAAATTACAATACTAATAATTCATGAAATCATTTATCAAGGAGTTCAGCATTTTCACACAAAGACTTTTCCTCCCTCAGAACTGAACTGGAAGAACATAAAAAAGAATTTGGCTCATTCAAAAACAGGTAAGTGGAATTATTCTGAATAAAAGAGGACTAATATACGAAAGCAACTACAAACAAAAAGGTTGTTATTCAACATGAAAATCTTTTCTTTTTTAACCTTATGAAGAATGGGAACCAATCTGAACAATGAATTAGAGACAGGAGATTGCGAGAGCATGGACAGTCCTGTTAGCGAGACACGACTGACAGCCATGTATGAACAATTCTTGGCCATCAAGTGGCCAAGAATCAAGGCTGCTTTGAAAACAAAGAAGGAAGACAGAAAGCTGGCATATGACTATATTTGGGTATGTATGTGATGACTGAAAGTTGTGCTGTTACTGATTTATGTTCTGCAGTCTCCTTATTCAATTCTCAGCTTAATTTACTAAATCCATGCATCCTCTAACACCCAATGCTTTTGTGCCCATTTAGGGAATGTTTGAGGCTTCAAGGAAGGATATGGATGAAAAAAAGAAGCAATTAGAGGGAATGTTTACCCTCCACAATCACAGCCTGTCACCATCACCCGATGATGTACAGTATGATGACATGATTACAAAAAAATACCACATTTAATCTTATACTTGTGCAGTTTTGTTAATTTTCTACCTTTCTTACACAGGTAACAATGTACCAAAAACGGTCTGTCAAAAATCTACAAATGGCTGTATACCACAGCCGCAAAGAAGAGGTTGTTAAGGTATGGTTGCTGTACATGAAAGTTCAGTACAAAATGATAGCATGCTGTACATGAAACTTAGGTATAGAGGCTATTCAGGACTAGAGAGAAAACTGTAACGTGCTTGTGTTAGGGTGGGTTGTGGTTTTATGGATCACTGATTAAAATTAATCGTAGTTTTCAATTGTCCATATTGTCTCATAAAGGTTCAGTTCCAAGAGAGAGACCGTACAGACCCTCAAGAGACTTACCGCCATCTGGCTGCTGAATGCTACTGGTTGGGCTGTTTGATGGCTTTAAACAATCCTCCACTTCAGCCTGACTGGGAGAGTCTTGAAGGTCGACGTGAAGCTTGCAATATCTTCCCACCTATTAAGTCTACTTCCAGCACAGAGACAATGGATGAGCTATGAGTTAAAAATGTCTGGTTTTAACTGACAGTTACTAAATGAATGGGATGAATTGTGGAATTGTATTGATAAATCGTTGTGGTGTATCTCATTTTGTATAATCACTAAACGCTACAGGTTGTAATTAATTGTGTTGCTATTATGCTGTTATGTGTCTGGGTAGCTCAGTTGGTAGAGCAATCACCTATGAAGGTGGTTCGATCCCAGGCACCGTCAATTCAGAGTAGCATGGGACTAAGGATGGAAATTACACAGTCTTTATCACTTTAAGTATTACTATGAATACTCTCCATTTCTATCTTTTACTTGCACAAGAGACTCTCATATTCTGCATTTTCATTTCTTTCTTAACATAAGCTTGTATGCAAAAAATATAAGTATTGCCTAATATTTTAAGTATTTTAAGTTATTAGTAATGATCCGTTTCTTCTCTGTAGATGCTTTTATAATGTTAATTTTGCATGATATACATTTTCTTTCCTGTCTGGGATGGTTTGTGTATTTGGTTTTATAAAACCATTATGCTGTTGTAAAAAAAATAAGTATTTTAAAATGTGATTGTTTCTTTTTGTAATGATTTAGTTTCTCAGATTCTTTAAAATCTTGTCCACTACTTTACACTTGTGATGAGAGAATAAACATAAAATTCAGGTAGAAGTTGAAGTTGTTTTGGTTTTAATTCATTAGTTGTCATCTAGTATTGTGGTACTTATTTAACTTGCCTTTGTACATTTTTATCTGCACACATACGCACGCACGCACGCACACACGCACACACGCACGCACACAATGGACAAGGACTGACAGATACAGAGATCTCCATATATGGGCATAGCAGTCAGATCGGCGGTGCAACGTACTGTAGGTGCGAGGGGGCGCGTAGCGGTCCGAACCTCCAGTAACTGGATGTTTATTAAAGGTAGTGTAAGAGATATATTTTGGTATGTTATTTATTTTTTAGATAGTCGTTTTTGTTTATTTTGTTTTGTTTGTTCAGTAACAGTCAGGTCTTTCCTTCTATGCAGCTATTTTGTACACACAAAATAAAATTTCAGTTGGGTTGCCAAATTCATCCAATCAGGAGATAGTACCTATTGATCAGCTTCAATTTTAGGTGTCATCACTTCTGATTTTACTTGTTTTTGCTGTATCCTGTATGAGGTTTCTCTCCTGATTGGATGAAATTGGAATCCCAACCTGAAAATGTATTTTCTGCAGATAGGTAGACCCCTGCTACTAAAAATAAGTAAGTAAGTAAGTAAGTAAGTAAGTAAGTAAGTAAGTAAGTAAGTAGGTACAACAGTTGTTCTGGCAATGTCAAGGTTCAAGTTGTTCTTTATGTTGTGTACATGTACATGAGCATTTTCTTGTCTGCTGTTAGGCCACTAGCTGCACTGAATGTTATTGAAATGTATGGTTCAGTGCAGCGGCGGACATCACGTTTAAAAAAATAAATAAAATCGAAACATTAAAAAAAAAAAAAAAAGTTTGGGCCCCCGTTTTAGGATAATTACGGTAATGGCGCTCGCCACTGGTAATTACGGTAATCCTGGGCCCAGAAAGTGAAAAGATTGATTGATTGATGTACATTATTTAGTAAGACATGAGAACAGTACATGACAGTACATGGAAGTACAAATTCACAATACACGGTCTACTAAACTGGATAGCTCATTAAGCACTTAGCTTGTTTAAGATGAGATCCCCATGCACACAAATCATGATGACATATAAGAGACAGACAGAGACACACTACTATACAGAATGTCATACAATCAGTTTACAGGTTACTGGTATGAAGAGTGAAAAATATGTACAAAAGAAGAAAGAGAGAGGGGGGGGGGGGGTAGGGGGTAGGTTAGGTTAGGACATGGGGTAGGTTAGGACTTGGACAGGGGCCATTTTTGAATTGCAGCCTCCTGAAGGTGTATCTTTGGGCATTTTTGAAAGTGAGTAGGGTTTTACACTCCTTTACTCCTTTTGGTAGGGCATTCCACATTTTTGATGAATAGCATGAGAACGAGTTCATTCCCTTTGTTGAGCCAAATCTGGGTTGAACATGGTTTGTGGAGCTGCCTCTGGTGTTATGATCAAGGACTTGATTAACATTTTGGAAGTATTTTGACAAATACAGGGGGATCCCAATGTTGTGGTGTATCTTGAAGACCAGGCCCATAGCAAGTTGCTGTACTCTGTCCTCAACCCTAAGCCATCCAATCCTAGCAAAATGAGCATGGGTTAGATGGGTTTTGTGATTGAGGCCAAGAAGTAGCCTTACATGTCATTGGCCCACTAGCTTGTCTCTCAACTGTATACCTGGCCCAGTGGCCTATCACAGGGCTACAATGGCCCAGGAGTACCACCCCAACGTTGCTACACCCGCCCCCCCCCCCCCCCCCACCCCCCCCACCCGTCTTTGAGGAGAGGAGAGACGGTGATGTGATAGGAGAAAAGTGAGAGAGAGAGAGAGAGAAAAAAAACTAAACTAAACGAAAACAAACAACCAAACGATAACAGAGTTACAAAAATGGAAAAGGAGACCAAAAAATGTAAAGGAGGTGCACAGAAAGGAGGTGCACAGTCCGTGGCCTGAGAGCTGCAGCTTCTGTGACTTTGTGTGATTTTTAAGAATCAGCTAAAAACTCTATTGTTTCAACAGGCTTTCGGGTAATGTCACTGAGGTTCTCCTCCAATGCTGAAATATGTCTGCTTTTTGTTTTTGTTTTCTCTGAGATGCATCTTGTTTTTGTTCTGTTTCTTTTTCATTTGATTGTTTTTTTGCTGTATTTATTTCTGTTTATGTAAAGCACTTTGTGAGTCCTCTCTGTGAAATGTGCTATACAAATAAAATATACTTACTTACTTACTTACTTACTTACTTACTTACTTTAAGCTGATGGATTAAATTGTTGTCCCACCTGCATGAAACGGTTATCTTTTACCTTTTTCAGTCACCTGGGGAAACCTGCTCACTACTGCAACAGCAACACTGACACCTTGTGGCCATTAATGGATAATAGACAGCCCTTGAACCACTAATGTTGTGTAAAAAATAACCACTAACACTAATGGTTTATTTTGTTTTTGCTTTTTATATTTATACTATTCTGTGTGGACCCTAGGAAGAAGGATCCCCATTAGCTGTTACCAGGTGTAACAGCTAATGGGGATCCTAAATAAAGGTCCATTTAACACAGCTGCTGCTCGCACTTTGGATTGTTTATAGTGTTCATTTTAACTAAGAAGAATTGAATTATAGTATTGAAAACGGTCTGTTTGGTTCTGGTAATGAAGCTGACCAGTGACCACCAAAGTTTCTCCCATTAAAGAGGATTAAGAATAGATGCAAAGGTTTACTGATTTATTTCTCCATTTCCCGCCATGGTTCTGACAACAAAAACAAACAAATATAACAAATGAATAACAAGCATTTAAAACACAGTGTAATCACAATGATATATTGTAAAGTAAATCAAGTATGTGACTCAGAATGTAATAGACAGAGTAAATACAAATAAACACAGATAAACAAAAGCTTGCATGGGTCATGAACGCATGGTTGCTTGGGCTAGAGAGACTGAGTAAGGGCTTGTATGGGGGGGACCTGGACTGGCATTGGCTAATGACTCTCAAGTGGTGATGACACCTGCTGTCATTAGAAATGAAGAGAAGAGTGGGAACTGTCCAGAGGCTGCCAATGAGACAGCATGGTGAAAATTCACAACAATAGATATCTTGAATACATATCCAGTCCAGCTATTAAATGTTAAAAATGTTGAATACCCAGGAATAGGCCTTTCCAACTAATTGAATACCCAAGACCACAATGGAAACAAGCCCCTAGGGCTTTTTGTGTTATCCTTTTAACAATCATTGTAAAATCGTACCTCTGTACTGTTTACAAATTGTTAATAAAGTATTAAGTCAATCAATCAAAAAAGCCATAGGCTCTGGCTGGGTAGAGGTGTAAAAATATAGTAACTGCATCGAAAAATCGATTTCAATTTTCAACGATCTACTGTATATGCAAAGAGCAAAATAACGTATTGTTTGACTTTGTATCGTATCGAATCGTTTTGCAATACAAATAATCGTATCGAATCGTTTTGCAATGCAAATAATCTATTCTATTAGTACTTGTGCGTTGAATTTAGCAATTTTAAGAAGAAAAAAGAGAAAGAGGGGTTTAATTACTTTTCCATTCCATACCGCTACACTTGGTTTATCGATAAATGTGTGTAATATATGTGTTCATGTCAAGGTGCGGGTTTGTCCATATGTGTTCAAATACAATGTCCATATATTTGCTAGACCAGAGAATCACTGTGTTTACTTATTTATATCCAATAATTCATTTTTCTCTTAAAAAATCCACACGTTTCACACAGATTTTTTTTGTTTTGCTAAATAGTTACTGTATCGATTTTAAATCATTGAATCGTATCATATTGTATCGCCATGAATGACCCAATATCGTCCATGTATCGTATCGTCAACCATGTTTCGTTACGCGCAATGTATCGCTGTTAAAATGTATCGTTTCACCCCTACTCTCTAAAGAAGGTGAGCTGGAGGGGTGTCAGGAAGACGTCCCTGTTCACTGCCCTGCCACGCAGGAGATGTTCTAACTTCTGGGATAAGGGGCGAAACATCTAGTGGTGTTCCCCAGCTGATGATCCTGCAACAAAACATTGTTGGTATGCGGTCAGGCTAGGGCTAGGCCAATAGGCCATGCATAGTCCACCATGGGCAACCACTGCTATCAATGCATTGAATGGGACATTATCAGGTCTTATCAGACCATTGAATGGGTGAAGTAGGCGACATACTGACTTACCCACGATTTACCAGACCATTAATGCAGGCGTAATCAGGAGATACTGACCTACCCGGAGGCAGTCCCTACAACATGATTTACGCTGATTTACACTCGCTTTAGCTCGATCGGTGGTGCCTCTCGTGCCTCCAGTTCGCTTGAGACTGTCCGCCTCCATCATGGTCCCACACCGAAACTGACACTTAACTCCAGTCAGTCATCTCCGTCGGTAGGTCAGTATGTCAGTATGTCCTGATAATACCCAATGAATGCTCTGATAAATCAGTATGTCGCCTACTTTGCCCATTCAATGGTCTGATAAAACGTGATAATGTCCCATTCAATGCATTGATAGCATCCGAATCAGGTGCATGAGGTGCGACAGTCCTAAGGCCTAGCAGGAGACCATCCCTCCGTATTGAATAAAGTTGTGCTCCACAAAATGGTTGAAAGTTATATTGAAACCCATGTTTGTACCTATTATTACATTAAATAACTGTTAATACAGAACTATCTTTATCTTTATCAATATGGAACTTGGAGACAAAAAGAAAAAGAAAATGTTTTATTATGAAATCATTTTGTACAAGGAAAGATCATGGAACTTTGACATATTAGATTATCTTGATTATCTTTGTCTAGTTTGAAGCAGCAATCTGTAACTTTATGTACATTGTCTCCCTCTTTTGGCAGAGACAGGCAATTTTAATAATAGTCAAACTACAGCAAAGATGACAGAGCATCTATTGTGCAGCAACCTTTATTGAGCCAGCACCCCCGTATCCAATATCCAGCAGGTGCCTTCGTGTAAAATTTATTTTTCTCTAAGAAACTTTTTCTGCTTGGCTTATTTATCGTACTAAACATGTGAGATTACATTTCGTGAATTTGCATGACCCCATAAAACTGGGGTCAGCAGTAAAAATGTAGCAGTAAAATTTAAAAAAAGTATCTCTCTGAAAATGTTAGATATTTCTGTATTTTCTAGTAGGCCTAAATGTTGCATTTACACACACACACACACACACACACACACACACACACACACGCACGCACGCACGCACGCACGCACGCACGCACGCACGCACGCACACACACAGACACACACACAGACACAGACACAGACACAGACACAGACACAATGAAAGTCAGCTGCAGGGTGTACTTTGGGTAGGTTTTGTCTATTTGTTTTACTATTTTTTCAAGGTTTCAGGTTAAAAGAAATACCAGAGGATGGTGCTTAGTGATATACTAACTACAGGGTGCTCATCCTATATTAAAATCACCTGATGTTACTCCCCGAGCCTTGTCTCGTTGTCTCAGCCAGAGACAGTGGCTTGCTTTCTCTGCTTCTTCTGAGATTTATTTGGTGGCTTTGCACAGTCCGGCTCCCTGTAGCCCCAGGTCTTTGAGCAGGGACCCCATATTTGAACTAGGGACCCCCCAAAATAATCATATTTGAACTGGGGACCCCCTACCCTGACAAGCACTTGGAATGTAGGAGTTTAGGCATTCAATTTAGTTTGACTCTGGCCCCGTAAAAAAAGTGTTTTTCATATATATGTGTGTGTGTGTGTGTGTGTGTGTGTGTGTGTGTGTGTGTGTGTGTGTGTGTGTGTGCGTGCGTGCGTGCGTGCGTGTGTGTGTGTGTGTTTTGTTGTGTTTCTAGGAGGTGGGCTGTACATTTTTTTTTTAATTTTATGTAAGGCTCATTGCTAAGATTGCATAAGAATCATTGCTAAATAGCACCAAATCAGGTGGACCTCTACAGTAGCCTACTTCACAGAGTTACAACAATCAGTTTATTGGCAGTATGTTCACACAAACAGAATTCTAACACATACAATGGAAGTCTAGATTTTCTCATTGATTTTTATTTTTATTTAACCTTTATTTCACCAGAGAAATCACATTGAGACTAGTGTCTCTTTTACAAGTGTGCCCTGGCCAAGAGAAGAGGCAAATAAAATGTTACACAGCTCTGCCAGTAACGACAATACAGGACATAACAAAACAAAGACAAACATGACATCCGTAATACCAAAGACCTACTACCAATAGCACCAATACAGACTATTTAAAATACTAATAACAACAATACATCATAAAACTAATAAACTAATATAAGACTAAGATCACAGCAATTGCTACTTGTCAAAGCAGGAGCAATGGTTGGAGAATGTGCCCATGGCAATCCTCTTAAAAGACACTAGAGGGATCAATGAAGCCAATTTTAATCTGGTCTGTAGATCGTTCCACGACCAAGGCCCAAAAAACGCAAGTTTTTTTTTCCCTGCCTCAGATTTAGTAGTGGGTACGACATAGCGCATCCAGGCATTCGATCTGAGGTTGAGCGAATTTTGGACAAGATTAAATTTTGAACAAATGTACGAGGGGGAATTTCCAAGAATGGCTTTATATATAAAAGTGTACCAATGTAGCAACCTGCGAGATGCTAAGGAGGACCACCCTACTAGGGAATACAGAATACAATGATGTGTCCTATAGGTGGAGCTGGTAATGAACCTCAACGCAGCATGATAAAGGGGATCAAGTCTACCCAATATTGAGGGACAGGCGAATCGATACACAATGTCGCCGTAGTCGAGTTGCGACATAAACAGGCCAGTGACCAGCCTTTTCCTTGAAGCAAAAGAAAAACAGGACTTCAATCTATAAAAGAAGCTTACTGTGAATTTTAACTTCTTAATCAACGCTTCAATGTGATGATTGAAGTTTAACTTGTTATCCAACCAAATTCCCAGATATTTGTAAAGCACCACCCATTCGATGGTTACTCCTTCCAAGGTGGTGATATTTGGGGGGATAATGTCAGCTCTATTTGGAGTAAATAGCATGGCCTTGGTTTTTTGGCCGTTTAATAGCAATTTGCTATTTACCAATTCATGCTGCAATGAGACAAAATCTGAAGCCAAGTTTGACACTGCTACATCAAAAGAAGGAGCACAAGAGTACAGAATTGTGTCATCGGCATACATATGATACTTACAATGCTTAGATTGACTACAAATATGATTGACATACAAAAGAAAAAGCAATGGACCAAGAATGGAACCTTGGGGGACTCCTTTCTCAAGGGTGATGGAATCAGAAATGGTATCACCAAATTTGACACACTGTGTGCGGCCAACTAAATAGTTTTTGAACCAACCAAGCACATTTTGGCAAAAAACAGCTTTAGAAAGGACCTTGAGCAGTACGTGAGGATCCACGGTATCGAAGGCCTTACTCAGATCAATGAATAAGGCCGCACAAAAAGATTTCTTACCCAGGGCTGCCCTGATGTCGTCGATAACATTAAGGCATGCCGTTACAGTGCTATGTTTTGCTCTAAAACCTGACTGCATGGGGTTCAAAATAGAGTATGAATCAAGAAAAACCTTTACCTGATTTGATACTTGGCCCTCTAAGATCTTTGCCAAGGTGGAAAGGTTAGAAATGGGCCTGTAATTGTTTACATCACAAGGATCGCCAGCCTTGAGAAGAGGGGAAACATTTGCTTGTTTCCACTCTTCAGGTAGACTTTGAGTGGCTAAGGAGATATTGAACATATCAGTGACAGGTTGAGCAATGATAGCCGATGATAATTTTAGGAAAAAAGGGTCAAGGCCGTCTGGGCCTGCAGATTTTTTAGGGTCTAAGGTAGACAGGGCGTGTAGAACATCCGATACCAGGATGGGAGAAAAGTCAAAAACAGAAACAGAAACAACAGATGAGTCAACGTTATCATCATGGGCGTCTTGATGAGGAGCATTGGCAATTTGCTCATCAAAAATGTGTCCCGCCCTTTTAAAATGCGAATTGAAAGCATTTGACATGATTTTTTTATCAGAAATAAAGGACTCGCCCACCCGAATCTTAGGCGGGGGGCCTGCTGCTCCTCCTGCTTTCTGTTGCAGGGATTTGACTACTCTCCAGAAGGTACAATGATTGCTAGAGGTATCAGTAGTGAGAGATAAATAATGTTCCGATCTTAACTTCCTGGTGAGGACCGTACATTTATTTCTCAAGACACGAAACAGAAGCCAATCATGACTTGAATTAGACTTTCTTGCAAGTGACCATTGTCTATTTCTTTCATGAATCAGATCAGCCAGGTCCCTAGAGAACCAGGGATTTGCACGGTTCTTAATTCTGATTTTTTTGAGAGGTGCATGTTTATTCATCAGGTAGAGAAACTGTTCGTGAAAGAACCGAAAGGCCTCATCCATTGATGGAATTAAGGACATGCGAAACCAATCAACTGCAGCCAAATCATGAAGAAAGGCTTGTTCAGAGAAGTGTTTAAAGCAGCGCCTGATGACAGTCAGGCCTTTGGTTTTGGGCAGCTTAGTGTTTCTGACACATGCAATAGCACAGTGGTCACTCAAGTCATTTGCAAACACACCAATTGAGGCATATTTGTGCGGTGCATTTGTTAGAATAATATCAATCAAAGTGTCACCATCCGGTCTGGCAGGGTTTAATCTAGTGGGGCAATGTATGATCTGTATTAAATTTAGGGAATCACATTGCTGTTTAAAACTGGCAGATTTATCAGTCAACCAATCCCAATTCAAATCAGCAAGAAGGACAATCTCGGAGCTAGCACATTTAGAAATCAAATCTACTATGTTTCCCATAGCTTCACTAGTTGCCGAAGGAGGCCTATAACAACAGATAATGGTCAGAGGGGAATTAGCCACCATTATCTGGACGGCTAAAAATTCAAACTGTTTAGCTATGGTTACGGAATGAAGAACAGACCCTTGAAATTTATCAGAAATGTACAGAGCAACTCCCCCACATCTGCCTTTACGATCAGTTCTATAGAGGTTATAACCAGGCACACCAACAGTGTTGTCAGTAGAGCGAGGTTTTAACCAGGTTTCTGAGACAGCTACCACGTCAGGTTTAGCTATCTCAAACCAGCATCGAAAAGTGGGCAATTTGGGCACCAGGCTTCTGGCATTGAAATGGAGGAAGCCTAGACCATGCCTACAGCTAAAATCATGGGGGGTGGACAGAATTGGTAGGGCCTCAAAAAGGGGGACCGGTCCAGGATTAATGTGTACATTGCCTGAGATGAACAGCATAAGCAAAATCAGCAGCCTTGTTGTTATTTTCTTAAACACTGAAATAATACCAGGGGCTCTGGAGGAAGACATGCAAGAATAAACATTACAACAGGGATCACGCCAAGAAACAATGTTCGCAATGTCCATAGCAAATGGAAAAACACGGTTCAAAGAATCCAGTTTACATGGTCCTTGAGGCCAAAGTACATTATCCAGAAATCCAGAAGTAACGTGTGTTTTACCAGCAATGTAAATGTTCGAATGTGGCAACAAGGTGGTGTTACTCTGATAGAGTGAATCAAGTGACATGAGACCCATTCCTAGCGAGACAACCAGCACAGCCAACATGTTGCCAGGCAACATGATAAACATTTCACTGCGGGGCATGCACAATGCGATGAGAACAAAACAGCCAGGGAATACTATGCACAACAAACAATGAGGCATGTAACATACACAATGCTATGAAAACAAGCACAGAATGTTGTGAGTAATGTTTTGTGCAACAAACCGTAAGCCGTACTGGAGAGGAGGAAACTATAATCCAACAACAGCAGCCGCTTTGACAGACATGCATTTGAGAGCAGCCTGGATTATGAAAAATCGACGAGCCTTTGGGAATCCAGGCGCCGATACGAGGGCAAACTGAAGTGTTTGCTAGCAGGCACAGCTATTTATCAACAGCCAGATACAGAAACAACAAACCGATCGGAAGCAACTGTACTAATAGCTATGAGCTAATAGCAGCCCCGGTTGTACGTATACAACCAGGTAGCCTCCAGGCTAGCCCCGTCGGATGTAAATATTGAGCAACAGGAACAGAAACAACAAACCGAGCCACCGCAACTGTACTGAAAGCTATTTAGCTAACAGCAGCCCCAGCTGTATGTATACAGCCAGGTAGCCTCCAGGCTAGCTCCGTCGGTTGTGATGAATCGAACAGCCTATGGCGATGGCGGTCCCGGCCAAAAACAGGCCAACCGCACCGGGACAGAAGATCCAATCTATCCGGGGGACATCCCAATAGTATGCTGAAGAGGCGTAGAACGATCGATGTAGTATACGCGGACTGAATCGCTGCAACTGTGTACAGGACGTTGATGGTAGCCTACGGGGCTAGCTACATCCAATGGACCAGAAGCCGGTCACAAATAAAACAATTGTCCTCTGATGTCAGGTCACAGACAAACTGGGAGATCCAATATCCTAAAATTAACCAGCTATAGTGTGACTGGTAAAAGCTACGGATTACATTAAAACGATTAAAACGTTAAAACAAACAAACATAACATGCAGAGCGTGAAAACATGCGTGCCGCCATCTTGGATCCTGATATACAGTACATGCATTTTATAAGAATGAATATAACTTTAATTACTCTGCCCCATTTTATCCAGGGAACGCTCGGTACCAGTGGGCCGAATGTTCCGGAACACTCGGCCAGCTTGGTGAGAACAGTCGGCACCAGCGAGGCGGAACACTCAGCCCGCGAGGTCGAGGATTTGATCGGGGCAGAGTAGGTTAAACGAGCTAAAACGTTTGGTAACCCCTAGAATACAGTAGAGCAGGGGTCTGGGACCCCTAGGGGGTCCTCAGAGTTATTTGTTGAAGAGAGTATTGGGGGTTTATAAGTGGTCAAGTATCCGAAAATACACATGAATTTTCTGAGAATAAGTGACATTGGCCGCGTTTCCCAAAGAGATCCTGCGTAGATGCTTCGCAGGTCCTACGACGGGTCTAACGTGACGTCACAGGCTGCGCAGTACCTTAGCAGGTACGTAGATTTCAGGTCACGCGTCTCAGGTACGTAGATTTCAGGTCACGCAGCTTGCGTAAGAGCCTCTACACAGCTGGGACTCGGCGAAACCTACGCTCTACCCTCATTAGTAGCAGGTGGTTGTGCCCACTACGTGCCATCTAAACTGGCTACGTGTGTGGTAAAAGTACATTCGGTAGACAGCATGCATGTAGCCTACTCCCCGCCTACTCATGGGAGAGGCGTAGCCCTGAGTACTGTCCTACGCAGCAGTTTGTTACGAGCGCCCTGGGACGCTCGTAACACCCATCGTAGCGAAATAGATCTATGAAAAGACCGAACACACACACACACACACACACACACACACACACACACACACACACACACACACACACACACACACACACACACACACACACACAATTTATATATATATATATATATATATATAATTAATTACGGCCGGGCCGGTGCGTAACGTGCCTACCCAAAAAAACAGACATACAAGCTGTCAACGCACTGCGACGTGCCGTGTCGATAGCTTGCAGATCTGTTCTTTTGGGTAGGTCGAGCGGCTGCGGTGCTTCGTCCTCTATGCATGAACCCGAAGTTTACAAATTGTACTCTCACGGATGATCTGATCATCTAATAAAAATATTAAGCATATGCCAAGTTAACTAAAGGTATATAAATGATACTGAGCTAAACATGTTTCCTTAATTTCAAAGTTTTATAGTTAAACGTTATGATGAAAGTCCCCCGTTCCTCTCACGAAGTGACAGCTGTTGCGCTCGCCATGTTTATGAATGGTTAAAACATCTTTTGAAAATAGCAGATCTACAAGCTCACAACGCGTCACAAGCTTGTAGATCTGCTATTTTCCAAAGATGTTATGCATAGTAGACTTTGGAAATGGGACATTCTGGGATCGAACCCGAAGCTCCCACTCACCAGTCCGACGTGTTACCAGTCACGCCAATAAACCTGCCTGATAGCCAGGTCTATTGCACGCGAACTCTGGCTAATTTGACTGTGGGGGCTACACATAGAACCAGTGCAGCAGATATATATCCTACTATAATTCTAGTAACCTCTGTCTGTAGTGGTGAGTGAGTAGGTGAAGCTACCCGGTTCTCCTCAGTGGCTGGAGCAATTGCTCTGATTTTGCACACACACATTGACCATTACCATCTGAACTTAACTGTGAAGCCCGTTTTTCAATTTCATCAAATCTCAGCTTCTTATTAGCGTTTAGGTGTGAAAGAATGTTGCCTCCCGGGTTGCCAGATCATGTGCGCATATCCCCCCACGGATGCGTCGACCGGGTATGGTCTAGTAGATATAGATATAGATATATATAGATATATATATATATATATATTCCTAAACTTTCCTAAAGTAAATTCCCCCATTGGTGCTAAAAGCTGTCAATCATGCAGGGAGACGCCCCCTCTATCCTCTGAACATTTTTGAATGGCAGCCATTGTTGCCTGTGTTCATTTAAGAGCATTGAAATGTCACCTTAAAATACATTTTAATAAATTACAGAATGTACCTAAAAAAGTGTAAGTGTCCAATAAATATAAAGGTAATTTAGATAAAGGTCTTTAGATATATAGATATAATGTATATATTCGCAAAGGGTGTTTAAACTGCTGTGTAGTGTTATATTATACCTCTATGTGTGTAGTAGGACAGCACTACATAGTTTACGTTGGCTTTACGTAGGCTTCGTCCAGGAGTCCTTTACGTCCATGCTGTCTCACGAATGTAGTTTTAGCACAGACGTAACGGAACCTACGACGATGGTGTCTCCAGAAGCCAGTTTAGATGGCACGTTGGGCACACACAGCTGCTACCAACGAAGATAGTGCGCAGCGGGGTTTCTACTGCGCAGCTGCGTGGAGGCTCCTACGCAGCTTCTAGGCTACGCAGGAGCTGAAATTCGTTTGGGAAACGCGGCCATTGTCACAATGTAAGACGTTGAGATTTGTTGGAGAGGGGAAAAAGGAGGGGGCCTAGTATTGGTCCCTGGGGGACACCGGTGGATGAAGTATTTAGGGGTTGAAGTGGTTCAACCAGTTAAGGGATGTACAGAGAATTCCACCTAGTTTACAAGTCTGTTCAGCAACATCTTGAGTGCCAAGAAGGCCAAGAAACATTTTTTAAATGATTTGACCAGAAATGGGAGGTTTGCATAACTTGTTGAACCACTTGTAGGACAAAGGCTCTAAACGTTCTGCTGGTGGGGGCTCCTCACTAGCAGGTGAGTCAGTAGGATACAACAGCAGTGACAACACAAAAATGTGTGTGGGGAGGAAGCAATCGGCATAACAACAAAATTGCGGTGAAAAAGGGGTAAAAGGCATACAAAGACTTTGAAGGGCTAATATAACACATGAAGTATTTATATTTGTCATTCCTGAGGGTTATAGTTCATTGATTATAGTCCACTCAGTGTAATTTAGTCATTGAAAGGGCCAATATAACTCATTAACAATGATTTTTTTCCACCTGCCAAAAAGTAATTGCAGCTTCTACCTGTTGATTGAAAGCTTGTTTCTGCCTCAAAATGACTTGATTTCATTCTAAAGGGTTATATGTTAAACATTATAGTTCACACAATTGCACAATAGCAATTGTAATACCTGGTTGACCGGGTACAAAAAATTATAATTCTTTGATGTGTGGTGGTGACTATGAATAGGTCTATCAAAAAATAATGTCACCACTAGTTTGATTATGTATTCTGATGTATCAAGACAAAATGTATGAAAAGAGGTTGCCTTTGACAAAGTTGATATTTGACAACTGACTATGATGAATTGACTATGACGGACTAACAGTTTATGGCACAATGTTGCTTTATCTGTATTTCTTTGTTGGCAATGGTGGGGCATGGACATAATCCACATAGCATTGTGGTAGTAATGTTTGTCAGGTGTTACATTACCATACTTATGATTTTCAGTTGCCTGACGTTCACTCACATATAGTGACTAATTTGCTTGCACCAGTGACTCATTTGAAAACCACCAATATCTGGCCAAACGCCGGGTAAAAAACAGGTATCAGAGAAAGTCTGAGGAAGATTTGAGGGAAAGTGAAAGGCAGTATAGCCTATGATACGATCAGGGAGAGAAAGTTTCAACCACAATGGCGAGACCTCTGGGAATTGGCTTGCGTATGATACAAATTGCTGTAGGTCTTTTCATGAAATCTTGTGTAGATCAATGCCAACATTCAGATAAGTAGCCTAAGTTAGAGAAAAGAGTAAAGAAGTGTATGATCATGAATTGCTGTGGTAGGCTACAATGTTGAAATGCAGATCTAGCTAAAAGCTAAAAAGGCTGTCACAAATGCATGCATTGTGAGTTAACTTTCACTATGAATTGAGTACATGGGGACCCTATTTGAAACAAGTCATTAGGCTTTCAAGGGCTTTTCAATCCTATTTAGCTTGTATTTAAACTGTACTTTCATGTGCTTTTTTCTGCAAATGTCTAAATAAAGTATTCAATCAATCAGTTTGTAGCTAGATCGGCGCGAGTGACACCATACTTCGTAATGCAATGTTGTACTGTATGGTCAGTTATGTGTTAAGTGTGTTGCTCCGGGACACTTTGACACTTAAGCCCCATTTCACGAAAAGACGTCAAAAATGTTAATAACTAAAGGCTGGAATGCCTTTCCAAAGGTCTTGAGAACTGCAGGCTCTGTTGACATTTTTAACAAATGACATGACCTGCTTGGTGAAACATGTTCAACAACTCTTTTGAACATGTGGTGTAGGTGGAAATGGCGTTGCACGCATGGGAACGGCGTTCCCATAGCAAACGTTGCGGGGGCAAACGTGTGGGAACGCTCTCCCTCAGTGTCCAACTATTTTTTTTTTAAATAATCGCTTATGAGGTTTAGCACGATTTATTTGCCGTTCTGTCTCTTCTATGTGTGAGTGAGAGCTCACTCAGCGGGTGTCACTCAGTGTTGCCAAGTATAGTGAGAGAAATGAGCCAGCCGACCTACAAAAACAAGCCAATAACAACCCAAAAACAAGCCAAAGTTTGTTCCAGGGAAGTTGCGGGAAATAAGCAGACTTGGCAACGCTGGCTATGAACCCATTATCTGGGAGTGCGCTCAGCAGCTCATTGTCTCATTACTCATAACACGACCAATGAGAGTTAGCGCTTTCACGTTGCTAGGATACATAGTGCCCAACGCTGCCTGTGTAGTAGCGTGGAAATCAAAACAAAACAAGTGTAGCTTGTAGGGTGTGTCTTACATGTGCATGCCTTGGACTTTCTCATCAACAGAGAATACCTGATCACCTTAATGGAATGCACTACCGTACCTTGCCAAACCAAATGGTTTAGCTGGTAGAACTTGATCTCTTTCTGTCCTCAAGTAACACTGTCTTTTGAGAAGCCAGCAATCTCTATATTAGCCATATGATGTATAATACGCACCCACTCACCTTTGCAGCTAAGTGGCCCTTTTGAGGTTGAAGCACTGTCTGTACTGATGAGACTCAACTATTATTATCCAAAATAATTAGGATTTAATTTGTTGGTCGCTCAGTAGTTAAAATCACCTCACTGGGGCGCTGGACAGACTAACAATTCACACACAGTGTTTGTTTGTTTGTTTGTTTGTTTTTTGGTTTGTTTGTTTGTTTATCTATTTATCCATTTAAGTTTTAAGTTTTTAATCAGTGCTAAATAGCTATATATTCCAGTAATCATTGCCAGCATAAAGTGTTTATTTCAGTAGTAGGGGTCTCCCAGTCTCTCCACCTTTTTAATAAACCAACAATACATTTTCAAGTTGGGATACCAATTTTATCCAGTCAGGGGAGAGAACGTATACAGGTTACAGGATAAACAAGTGAGGACGTGTGTGTGTGTGTGTGTGTGTGTGTGTGTGTGTGTGTGTGTGTGTGTGTGTGTGTGTGTGTGTGTGTGTGTGTGTGCGTGTGCGTGTGCGTGTACTGTACAGTCATAATTTACCTAATCTAACAACCAATAGAGCAAAGTCAATAGACTTCTAGTTCACTGGTGAATTACTTGAACATCCCTTCTATTACTGCAGGGGTTGAAGGTATACAATTAGTTAAAATTTAAATGACAAAATCTCAATAACATTGATGTTTTAGCATTGCCTAGGTTTAATGTTAACCACTTCCAACGTGGCGGCAAAAATACATCTTAGTTCTAATTTATAAAGCAGTGCTTAATTGAATTGTAGGATTCTATTGTACCTACAGGAGTCTTGCAATTATTTGGCAACATAATAGTAGGCTATACATGGTACTAATGTAACATACAGTACAGTTGGATTTTAAAACTATTTTGTTGCATAATGAGCATCTACATGTAGATAGTTATACTTGTATATGTCAAATATGGTCTGAAGAATCAATAGAAAATCCAAGAAATTTGAATCTGGAAAAGTATGGAATTTTGAAAAGGAAAATGTGTAGAAACCCTGATTATAACTTTCACTGACGGCCGGGATTTCTGACTAATAACATTAATAGTTGATGGGAGTGGGACACTTTTAAAACGTGGCCTTGCTTTAATGTATCTCCGCACATCGTATCCAAAAAGTAAAGGTATTCTTCCCTGCTTAGAAAGAAAATCTAAGCGACGGGTTGAAACAAGCGTTTAACCCATTTATGGCACGGTCACACCGCACTTTTATTTTACCTATGGGATGGAATTTGCCAATGCTTTGTCAATGCAAATGCGTGGATTCGAGTGAAAGATGTGATTCCGTCCCATAGGTAAAGTAAAAGTGCGTGTGTGACCGTGCCCTAAATAGGTTAGATAAAAGGATTAAATATTACCATAGTTCTTATGCTTATTCATATTCTTCTTTGCGACCAACATGCCTTTTAAAGATTTTTTATCAGGCAGTAGCCTATACCTCCATCACCTGCACCAATGAACTGTACCGCTTGCAACAAAAGGGTGAGGCTTAGTGACATACTACAGGATGCTCATGCTATAAAAACTGGGATACAGTATTTGGTGTGTTCATTTCAGTTGTGTTGGCTTGGACTAGCTTTATTCTGGTTTCTAATATGGGTGATACATTTATAATAGCAATAGACTTCGGTACTGCTTACAGTGGGTACGCCTATACTCTCAGCGGCAAAGATCCCAAACTTCCACACTGGGGAATAAAGCAGGCGCTGGACACCGTAAAGACGCCTACATGTGTTCTATTTGATGAAAATGAGGAATTCCTCAATTTTGGTTATGACGCTAAAAGCCAGTACACTACAAAAGGAAATGCATTTGCAAAGAAAACACTTCTCTTTGAAAACTTCAAGATGGATCTCTACGGAAAAGTAAGTGATTAGGATAGAAATGTGTTCCAAAAATTATATATAATTAATTATATATACATTTAACATCTGTTTCGTTCATAACCAACATGATTTTTTTATTTTCAACAGACCAGAATCAATGAGAAGTTAATGATTACAGCCGCAAATGGGAAACAAATGACAGCCCTTAAAGTCTTCACAGAAAGTCTACGCTACCTGAAGGAACATGCACTGACACACATTGCTAAAAACACAAGAGGAACCAGTCCAACTGCGTTTGACTTCACCTGGGTTCTGACTGTTCCTGCTATTTGGGATGCTTCCTCAAAACAGTTCATGAGAAAAGCAGCAACTGAGGTAATTCCATGTCTACAGTAAACATCATTATGGCATCTCGAAACCCAAATCATCAGCTGATGTATTTGAACTTTGTTCATAAAACATACCTAACTCCCCAGAAATGTTTAAAAAAATGAAACTTGCTTTATCCCCAAATTGTCTTTGTTCATTAAATGTAACTGGTACTTTTATGCATATGATGTGGGAAGGAATGTCCTACAGTCAAATCCTTTTGGACACAGGTTACCAATTATCTATCCAAAGTTTTACAAACACATATCCCCTATTGTCCAAAATTGATGATTCTTAATGACGATGATTCATTAACTTTAAGCCCATCCCAAAGACGTTTCTGGTTGGTTGGAAGCACAGCTGCAAAAAAAAAAATGGAGCTTAGATGGTAACCTGCACATGATCTCCCTTTTAACCTGATCTCCCTTTTAACCAAAGGAAGCAGTTCTTACTTTTTGTTGTTTTAATGGAACTTGTTTACAGCAAGATTAAATGGTGCTAATCAGCAAACAATAGACAGTTGGAATCACATTTTACATCAAGTTAGGAACTGTACTGTATGATTATTAATAGTATCTGTTATATATAAAATGATCATCTTTTTGATCATTACAGGATTTGTTGTTTGCCGTTTTTTCCATAAGCCTATGAGAGGGTGGGTTGGGAGGGGTTAATTCAATGTTTTGTTTAGTTTATTTTTTATTTGATAAATTGTACTAGTTTTTTGGTTAACTATGGCTTTGATTAAGTTAATTTGAATTATTATATTGTGATTATTGTGGTAGTATTGTCATAGTTGTCTCCGCCAGGCCGAAAGCCATGGCTGAGACTATGTTTTGCACCCTGTCCGTCCGTCCGTGTGTCCGTCTGTGTGTGTGTCTGTCTGTCTGTGAGCAGCTAATCTCCCACACTGTTGGTCCGGTTGCTGCGAAACCCCACATTTTTTAGATTGGCTTGTTATAGCGCCAGCAGCAGGCCAATTTTTGCAAAACAAATGTTTTAATATTACTCCTACAAACATCATGCAAATCAGTACACAGTATCTCTATAGTCATGTGATTAAGACGGATGTGTCCGATATTTCAAATTCCATCCTAATTGGCTAACATTATCTTTCAAAGTTTGCAGGATAGGTCCGTTTTGAACAAAATGCTTCTAATCATGAACACAGTGTGCGATTTCTGTGAAATTTTGCACACATTCCCACTAGGCCGGAAGAAATGCCACCCTTTTCACATTGGCCTGCAGGTCTAATTTAGCGAAATGCCTGAAATCATGAATGCAGTGTCCGATTGCCCTGAAAGGCCTAAGAAGAAATGGCACCCTTTTCACATTGGCCTATTATAGCGCCACCAGAAGGCCACAATAACCTACCTGACCTGGCAGAGACCTGCAGGGTTTGGGCTGTCTCTCGTGGAAGAGCCATTGAGGGGGCTGGATAATAGAGATCTATTTGTTTTTGTATTTAAAAAAAGCAATTAATGCTTGTACCTGTATCCTATTTTTTGTCTCCTATAAAAAAAAGTTTTAACAAAAAAGAAAATATCTACATGATATTTTCTACACATGTAAATGTGTGTGTGTTTTTTTTTGATTGTCATTCTTTCTTTCTTTCTTTTCAGGCTGGCATTGTGAGAGAAAGTAAACCGGATAAGTTGGTCATCGCATTGGAGCCAGAGGCAGCCTCAATTTGGTGTATGCAACTGCCCACAACGGGTTATATTGAGACGAACACAACAAATGCCACCCTACATCAAAATCCTGGAACAAAATACGTTGTTGCTGATTGTGGAGGTATGTTGTACTGTGATATTTTTGCAGACTTAAGTGTGAGTGTGTGTGTGTGTGTGTGTGTGTGTGTGTGTGTGTGTGTGTGTGTGTGTGTGTGTGTGTGTGTGTGTGTATACAGTAGTATGTGTACAGTATGTATAAGTCAAAGTAATACTAATACTAATAGCTGTACATACATTAGTTTTACTTTCAATATACTGCAAAATCCTTATCTTTACAGTAAATGTATGCAACTTCGCTACATTCTTCCTCTGTTGTCCACGTTTTTATATGTATTAAAAACGTTCATATTTTAAAGCCTAACATTGTTGTCTTTCAGGTGGCACCGTTGACATCACGGTACATGAAGTATTGGATAGAGGAGTCCTGAAAGAGCTGCATAAGGCCTCTGGTAATGATATGGGAGGGGAGCAGGTTAACAAAAAGTTCAAATGTTTCCTCCAGGCAATATTCTCTTGTGAACTCTGGAATGAGTTTGAAAGAAAGTTTCCCATTGATGTTCAAAAACTGATGAATACATTCCGTATACTTAAGTCTGATGATGATGATGATGATGAGGATGTATACATCACCTGCCCTCCTAACTTAGAAAAGTTAGCTCAGCAACCAATAGAGAAATACTTTGAGAATGTGCTAGGTGTATCCTGGGACGAGGGGGAGATCACAATCTCAAGAGAAAAGATGAGATCTTTCTTTGATGAAAGTCTGAGAGGCATCACTAAAAGTCTCAAAGAAGTCTTTCAAAAGGTTGATATTGATCACCTTGTGTTAGTGGGGGGCTATGCAGAAAGTACGGTTCTGCGCAAACACATTATCAAGCAGTTTGGTGCTCAATGCTCAGTACTGTGCCCTGCGTTGCCCCAGCAGGCAATTTTGCAGGGAGCTGTCATGTTTGGAGGAAACCCTGCGGTAGTGGTATCACGAAAAAGTGCCTTTACTTATGGCATTGAGGTCTTTAAAAGGTTTGATGCTTCGAAGCATAAGGCTGATAAGATGTACACAGATGACAACGGTGTCTGGTGTGATGATTGTTTCTCAACACTGGTGAAAATAGATGAAGATGTGGGTTGGGATGAAACCAGAGACCACATCTTCAAACCAACATATAGAAACCAGACAGCAATTCATTTTGGTTTTTATCGCACAGAAAGGGAAAATCCTCAATATGTAGATGACTGGGGAATAGAAAAACTGAACTCGTTTGACGTTGAGTCGCCAGATACTAGCCGTGGGCTGGATCGTCAAATCCAGTTGCAAATTAAATTTGGCTTCACAGAAATAACAGCCACAGCCACTGATGTGGATTCCAAGTCAACAAACTCAGTCAAAATTGACTTCTTGAGCAAGTAGGATCCTACAATAAGACTAACTATATACATTGTAATAACTTTAAGGCCCAAGTTATGTAATAGTTAAGAGATGTACTGTAACAGGTTGGCCACAAATATTAACCACTGTATAAGGGAACATGGGGATTTTAGCTATTGTAACTTTAATCTGATACTTTAAAGCAGGGGTTCTCAAACGTTTGTATACCAGTCCAGGACCCCATTTTATTATGCATTTTTAGTGATGCAACACTTGATTTATAGTGCAATTACAAATTATAGTATAGTATATTTAAAAACAAAGCATGCATTGGTCGCCTTGAGTAGGAATATTAAAAATGAAATAATAGTAAATGGGAAGCATAGAGAATATAGCCTATATCAGAACCTTAATACAAAATGTATAAAAACAAAGAAAATGCATTCACAGATTATTAAAAAACAACAAAAAACAACAACAGACTTAATGGAAAGGATAAGGATGTCTAAAAATGTTTTGTCAATGTGCCACCCACCCTCTCCTCCCTGTGACCCCACTTGGGGCCCGACCCATATAGAACCTCTGGGTTGCATTTGGTTTATGAGGAATTGTATTCAGTCATGTTAATTTGTATTCTTTGACACAAATGTTGTTCACATTTGCATAATTAAGTTATTGTTTTATTAAAATGCATTTTGTTATTACTATGTTGTGTATATAAATGACCAAATGATGTAAGTCTGCATCCTCTGAAATCCCAAAAATGCATTATTTCTTTTTCTTGGTTTGGATTGAATGTTTATTCTTCTTTGTACTTCATTTGACTTGTATCCTACTGTAAATGACACAAAGAAATAAATGTGATGTGCTGTGCAAATGAGTCACTGTTTATATGTGAGTGAACTTCAGGCAACATTAATATGAAAACAACTGAAAATCTTAAGTATGGTAATGTAACACCTGACAAACATTACAACCACAATGTTACGTGGATTATCCCCCTTATACCATGGTCACAACAATTAAAATACAGTATGACGACAATATTTTGGAGCAATATGTTCTTGAAATTGAAACTTTGAGTTGGCATTATCAAGATTTACTCATCCTACAACATCCTGGTAATATTCTAGTATGACAAAGAATAGAGTACGAGCACAGCAGACTCTGATAATATGTCTGTAGCACAAAATTCCGGACCCGGTACCAGGCGTTCCCAAACCTTTTCAGCTCTGGACCTTCATTTGAATTCTCATAGTCATTTTTGGTGGCAGCATTGTGCATGTCTGTAAACAGTATCAGTTGGACTACTGGGCCTACACAGCTCGTAGGACACTTTTAAGATGTGGCTCAACTTTCTAATTAATCATGTTTACAATACAGTGAAGTCAAGCTTGATCATATTATTCAATAGAGTGACTCTAGAGACTGTTAACCATCTGTGATGGGCCACTGTCTAACACAGGTTCTAAGGCGCAAAACATTCATGGTTTAAGGTTTCAAGGTCAAAGTTAATCCTATGTACGAGTTTTGGGATACTGATCAAGGCCAAGACACAGAAGGCAGGGTACAAACCCAATTAAGGGCGTTTATTTCAGATACCCCAGGAAGGTAAAATGCTGTGTATTCTTGTTCTGCATAGTAACATTTAAGGCCTCCTCATGGGGTCATATTGTTTAAAAACATGCATTAGGCAGTGCAGAATAATGCACTTTAATCACAAACAGAGCTTCATTTGACATTTCAATGTCAATCTCAAATATTCCTTATGAGGCCATTTAAGATAAGTTTAAGAACTGTTATTATCATATCATTCATGATACCCAAGGTTGAAGATTTGCTCAGTTAAATAATTTGATCAATCCACACCCAGTGGGAGTTGATCCAAAGTAAACTCCATTGTATACAGTATGTTAGAATTCTGTTTATGTGAACATACAGTACTTGTCCAATAAGCCAATAAACAGATAACTATGTGCAGCGGCGTAACGAGGCAGCAGTGGGCCCCGACGCGGGGTGTTCACAGTGGGCCATCAACTAACTACTATTTTACAGATGGCACGGGTGGGCCCCAAATGACTCTGGGCCCCAACGCAACTGCGTTGTCTGCGTCACGCTAGTGACGCCCCTGACTCTGTGACATGGCCACTGTTCAAACATGGTACACTAAATATGATGTGTCCCAATTCCATATTCATTCTAACATTATAACTCAGTAAAAGAGAGAGAGAGAGAGAGAGAGAGAGAGAGAGAGAGAGAGAGAGAGAGAGAGAGAGAGAGAGAGAGAGAGAGAGAGAATGAGAATGTTTTGAAGTTAAATCTCTCCCTCAGTTCTCCACTGTAGGACCTCGACCTGTGGGTTTACCCCGTGAAAGGTTGAGTCTAACCTCACTAGGCCTTCCCCCTGCAGTGGTGGCCACTATCCAAGGGGCTAGGGCTATGTCCACCAGAAGTCAGTATGACATCAGGTGGACCATGTCCTGGTGCCTGGAGCACTCTCCTCAAGTGGAGGCTTCCCAGGCTTCAGTGGTGAGCATTCTGACTTATCTGCAGGACAGATTAGATCAGGATTTGGCTTTCTCCACGATAAAGGTGTACCTGGCGGCCATCTCCGCGTGCCATGAAGGTTTCAATGGCGAGTCGGTAGGCAAGCACCCGCTGGTGCGTCGTTTCATGAACGGCGCCAATCGGGCTAAGCCAGTGAACAGACCTTTGTTTCCTAAATGGGACCTGGCCTTGGTGCTAGCAGCACTGTGCCGGCCCCCCTTTGAGCCCTTGGAGACTGCATGTCTGAGGATTGTCAGTCTCAAAACGGTGCTCCTTTTAGCCCTCTGTACGGCGAAACGTGTCGGGGACATGCAAGCGCTCTCTGTGAGTGAGGATTGCATGCGGTTCTCGGATGATGGCCAGAGGGTTTTGTTAAAACCCAATCTGGCATATGTGTCCAAGACCGGCGTGGTCGCCAGAGCTCCTGTGGAGCTAGGGGCTTTTCTTCCTCCACCGTTTGCCTCAGCAGAGGATAAACGGTTGCATTGTCTCTGCCCAGTGAGGGCCTTGACGCTCTACTGTCAGATGACGGTGGCTGGCCGTGTGTCGCCTCAGCTTTTCGTCTCCTACGGCCGGGGCCGTAGGACGGCGGTGGCTAAACCGACCCTGTCCAGATGGATCGTGGAAGAGATTCGGTTGGCATATGGGAGTAGTGGCACTGCTGTCCGGGTGGGACTGAGAGCTCATTCTACTCGGAGTGTGTCTGCATCGTGGGCCCATTACAAAGGGATGTCGTTGCAGGACATATGCTCGGCAGACAACTGGTCGTCTCCCTTAACATTTGTGTCAAGGGGGACGTTAACCATAGCGTGCTCAATTTTCATCCGATTTTCAAACGGTTTGGTGTGTTGTAAACACCAAAGATGTAGTTATGATACTACATACTCATAATTATAATCATGTTTTTTTTTAAAAATAACATTAAGTATGCAGTATCATAACTACATCTTTGGTGTTTACAACACACCAAACCGTTTGAAAATCGGATGAAAATTGAGCACGCTATGGTTATTTCAAAGTACATGCACCATAGACATAATGTTATGAATGACCGTCGCAAGATGGCCGCCATGTGGCAACGTCGTACTACATTGGCCAGCAGCGCGGGTGAGTCATCTAGCCTTTATATATATCTATGATTCCTCGTACCAGGTTGGGCGCCCATAGCTGAATGGTTAGAGTGCCCGCCTGGGAAGCCGCTTGTCCCAGGTTCAAAGTGTCCTACGGTAAGACACATGCCTACACCCTAACTACTAATTACACCCTAACTGCTCCCCCCTCCGCACTCCTCTGTGGAGAGCATTCAGCTGGGCGAATCTGAAAACTGAAGTTCCGGACGAAAAAAAGATCAAAAACAAGAAGGTTAATTACTAAAGGTGACAGAACCTTTCAGTTTGTAGCTCCCAGACTCTGGAATGCCCTTCCACAGGTCTTGAGAGCTTCAGGCACTGGACATTTTTAACAACAACATTCTTACCAAATGAAAAAAAAAGAAAAAAGATTAAGCCGAAAACTGAAGTTCCAGACGAAACAATGTAAAAAAAAACAGGTTAACTCATTCAGTGCCTGACTTATTTCTGGCAGTTTGGCCAGAGTGCCAGAGCCAAAATTCATTGTAAAAAAAAAAAGGTGCTTAGGAGCCGAGATACAGCCTTTATCAGTAAGAAGTTAAAGAAGAAGTGAATGGGGCAGAACATTTTCAAATCATCATATCCCCCCCTGAGAGGTCTTGAGAGCTTCAGGCACTGGACATTTTTAACAACAACATTCTTACCAAATGAAAAAAAAAGAAAAAAGGTTAAGCCGAAAACTGAAGTTCCAGACGAAACAATGTCAAAAAACAGGTTAACTCATTCAGTGGCTGACTTATTTCTGGCAGTTTGGCCAGAGTGCCAGAGCCAAAATTCATTGTTAAAAAAAAAAAAGGTGCTTAGGAGCCGAGATACAGCCTTTTTCAGTAAGAAGTTAAAGAAGAAGTGAATGGGGCAGAACATTTTCAAATCATCATATCCCCCCCCCCCTGGACGTCTTAGACGTCCAGTAGCACTGAATCAGTAATGGCTAAAGGTGACAGAACCTTTCAGTCTCTGTTGCCTTTCCCACACTCCAGTTAAGTGTTTAACAGTTTTCTGTGTTCTGTTAAATAAATTCATGTATTTGGGCGAAACTCATGCCTCAGTCTCATTTATCTAATCTGTGTTTTTGAGCACCCCAACAAACATTACAAATGTATTTTCCTTGATATAACCTCTTCAAGGTGGTATTGTCAGACATCATAATTCTGAGAGTAAATTCCTTGCCACACTAGGTTACACACTACATAGCCTATGTAAAGCACTGAGTTCTCTGTGAGAAGCGCTATATACAAATAATATGTACATACTTACTACACCACATGTTCAAAAGAGTTGTTGAACATGTTTCACCAGGCAGGTCATGTCATTTGTTAAAAATGTCAACAGAGCCTGCAGTTCTCAAGACCTTTGGAAAGGCATTCCAGCCTTTAGTTATTAACATTTTTGACCTCTTTTCGTGAAATGGGGCTTAAGTGTCAAAGTGTCCCTGAGCAACACACTTAAAGGGATATTTCACTTTCAAAAAAACTTTTGGTGATTTTATCATCTACTCAAGCCTTTGTGAGCCCCCAGACAGTTTTTAAGTTGCTCGATTCAGTATTTAGATATGTGATATTCATTTTATCAGACACGCCCCCTTCCTATACAAACCCATTGTAACTTCAAACTCCATTTTTAACATGTTAGATTCATCAAAAACACCCGTCCTTGGTTCTGGTGACTCATACCGCCCCCCTAATACGCGAGGGGGCCGTGTTTTTTCAATTACTTTTTTCATTTATTTTTAATATTTTTTTTGGAAAAAAATAAAAATAAAATACAATTAAAAAATAGAATAAAATAGATGAAAAAATATCTCGGAAAAACACGGCCCCCTCACGCATTAGGAGGGCAGGGTGAGTCACCAGAACCAAGGACGGGTGTTTTCGATGAATCTAACATGGTTAAAATGGAGTTTGAAGTTACAATGGGTTTGTATAGAAGGGGGCGTGTCTGATCAAATTAATATCACATATCTAAATACTGAATCGAGCAACTTAAAAACTGTCTGGGGGCTCACAAAGGCTTGAGTACATGATAAAATCACCAAAAGTTTTTTTGAAAGTGAAATATCCCTTTAACCCATAACTGACCATACAGTACAATATTGCATTACAAAGTATACGATGGTGTCACTCGCGCCAATCTATCTACAAACTGATTGATTGAATACTTTATTTAGACATTTGCAGAAAAAAGCACATGAAAGTACAGTTTAAATACAAGCTAAATAGGATTGAAAAGCCCTTGAAAGCCTAATGACTTGTTTCAAATAGGGTCCCCATGTACTCAATTCATAGTGAAAGTTAACTCACAATGCATGCATTTGTGACAGCCTTTTTAGCTTTTAGCTAGATCTGCATTTCAACATTGTAGCCTACCACAGCAATTCATGATCATACACTTCTTTACATAACCTTAGTGAGTATACGTTATCTTTTCTCTAACTTAGGCTACGTATCTGAATGTTGGCATTGATCTACACAAGATTTCATGAAAAAACCTAATTTGTATCATACGCAAGCCAATTCCCAGAGGTCTCGCCATTGTGGTTGAAACTTTCTCTCCCTGATCGTATCATAGGCTATACTGCCTCTCACTTTCCCTCAAATCTTCCGCAGACTTTCTCTGATACCTGTTTTTTACCCGGCGTTTGGCCAGATATTGGTGGTTTTCAAATGAGTCACTGGTGCAAGCAAATTAGTCACTATATGTGAGTGAACGTCAGGCAACTGAAAATCATAAGTATGGTAATGTAACACCTGACAAACATTACAACCACAATGCTATGTGGATTATGTCCATGCCCCACCATTGCCAACAAAGAAATACAGATAAAGCAACATTGTGCCATAAACTGTTAGTCCGTCATAGTCAATTCATCATAGTCAGTTGTCAAATATCAACTTTGTCAAAGGCAACCTCTTTTCATACATTTTGTCTTGATACATCAGAATACATAATCAAACTAGTGGTGACATTCTTTTTTGATAGACCTATTCATAGTCACCACCACATATCAAAGAATTATAATTTTTTGTACTTTTGTATTTTTTTTTGTACCCGGTCAACCAGGTATTACAATTGCTATTGTGCAATTGTGTGAACTATAATGTTTAACATATAACCCTTTAGAATGAAATCAAGTCATTTTGAGGCAGAAACAAGCTTTCAATCAACAGGTAGAAGCTGCAATTACTTTTTGGCAGGTGGAAAAAAATCATTGTTAATGAGTTATATTGGCCCTTTCAATGACTAAATTACACTGAGTGGACTATAATCCATGAACTATAACCCTCAGGAATGACAAATATAAATACTTCATGTGTTATATTAGCCCTTCAAAGTCTTTGTATGCCTTTTACCCCTTTTTCACCGCAATTTTGTTGTTATGCCGATTGCTTCCTCCCCACACACATTTTTGTGTTGTCACTGCTGTTGTATCCTACTGACTCACCTGCTAGTGAGGAGCCCCCACCAGCAGAACGTTTAGAGCCTTTGTCCTACAAGTGGTTCAACAAGTTATGCAAACCTCCCATTTCTGGTCAAATCATTTAAAAAATGTTTCTTGGCCTTCTTGGCACTCAAGATGTTGCTGAACAGACTTGTAAACTAGGTGGAATTCTCTGTACATCCCTTAACTGGTTGAACCACTTCAACCCCTAAATACTTCATCCACCGGTGTCCCCCAGGGGCCAATACTAGGCCCCCTCCTTTTTCCCCTCTCCAACAAATCTCAACGTGTTACATTGTGACAATGGCCGCGTTTCCCAAACGAATTTCAGCTCCTGCGTAGCCTAGAAGCTGCGTAGGAGCCTCCACGCAGCTGCGCAGTAGAAACCCCGCTGCGCACTATCTTCGTTGGCAGCAGCTGTGTGTGCCCAACGTGCCATCTAAACTGGCTTCTGGAGACACCATCGTCGTAGGTTCCGTTACGTCTGTGCTAAAACTACATTCGTGAGACAGCATGGACGTAAAGGACTCCTGGACGAAGCCTACGTAAAGCCAACGTAAACTATGTAGTGCTGTCCTACTACACACATAGAGGTATAATATAACACTACACAGCAGTTTAAACACCCTTTGCGAATATATACATTATATCTATATATCTAAAGACCTTTATCTAAATTACCTTTATATTTATTGGACACTTACACCTTTTTAGGTACATTCTGTAATTTATTAAAATTTATTTTAAGGTGACATTTCAATGCTCTTAAATGAACACAGGCAACAATGGCTGCCGTTCAAAAATGTTCAGAGGATAGAGGGGGCGTCTCCCTGCATGATTGACAGCTTTTAGCACCAATGGGGGAATTTACTTTAGGAAAGTTTAGGAATATAAATATATCTATATATATATCTATATATATCTATATCTATATCTACTAGACCATACCCGGTCGACGCATCCGTGGGGGGATATGCGCACATGATCTGGCAACCCGGGAGGCAACATTCTTTCACACATAAACGCTAATAAGAAGCTGAGATTTGATGAAATTGAAAAACGGGCTTCACAGTTAAGTTCAGATGGTAATGGTCAATGTGTGTGTGCAAAATCAGAGCAATTGCTCCAGCCACTGAGGAGAACCGGGTAGCTTCACCTACTCACTCACCACTACAGACAGAGGTTACTAGAATTATAGTAGGATATATATATATATAACTGCTGCGCTGGTTCTATGTGTAGCCCCCACAGTCAAATTAGCCAGAGGTCGCGTGCAATAGTGCAATAGACCTGACTATTAGGCAGGTTTATTGGCGTGACTGGTAACACGTCGGACTGGTGAGTGGGAGCTTCGGGTTCGATCCCAGAATGTCCCATTTCCAAAGTCTACTATGCATAAAATCTTTTGAAAATAGCAGATCTACAAGCTTGTTGACGCGTTGTGAGCTTGTAGATCTGCTATTTTCAAAAGATGTTTTAACCATTCATAAACATGGCGAGCGCAACAGCTGTCACTTTGTGAGAGGAACGGGCTCTACTGTATTCTAGGGGTTACCAAACGTTTTAGCTTGTTTAACCTACTCTGCCCCGATCAAATCCTCGACCTCGCGGGCTGAGTGTTCCGCCTCGCTGGTGCCGACTGTTCTCACCAAGCTGGCCGAGTGTTCCGGAACATTCGGCCCACTGGTACCGAGCGTTCCCTGGATAAAATGGGGCAGAGTAATTAGGTTTCGAGAGCCTGTAAGGCTTCGAACCCTATTACATTCCTTGGCTTTCATTATTATTAGGTTTCGAGAGCCTGTAAGGCTTCGAACCCTATTACATTCCTTGGCTTTCATTATTAGGTTTCGAGAGCCTATCAGGCTTCGAACCCTATTACATCTCTACACTTTCATTATTATTCTTCCGCCGGTTTTGCCAGTTCTGGCCTAACCGCGTGGTCACTTTTTATGAAATTCGGCAATATGGTAGAGGGCTATGCCAAACGGCGAAAACCCGAAACTCACAAACATTGGCCAAAGGGTGGCGCTGTAGCACTCAATTGAAATATGCCAACTTTGAACAGGTACAACTCATGCCCTGTTTGACCCACAGCCATGAAACTTCGATACACACATGCGTCTCCTCATGCCTAACAACTTTCGCTGTTTGACTTTTGACCTCTGACCTTTAGATCTCCCACCATTTCGAATTCTATGAAAAGCAGTAAAAAGCAGTAAAAAAATCACTTCTCCTGGGATTTATGAGCAATCTGTACGAAACTGTATACACATGAACTTTGGACCAATGCCGACAAACGTAACTTAGCGGATTTTCCATAAGTGAAAACGTTAAGCTTTTATAAGCCAATGAAAATTGCAGCTTTTTTTTAATTATTCATCTGCCCCTAACACATACATGCAGACTCACATTTGTTTGACACTTTGCAATATTGTAGAGGGTCCTTCCAAGTATCACTGAAACCAATCTTACTCCAATTGGTCAAAGGGGGGCGCTATAGCAATTTTTTGAAAATGCAAACTTTAAACAGGCAAAAGTCATGCCTCGTTTGGCCGACAGCCGTTAAACCTGCTTACACATGTGCCTTGACTCATGAGGAACACATGTATCACTTTGACCAGTAAGCTCTGCCCTTAGATTGTCTGCAATTTTGAGCAGTTTGAAAAACATTTAAATCCAGGATTTCTGAGCAATTTGCATGAAACTGTGTCAAATACATGTTTGAGGCCCTTTTTCACAGGTTCAGGTGTGTTGGTTCAATAGCTTGATCGCTTAATCATCTGCCTTGAAACCATAGGGTAGCCGGTTCGAATCCCACCTCAGGTAGACTTAATTATAATTGCATTGCACACAACATGACTATACCAATGAATACATGTGCAATTGTTAAAGATGACGAGAAATGCATACTTGAAAGTAGTTCTTTTCAATGTATGACGTACTTCATTCGCGCTTTTGTTTTGTTTTGTTGGATTCTCCCTTTTCACTGTCTAAGGCTGTGTATTGGATAGCTCCACCAGTAGAGTGTGAGTCTCATGTGCCGAAGGTCCCTGGTTCGAATCCCACTTATTACAGTTCACATTTAAATTGCATTGTACAGAACATGACCCTGTTAATTCAGACAAGTGCACTGTTTAGACAATAACACGAAATGCTTTTGAGAGTAGTTTTTTTTTATGTATGACATACTTTCTTGTGAAAATAGCCGATCTACAATCTCACACCTTTTTAGATAGCAACGCGTTGTGAGCTTGTAGATCGACTATTTTCCACTAGTTTCCATTCCGAAATATATTGAGCAGTTTGAAAAACATTTAAACCAAGGATTTCTGAGCAATTTGCGTGAAAGTGTGTCATGTGTGTGAACTCCCTTTTCACTAGTACAGGTCTGTTGGCCCAAAGGCTTAATCATCTGCCTTGAAACCACAGGGTTCCTGGTTCGAATCCCACGTCATGTAGAATTCATTATAATTGCATTGCACACAACATGACTGTATCAATGAATGCATGTGCAATTGTTAACCAGTAAACTCCGCCCTTAGATTGTCTGCAATTTTGAGCAGTTTGAAAAACATTTAAATCCAGTATTTCTGAGCAATTTGCGTGAAAGTGTGTCATGTGTGTGAACTCCCTTTTCATCAGTTCGGGTCTGTTGGCCCAATGGCTTAATCATCTGCCTTGATACCAGAGCGTCGCCGGTTCAAATCTCACCTCATGCAGACCTCAACTCAATTGCATTACACACAACATGACTGTATCAATGAATAAACATGCAATTGTTAAATGAAACGCTTATTGAGAGTACTTGTTTTCAATGTATGATGTACTTCATTAGGTTTCGAGAGCCTATCAGGCTTCGAACCCTATTACATCTGTAAGAATTCATGATCTTCCGCCGGTTTTGCCAGTTCTGGCCTAACCGCGTGGTCACTTTTTATGAAATTCGGCAATATGGTAGAGGGCTATGCCAAACGGCGAAAACCCGAAACTCACAAACATTGGCCAAAGGGTGGCGCTGTAGCACTCAATTGAAATATGCCAACTTTGAACAGGTACAGCTCATGCCCTGTTCGACCTACAGCCATGAAACTTCGATACACACATGCGTCTCCTCATGCCTAACAACTTTCACTGTTTGACTTTTGACCTCTGACCTTTAGATCTCCCACCATTTCGAATTCTATGAAAAGCAGTAAAAAGCAGTAAAAAGCCTACTCCTCCTGGGATTTATGAGCAATCTGTACGAAACTGTATACACATGAACTTTGGACCAATGCCGACAGACGTAACCAAGCGGATTTTCCATAAGTGAAAACGTTAAGCTTTTATAAGCCAATGAAAATTGCAGCTTTTTTTAAATTATTCATCTGCCCCTAACACATACATGCAGACTCACATTTGTTTGACACTTTGCAATATTGTAGAGGGTCCTTCCAAGTATCACTGAAACCAATCTTACTCCAATTGGTCAAAGGGGGGCGCTATAGCAATTTTTTGAAAATGCAAACTTTAAACAGGCAAAAGTCATGCCTCGTTTGGCCGACAGCCGTTAAACCTGCTTACACATGTGCCTTGACTCATGAGGAACACATGTATCACTTTGACCAGTAAGCTCTGCCCTTAGATTGTCTGCAATTTTGAGCAGTTTGAAAAACATTTAAATCCAGGATTTCTGAGCAATTTGCGTGAAAGTGTGTCATGTGTTTGAACTCCCTTTTCACTAGTTCAGGTGTGTAGGTTCAATAGCTTGATAGCTTAATCATCTGCCTTGAAACCACAGGGTTGCTGGTTCGAATCCCACCTCAGGTAGACTTCATTATAATTGCATTGCACACAACATGACTGTATCAATGAGGAACATATCTATCACTTTGACCAGTAAGCTCCGCCCTTAGATTGTCTGCAATTTTGAGCAGTTTGAAAAACATTTAAATCCAGCATTTCTGAGCAATTTGCGTGAAAGTGTGTCATGTGTGTGAACTCCTTTTTCATCAGTTCGGGTCTGTTGGCCCAATGGCTTAATCATCTGCCTTGATACCACAGGGTCGCTGGTTCAAATCTCACCTCATGCAGACCTCAACTCAATTGCATTGCACACAACATGACTGTATCAATGCATGTGCAATTGTTAAAGATAACGAGAAATGCATACTTGAAAGTAGTTATTTTCATGTATGACGTAATTCATTTGCCCTTTTGTTTTGTGTTGTTGGATTCTCCTTTCTCACTATCTGATGCTGTCGATTCAATAGCTCCACCAGTAGAGTGTGAGCCTCATGTGCCGAAGGTCCCTGGTTCAAATCCCACTGATTACAGTTTACATTTATATTGCATTATACAAAACATGACCCTGTTAATTCAGACATGTGCAATTTTTAAACAATAACATGAAATGCTTTTTTGAGAGTAGTTGTTTTTTATGTATGACATACTTTCTTGTGAAAATAGCCGATCTACAATCTCACAACTTTTCAGATAGCAACGCGTTGTGAGCTTGTAGGTCGACTATTTTCACTAGTTTCCAGTCCGAGGAGACAAAAAAAAAAACTTTATTGGTAAATGTTTTGTGAACCAGTGATCTACAGTAGTTAGTGAAATAGAGGCTTGGTTCATAATGGACGGAAAAACCTATAGATATCAACAGACACCATCAGGGAGGCCATATCTCTAGCTCAATGAGAAGAGAGGCAGCCTGTGAATCCATAGGTCGCTGGTTCGATCCCTGTCCCCAACAATGCGTTGAGGTGATCATCATTTGGAATTCCCCCTATTCCCATGGATTGGATCCACCCCTCTCACTCATCACCAATCACACCTGCCACATGCACAGTACAATTTTTAGGTACTTTTACTTTACTACTCTACTCTACTACAATTACAGCAGATGACAGCTTTAGTTACTTGTTACTTTGCAGATGTAATTATTAATACAACACCTACAGTAACCACATACAGCCGATCTACAATGTGACGCGTTATGAGCTTGTATGTATATAATAAGCAACCCATGCTGTATGATAACTTACCACATATGAAATCCAATTCTGTCTATCCAATGGCTCAGTCTGTACTGTGGCCATAGCTGAGTGGTTAGTGAGCCCACCTAGGGAGCCAGAGGCCCTGGTTGCCCCAGGTACGATTCCAGGCCAGGCCAGCAAATGTGTCGATGAAATGAAATTTGTCCCTGAGCAAGACTCTTAACCCCTAATTGCTCACAGGCCCTCATTGGAAACAAGACCGCAAGGACTTTCATGAACGGACCTGGAATTATCCTTATCCTTTACACTGTCTACCCACAAGTCTATAGGTCCCTGGTTCAAACCTCAATTTAACCGGTCCAAATATAATTTACTGAACAAAAATCATGACTTTGTTAATCTGTTAGTTGTTAGTCTGCCACTCTGTCACTCTGTCACAGTCTGTCTGTCTGCCAGTCTGCCACTCTGTCACTGTCTGTCTGTCTGCCAGTCTGCCACTCTGTCACTGTCTGTCTGTCTGCCAGTCTGCCACTCTGTCACTGTCTGTCTGTCTGCCAGTCTGCCAGTCTGCCACAGTCTGTCTGTCTGCCAGTCTGCCACTCTGTCACTGTCTGTCTGTCTGCCAGTCTGCCACTCTGCCACTCTGTCACAGTCTGTCTGTTTGTCTGTCTGCCACTCTGTCACAGTCTGCCAGTCTGCCAGTCTGTCACAGTCTGCCAGTCTGCCACTCTGTCACTGTCTGTCTGTCTGCCAGTCTGCCAGTCTGCCACAGTCTGTCTGTCTGCCAGTCTGCCAGTCTGCCACAGTCTGTCACAGTCTGCCAGTCTGCCAGTCTGCCACTCTGTCACAGTCTGCCAGTCTGCCAGTCTGTCAAAGTCTGCCAGTCTGCCAGTCTGCCACTCTGTCACAGTCTGCCAGTCTGCCAGTCTGCCATTATTCTCGAAACCGCTCATTGCTGCTTGCAGCTATATTTATTATTATTATTATTCTTCCGCCGGTTTTGCCAGTTCTGGCCTAACCGCCTGGTCACTTCTTATGAAATTCGGCAATATGGTAGAGGGCTATGCCAAACGGCGAAAACCCGAAACTCACAACCATTGGCCAAAGGGTGGCGCTGTAGCACTCAATTGAACATGCCAACTTTGAACAGGTACAGCTCATGCCCTGTTCGACCTACAGCCATGAAACTTCGATACACACATGCGTCTCCTCATGCCTAACAACTTTCGCTGTTTGACTTTTGACCTCTGACCTTTAGATCTCCCACCATTTCGAATTCTATGAAAAGCAGTAAAAAGCAGTAAAAAGCCTACTCCTCCTGGGATTTATGAGCAATCTGTACGAAACTGTATACACATGAACTTTGGACCAATGCCGACAAACGTAACTTAGCGGATTTTCCATAAGTGAAAACGTTAAGCTTTTATAAGCCAATGAAAATTGCAGCTTTTTTTAAATTATTCATCTGCCCCTAACACATACATGCAGACTCACATTTGTTTGACACTTTGCAATATTGTAGAGGGTCCTTCCAAGTATCACTGAAACCAATCTTACTCCAATTGGTCAAAGGGGGGCGCTATAGCAATTTTTTGAAAATGCAAACTTTAAACAGGCAAAAGTCATGCCTCGTTTGGCCGACAGCCGTTAAACCTGCTTACACATGTGCCTTGACTCATGAGGAACACATGTATCACTTTGACCAGTAAGCTCTGCCCTTAGATTGTCTGCAATTTTGAGCAGTTTGAAAAACATTTAAATCCAGGATTTCTGAGCAATTTGCATGAAACTGTGTCAAATACATGTTTGACGCCCTTTTTCACAGGTTCAGGTGTGTTGGTTCAATAGCTTGATCGCTTAATCATCTGCCTTGAAACCATAGGGTAGCCGGTTCGAATCCCACCTCAGGTAGACTTAATTAGGTTTCGAGAGCCATCAGGCTTCGAAAGCTATTACATCTCTACACTTTCACTATTATTAGGTTTCGAGAGCCTATCAGGCTTCGAACCCTATTACATCTCTACACTTTCATTAGGTTTCGAGAGCCATCAGGCTTCGAAAGCTATTACATCTCTACACTTTCACTATTATTATTATTCTTCCGCCGTTTTTGCCAGTTCTGGCCTAACCGCCTGGTCACTTCTTATGAAATTCGGCAATATGGTAGAGGGCTATGCCAAACGGCGAAAACCCGAAACTCACAACCATTGGCCAAAGGGTGGCGCTGTAGCACTCAATTGAAAATGCCAACTTTGAACAGGTACAGCTCATGCCCTGTTCGACCTACAGCCATGAAACTTCGATACACACATGCGTCTCCTCATGCCTAACAACTTTCACTGTTTGACTTTTGACCTCTGACCTTTAGATCTCCCACCATTTCGAATTCTATGAAAAGCAGTAAAAAGCAGTAAAAAGCCTACTCCTCCTGGGATTTATGAGCAATCTGTACGAAACTGTATACACATGAACTTTGGACCAATGCCGACAGACGTAACCAAGCGGATTTTCCATAAGTGAAAACGTTAAGCTTTTATAAGCCAATGAAAATTGCAGCTTTTTTAAAATTATTCATCTGCCCCTAACACATACATGCAGACTCACATTTGTTTGACACTTTGCAATATTGTAGAGGGTCCTTCCAAGTATCACTGAAACCAATCTTACTCCAATTGGTCAAAGGGGGGCGCTATAGCAATTTTTTGAAAATGCAAACTTTAAACAGGCAAAAGCCATGCCTCGTTTGGCCGACAGCCGTTAAACCTGCTTACACATGTGCCTTGACTCATGAGGAACACATGTATCACTTTGACCAGTAAGCTCTGCCCTTAGATTGTCTGCAATTTTGAGCAGTTTGAAAAATATTTAAATCCAGGATTTCTGAGCAATTTGCATGAAACTGTGTCAAATACATGTTTGAGGCCCTTCTTCACAGGTTCAGGTGTGTTGGTTCAATAGCTTGATCGCTTAATCATCTGCCTTGAAACCATAGGGTAGCCGGTTCGAATCCCACCTCAGGTAGATTTCATTATAATTGCATTGCACACAACATGACTATATCAATGAATACATGTGCAATTGTTAAAGATGACGAGAAATGCATACTTGAAAGTAGTTATTTTCAATGTTTGACGTACTTCATTCGCGCTTTTGTTTTGTTTTGTTGGATTCTCCCTTTTCACTGTCTAAGGCTCTGTATTAGATAGCCCCACCAGTAGAGTGTGAGTCTTATGTGCCGAAGGTCCCTGGTTCGAATCCCACTTATTACAGTTCACATTTAAATTGCATTGTACAAAACATGACCCTGTTAATTCAGACATGTGCAATGTTTAGACAATAACACGAAATGCTTTTGAGAGTAGTTGTTTTTTATGTATGACATACTTTCTTGTGAAAATAGCCGATCTACAATCTCACACCTTTTTAGATAGCAACGCGTTGTGAGCTTGTAGATCGACTATTTTCCACTAGTTTCCATTCCGAAATATATTGAGCAGTTTGAAAAACATTTAAACCAAGGATTTCTGAGCAATTTGCGTGAAAGTGTGTCATGTGTGTGAACTCCCTTTTCACTAGTACAGGTCTGTTGGCCCAATGGCTTAATCATCTGCCTTGAAAACACAGGGTTCCTGGTGCGAATCCCACGTCATGTAGAATTCATTATAATTGCATTGCACACAACATGACTGTATCAATGAATGCATGTGCAATTGTTAACCAGTAAACTCCGCCCTTAGATTGTCTGCAATTTTGAGCAGTTTGAAAAACATTTAAATCCAGTATTTCTGAGCAATTTGCGTGAAAGTGTGTCATGTGTGTGAACTCCCTTTTCATCAGTTCGGGTCTGTTGGCCCAATGGCTTAATCATCTGCCTTGATACCAGAGGGTCGCCGGTTCAAATCACACCTCATGCAGACCTCAACTCAATTGCATTGCACACAACATGACTGTATCAATGAATAAACATGCAATTGTTAGTTGTTGTTGTTAGTTGTTTTTTATGTATGACATACTTTCTTGTGAAAATAGCTGATCTACAATCTCACACCGGAAGAACCTATAGGACGGAAAAACCTATAGATATCAACAGACACCATCAGGGAGGCCATATCTTTAGCTCAATGAGAAGAGAGGCAGCCTGTGAATCCATAGGTCGCTGGTTCGATCCCTGTCCCCAACAATGCGTTGAGGTGATCATCATTTGGAATTCCCCCTATTCCCATGGATTGGATCCACCCCTCTCACCTGCTCTCACTCATCACCAATCACACCTGCCACATGCACAGTACAATTTTTAGGTACTTTTACTTTACTACTCTACTCTACTCCAATTACAGCAGATGACAGCTTTAGTTACTTGTTACTTTGCAGATGTAATTATTAATACAACACCTACAGTAACCACATACAGCCGATCTACAATGTGACGCGTTATGAGCTTGTATGTATATAATAAGCAACCCATGCTGTATGATAACTTACCACATATGAAATCCAATTCTGTCTATCCAATGGCTCAGTCTGTACTGTGGCCATAGCTGAGTGGTTAGTGAGCCCACCTAGGGAGCCAGAGGCCGTGGTTGCCCCAGGTACGAATCCAGGCCAGGCCAGCAAATGTGTCGATGAAATGAAATGTGTCCCTGAGCAAGACTCTTAACCCCTAATTGCTCACAGGCCCTCATTGGAAACAAGACCGCAAGGACTTTCATGAATGGACCTGGAATTATCCTTATCCTTTACACTGTCTACCCACAAGTCTATAGGTCCCTGGTTCAAACCCCAATTTAACCGGTCCAAATATAATTTACTGAACAAAAATCATGACTTTGTTAATTAATGCATGTTCACTTCTTCTCTCTCGCTCTCTCTCTTACTGCCTCTCTTTCTCACTGCCTCTCTCTCTCTCTCTCTCTCTCTCTCTCTCTCTCTCTCTCTCTCTCTCTCTCTCTCTCTCTCTCTCTCCACTCTGTCACTGTCTGTCTGTCTGCCAGTCTGCCACTTTGTCACTGTCTGTCTGTCTGCCACTCTGTCACTGTCTGTCTGTCTGTCTGTCTGTCTGTCTGTCTGCCAGTCTGCCACTCTGTCACTTTGTCACTCTGTCACAGTCTGTCTGTCTGCCAGTCTGCCACTCTGTCACTGTCTGTCTGTCTGCCAGTCTGCCACTCTGTCACTGTCTGTCTGTCTGCCAGTCTGCCACTCTGTCACAGTCTGTCTGTCTGTCTGCCAGTCTGCCACTGTCTGTCTGTCTGCCAGTCTGCCAGTCTGCCACAGTCTGTCTGTCTGCCAGTCTGCCAGTCTGCCACTCTGTCACTGTCTGTCTGTCTGCCAGTCTGCCACTCTGCCACTCTGTCACAGTCTGTCTGTTTGTCTGTCTGCCACTCTGTCACAGTCTGCCAGTCTGCCAGTCTGTCACAGTCTGCCAGTCTGCCAGTCTGCCACTCTGTCACTGTCTGTCTGTCTGTCTGTCTGTCTGTCTGCCAGTCTGCCAGTCTGCCACAGTCTGTCACAGTCTGCCAGTCTGCCAGTCTGCCACTCTGTCACAGTCTGCCAGTCTGCCAGTCTGCCACTCTGTCAAAGTCTGCCAGTCTGCCAGTCTGCCACTCTGTCACAGTCTGCCAGTCTGCCATTATTCTCGAAACCGCTCATTGCTGCTTGCAGCTATATTTATTATTATTATTCTTCCGCCGGTTTTGCCAGTTCTGGCCTAACCGCCTGGTCACTTCTTATGAAATTCGGCAATATGGTAGAGGGCTATGCCAAACGGCGAAAACCCGAAACTCACAACCATTGGCCAAAGGGTGGCGCTGTAGCACTCAATTGAACATGCCAACTTTGAACAGGTACAGCTCATGCCCTGTTCGACCTACAGCCATGAAACTTCGATACACACATGCGTCTCCTCATGCCTAACAACTTTCACTGTTTGACTTTTGACCTCTGACCTTTAGATCTCCCACCATTTCGAATTCTATGAAAAGCAGTAAAAAGCAGTAAAAAGCCTACTCCTCCTGGGATTTATGAGCAATCTGTACGAAACTGTATACACATGAACTTTGGACCAATGCCGACAGACGTAACTTAGCGGATTTTCCATAAGTGAAAACGTTAAGCTTTTATAAGCCAATGAAAATTGCAGCTTTTTTTAAATTATTCATCTGCCCCTAACACATACATGCAGACTCACATTTGTTTGACACTTTGCAATATTGTAGAGGGTCCTTCCAAGTATCACTGAAACCAATCTTACTCCAATTGGTCAAAGGGGGGCGCTATAGCAATTTTTTGAAAATGCAAACTTTAAACAGGCAAAAGTCATGCCTCGTTTGGCCGACAGCCGTTAAACCTGCTTACACATGTGCCTTGACTCATGAGGAACACATGTATCACTTTGACCAGTAAGCTCTGCCCTTAGATTGTCTGCAATTTTGAGCAGTTTGAAAAACATTTAAATCCAGGATTTCTGAGCAATTTGCATGAAACTGTGTCAAATACATGTTTGAGGCCCTTTTTCACAGGTTCAGGTGTGTTGGTTCAATAGCTTGATCGCTTAATCATCTGCCTTGAAACCATAGGGTAGCCGGTTCGAATCCCACCTCAGGTAGACTTAATTATAATTGCATTGCACACAACATGACTATATCAATGAATACATGTGCAATTGTTAAAGATGACGAGAAATGCATACTTGAAAGTAGTTATTTTCAATGTATGACGTACTTCATTCGCGCTTTTGTTTTGTTTTGTTGGATTCTCCCTTTTCACTGTCTAAGGCTGTGTATTGGATAGCTCCACCAGTAGAGTGTGAGTCTCATGTGCCGAAGGTCCCTGGTTCGAATCCCACTTATTACAGTTCACATTTAAATTGCATTGTACAAAACATGACCCTGTTAATTCAGACAAGTGCAATGTTTAGACAATAACACGAAATGCTTTTGAGAGTAGTTTTTTTTTATGTATGACATACTTTCTTGTGAAAATAGCCGATCTACAATCTCACACCTTTTTAGATAGCAACGCGTTGTGAGCTTGTAGATCGACTATTTTCCACTAGTTTCCATTCCGAAATATATTGAGCAGTTTGAAAAACATTTAAACCAAGGATTTCTGAGCAATTTGCGTGAAATTGTGTCATGTGTTTGAACTCCCTTTTCACTAGTACAGGTCTGTTGGCCCAATGGCTTAATCATCTGCCTTGAAACCACAGGGTTCCTGGTTCGAATCCCACGTCATGTAGAATTCATTATAATTGCATTGCACACAACATGACTGTATCAATGAATGCATGTGCAATTGTTAACCAGTAAACTCCGCCCTTAGATTGTCTGCAATTTTGAGCATTTTGAAAAACATTTAAATCCAGTATTTCTGAGCAATTTGCGTGAAAGTGTTTCATGTGTGTGAACTCCCTTTTCATCAGTTCGGGTCTGTTGGCCCAATGGCTTAATCATCTGCCTTGATACCAGAGCGTCGCCGGTTCAAATCTCACCTCATGCAGACCTCAACTCAATTGCATTACACACAACATGACTGTATCAATGAATAAACATGCAATTGTTAAATGAAACGCTTATTGAGAGTAGTTGTTTTCAATGTATGATGTACTTCATTCCCTCTTTTGTTTTGTTTTGTTTTGTTGGATTCTCCCTTCTCACTGACCAAGGCTGTGGATTGAATAGCTTGATCAATACAGTGTTAGTCTCATGTGCCAAAGGTCCACGGCTCAAACCCCACTTGTCACAGTTTACATTTAAATTGCATTATGCAAAACATGACCCTGTTAATTCAGACATGTGCACTTTGCTCTCTCTCTCTCTCTCTCTCTCTCTCTCTCTCTCTCTCTCTCTCTCTCTCTCTCTCTCTCTCTCTCTCTCTCTCTCTCTCACTCTGTCACAGTCTGTCTGTCTGCCTGTCTGCCACTCTGTCACTGTCTGTCTGTCTGCCAGTCTGCCACTCTGTCACTGTCTGTCTGTCTGTCTGTCTGCCAGTCTGCCACTCTGTCACTCTGTCACTCTGTCACAGTCTGTCTGTCTGCCTGTCTGCCACTCTGTCACTGTCTGTCTGTCTGCCAGTCTGCCACTCTGTCACTGTCTGTCTGTCTGTCTGCCAGTCTGCCACTCTGTCACAGTCTGTCTGTCTGTCTGCCAGTCTGCCACTCTGTCACTGTCTGTCTGTCTGCCAGTCTGCCAGTCTGCCACAGTCTGTCTGTCTGCCAGTCTGCCAGTCTGCCACTCTGTCACTGTCTGTCTGTCTGCCAGTCTGCCACTCTGCCACTCTGTCACAGTCTGTCTGTTTGTCTGTCTGCCACTCTGTCACAGTCTGCCAGTCTGCCAGTCTGTCACAGTCTGCCAGTCTGCCACTCTGTCACTGTCTGTCTGTCTGTCTGCCAGTCTGCCAGTCTGCCACAGTCTGTCTGTCTGCCAGTCTGCCAGTCTGCCACAGTCTGTCACAGTCTGCCAGTCTGCCAGTCTGCCACTCTGTCACAGTCTGCCAGTCTGCCACTCTGTCAAAGTCTGCCAGTCTGCCAGTCTGCCACTCTGTCAAAGTCTGCCAGTCTGCCAGTCTGCCACTCTTGTCACAGTCTGCCAGTCTGCCATTATTCTCGAAACCGCTAATTGCTGCTTGCAGCTATATTTCAAGTTATATTCATTCTTATAAAATGCATGTACTGTATATCAATGAGAAAATCTAGACTTCCATTGTATGTGTTAGAATTCTGTTTGCGTGAACATACTGCCAATAAACTGATTGTTGTAACTCTGTGAAGTAGGCTACTGTAGAGGTCCACCTGATTTGGTGCTATTTAGCAATGATTCTTATGCAATCTTAGCAATGAGCCTTACATAAAATTAAAAAAAATAATTTACACTACCTTTAATAAACATGATATAAACACAAATTATGAAAAGAAAAAACACATACAAACACACACATACATATTCAGTTAATTGCTAGAGACACACTGTACAGAATAATCAATTCTTACTAATAGAGCTGAATGCAGATACAAAGTCGAGTTAAGTACCATAATACTAGGTGACACCTACTGAATTAAAACAAAACAACTCCAACTTCTACCTGAACTTTAAGTTTATTGTCTCATCACAAGTGTAAAAGTTACAGTTGCAGTTACAACTAGTCATAATAATAGAGATAGAAACACATGAAATGTCAAATGACAGGACAAATAAGAATTATGTTTGAGTATTCATAGTAATTTATACATTACATAAAGTGATAAAGCCTGTAACTGCCTGTGTCTCTATAAGAATGTTACAGGGCTCAGCACTCATTCAACAGGGCATAGTAACATAATAAGTTGGAGTGGCTTATTGTGAAGATTGAGAGTGTGTGTCTATCCCCTTTTCAAAGCGCTACACCCCTTTGAGATGAATAGCTGAGGTGGAGGGCAACACCTAGGTTACATCAGGTCCCAGTACTTAACGCACAACTTAGTTAGCCAAGTCATACTACTGTACTTGTTGACGGTGTTGACGGTGCCTGGGATCAAACCCAGAACCTTGCAGTACAGGAGAGTAGCCCGATATATTATAACTCTATGGAGTGGCCCTACTCTACCGACTGAGCTATACCTGGACACATAACATAATAACAACATAATTAATACAACCTGTAGGTTTTAGTGATTACACAAAATTAGATACACCACAAAGATGTATTTTTAATAACCCTAACCACTTTTGATATATTTTATTTATTTTTGCTTTAATATATTTTGTGTTACATGTAGCGCAATCTACAGGATAAGTCCCAACAACATTTTGGTGCTTGTACCTATATAAGTCAGTGACAAATAAAACCTCTTGAATATTGAATCAATTCATCCCATTTATTTAGTGACCCTCATTTAAAAACATATATTTTTACCATTGGCTCAGTCTCCATGCTTAATAGCAGGTGGGAAGATATTCCAAGCGTCAGGTCCAGGAATAAGACTCTCCCAGTCAGGCTGTAGTGGAGGACTGTTTAAAGCCATCAGACAACCCAACCAGTAGCATTCAGCAGCCAGATCTCTGAATGTCATTGTAGGGACCCTCTCTTGGTATTTCAGGAATGCAACCTTTATGAGACAATATGGACAATCTGCGCAATCTCCTGTCTTTAATTCATTGTTCAGATTGGCTGCCATTCTTCATAAGGTTAAAAAAGAAAAGATTTTCATGTTGTATAACAACCTTTTCATTTGTAGTTAATTTCGTATATTATTCCTCTTTTATTCTGAATAATTTTACTTACCTGTTTTTGAATAAGTCAAATTCTTTTTCACGTTCTTTCAGTGCAGTTCTGAGGGAGGAAAAGTCTTTATGTGGAAATGCTTAACTCCTTGATCAATAATTTCATGAATGATTGTATTGTTTAGTTTTTTTGTGTTCAAGGTGATCTAATAGCACTTTTAATTCAGAAAATAATTAGACAGCAATTAAAATAGATGACAGCAATTAACTGAACTGTATTCAGCATATGATTATTTAATTGTAAGGGTGTAAAGTCATTGTCACATCTTGAATTCATAGTACACTTATTTATGTTGCTTAAACGAACATATTTGGAAGAATATTTACCTTGCCTCATTTAGTTTCTCCTTGTAATGCTGGTCCATCTCATCCATACTGTATTACAAACATATTGGTAATCATTATAAAACACTTAAGACCAGAAATAAACATTTTTAATAATTAGTACCAGATAGTTATTTGTCTTGATTCATTTTCTCTGCATATTAATGTTAACAAAATATATAAAAATATACTGTATATGTAAACTGTTTATAAAAATAAATGCAGATTTTGAGCTCACCTTTGTTTATATTATTCACACATGCCACAGCTTAATTTGATAAGTGCATAACAGAGATAAAGAATTCAGTTAATATGGTAAGTATATATAAAAGAAATGTGCCTTTTTGTATTGTAGATCTTACACGTCTGACAAATATGGTAACCAATATCATGGGTGACTGAACATAGACCAAATATAGAAGAATAAACAGCAGCTACCTTCCTGGTTTGTCTTGGGTATGTTGTTCTTTCGGATAATCACTGTGTTAAAAGCATGAATCAGTTTGCATTATTGAATAATTTAAATTGTCAGTCCCACGCCCATAAATCACATGCTTCCTCACATCATGCATTTGCAGATTTGAGTCAAAATCTTGCTAAGACCATTTGGTGGTGTGTGTGTGTAGTCGGACGCAGACATGAAAGGGAGCGAGGCGGGCTTATTGATTGATTAATTGAATACTTTATTTAGAAAAGCCATGGAAACAGTACAGGGAAGTACAATTCACAATACAAGGTCCTCTAAAATGGATCGCTCATAAAAGCACAATGGCTTATTTAAAATGAGATCCCCACACACTCAAATCATGATGGCATTTAAGAAAACAGACATACGTTTGGTCCATACGTTGTTTGGTTGTATTCCGGTTGTTCATGTTGTAAAATCGGGGCGTTTCGATAATATTTAAGGGCGTGTTATTTAAATGACGTTCGGTTTCAGCCTTCACATTTATCAAAGAACAGACCAAATGTAAGCTAGGATTGGCTGTATAGGATCGCTTGATAAATCTCACTTAGACGTGGGTGTAAGATGATTCCTGGTATGTACCCTCACAAAGAACATGCAGTAATCCTGGTCTCTATACTGCCTCCCCCTGGTCAGCCGGGGCACCTGATGGAGGGTAAAGGAACTGGTTGGAATAACGTGTTCCTTCCACGTGCTACGTCCAACCGGGGAAACTCCCCCCTGTCATGTGATAAGAAGCGGCCTGCTCACTCCTCATGCATTGAAGGAAGCATGAGCTCAATTCGGGGATCTCCCCAGGCTGGCAGCGGGAGAGTAGCGCCCAGGATTACAGCTTAGGCAATTGGCACTGGGTGAAAAAATAAAATAAATATTTTTAATCAGTGCTAAATAGCTTTATATTCCGTTAATCATTGCCATCATAGCATGTTTATTTCAGTAGCAGGGTTCTCCCAGTATTTCCACCTTAAAACACATTATAACTCAGTAAAACAAATACAAGAAAACAAGAAGCGGTCCTCGGAAACAAATCGGGGCGAGCGTGTTTTGGGGGAGAGCCTTCTGGTTACCTTCAGGTGGTGTACTTCAGTTTATTAGATTTACAAAACTATTTCCTAGGGCGCAATCCGCTAGGTGGCGTAGTTGGCTACCCTAATTTATACCACCCTGCTACATAAACATATCCCCCGTATTGGAAACCAGAAGAAAGCTAGTCCAAGCCAACAAAACTGAAATGAAACCAGTTTTTACAGCATGAGCACCCTGTGGTATGTCACTAAGCCCCACCCTTTGGTAGGCCTATTTATACAGTGTACATTGGTGCAGGTGACAGACCAGCTTTAAGTGTCGACACAAATCAGATCTGGGCAAAACAAGACAAGAGAAGACATGAGCTGTTGTTGGGTAAGCACTGAAAATGGTAACTTTGATTCATGTTTCTTTTATGGATGAGGTGATAACATATTTGAAAGACAATTTGCTCGAAAAAGAACAAAAAAAATCACAGTGCCGTGCATGACTAGGAAATAAAAGTAAAATGTAGACTAAAAACAACATGATACCCAAAGTTTTTTAAGGAAAGAAGAGATGTATCCACTCACAAAGTGTTGAATGCAGTAGCCTCTTGTTTGAATAGAAATACGATGTTTTAACTGTTTAACTGTTTAACTCCTTTTATTACCATGTAAGCATTGTGTTCTTGTATTTGGTCAGACTGTATAAGGTTTGGATACATATATATATAAATGTATTTATGTATACATTACATAGGCAGCCTATTCTCCGGAAGCCAACTCAGGGCAAAACCAGGAAGGGCAAGAAGCGCACAACCCACAGTACGTATATGCACTGCGACACGACATCTTAGCAAACAACACTGGAGAGCTCAAGACCCAGATGTTAGAGAGGAGAGTGTTGGTTAGACTGCACTCTCGCATTGCAAACCTAACATTTTTGCATACTGTACTCTTAGTCTTAAGCAAGATTATTATGACTCAAATCTGCAATTTGTTTTGAAAGCAAGATTACTTGCATACTAGATGAAATGTTAGACTATGAGAAAGCAATTAAGATAAATTATGGGAGTGGGACTGCCAATTTAGATATTTTAATAATGCAGACTGATTCATGCTTTGAATATAGAATGTATTGGAAGGAACAAAATACCTGAGACAAGTGTAATCCGGCAGGGAGTACATTCTTCTATATTTACTGTTCAGAGCCTCTACCCATAATATTGGTTACCACATTTTTCACACTTAAGATGCGCAATATAGACTGCCACATTTATTTTAAATAAACTTGCCATATTAACTGAATTTTTTATCTCTGTTATACACAAATTAAGCGCTGACTCGTGTGAACACAATGTGGGAAAAGTTGAAAAACGGTGAGCACAAAATCTGCATTTATTAACTCCTATATATTTGTATATATATTTTTTTTAAATTAATCTACAGAATCAAGTATCCCATGAGCCAAATATCTTCCTGGTAGCCTATCAATTATTAGAAATAATTATTTCTGTTTTATAATGATTGGCAATAGTTATAGTTTAATGATTTTAAATAGACTTACCATATTAACTGAATTATTTATCTCTGTTATACACTTATTAAATTAAGCAGTGGCAGGTGTGAACCGAATGTGCGAGAACATGAAAAACGGTGAGCGCAAAATCTGCATTTATTAACTCATATATTTATATATATATATATTTTACATGAATCTACGGAGAATAGATATATTCTATTATATATATCTTCCTGGTAGCCTATCAATTATTAGAAATAATTATTTCTGGTCTGAAGTGTTTTATAATGATTGCCAATATGTTTGTAATACAGTATGGACACCATGGACACACTTTACATGGAGCAACTAAACAAGGCAAGGTAAATATTCTTCCAAATATGTTTGTATAAGCAACATAATTAAGTACACTATGAATTCAAGATGTGAAAATAACTTTACACCCTTACAATAAAATAATCATATGCTGAATACAGTTCAGTTAATTGCTGTGATCCATTTTAATTGCACAAAAGACAAAAAATATATATAATACAATAATTCATGAAATTGTTGATCAAGGAGTTAAGCATTTTCACACAAAGACTTTTCCTCCCTCAGAACTGCACGTGAAAAAGAATTCAAAAACAGGTAAGTGAAATTATTCAGAATAAAAGAGGACTAATATACCAAAGCAACTACAAACAAAAAGGTTGTTATACAACATGAACATATTTTATTTTTTAACCTTATGAAGAATGGCAGCCAATCTGAACAATGAATTAGAGACAGGAGATTGTGAGAGCATGGACAGTCCTGTTAGCAATGCACGACTGACAGCCATGTAGGAACAACTACACTTCATCAAGTGGCCTAAAATCAGGGGTGATTTGAAAACAAAGAACACATTTATTTTAAATAGACTTATCATATTAACTGAATTCCTTATCTCTGTTATACACTTATCAAATTAAATGAACCGAATGTGCGAGAAGATGAAAAAAAACGGTGAGCGCAAAATCTGCATTTATTAACTCATATATTTATATATATATATATATATATATATATATATATATATATATATATATATATATATATATATATATATATATATATATATATATATATATATATATACATGAATCTACAGAGAAGATGAATCAAGTATCCCATGAGCCAAATATCTTCCTGGTAGCCTATCAATTATTAGAAATAATTATTTCTGGTCTGAAGTGTTTTATAATGATTGCCAATATATTTGTAATACAGTATGGAGAACATGGGCACACTTTACAAGGAGCAACTAACCGAGGCACGGTAAATATTTTTCCAAATATGTTCCTACAGTATAAGCAACATAATTAAGTACACTATGAATTCAATATGTGAAAATAACTTCACACCCTTACAATAAAATAATCATAATGCTGAATACAGTTCAGTTAATTGCTGTCATCTATTTTAATTGATTTTGATTTATTTTCTGAATTAAAAATGCTATCAGATCACCTTGAAGACAAAAGACCCCAAAATGTATAATACAATAATTAATGAAATTGTTGATCAAGGAGTTAAGCATTTTCACGCAAAGACTTTTCCTCCCTCAGAACTGCACTGCAAAAAATTGACTCATGCAACAAAAACAGGTAAGCGAAACCATTCAGAATAAAAGAGGATTAATGTACAAAAGCAACTACAAACAAAAAGGTTGTTATACAACATGAACATCTTTTATTTTTTAACCTTATGAAGAATGGCAGCCAATCTGTTATAGAACATGAACAATGAATTAAAGACAGGAGATTGTGAGAGCATGGACAGTCCTGTTAGCAAGACACAACTGACAGCCATGTATGAACAACTAAACTTCATCAAGTGGCCACAAATCAAGAGTGATTTGAAAACAAAGAACACATTTCTTTTAAATAGACTTAATAACTGAATTTTTTATCTCTCAATTAATTAATTAAGCGTTGACTGGTGTGAACAGAAAATGAAAGAAGTTGGAAAATGGTGAGCACAAAAATGTATTAACTCATATATATTTGTTTTATATATGTATATGTATATTTATTTTGCAAGAATCTACAGAGAAGATGAATCAAGTATCTCATGAGCCAAATATCTTCCTGGTAGCCTATCAATTATTAGAAATAATTATGTCTGGTCTGTTTCATAGTGTTTTATAATGATTGCCAATATATTTGTAATACAGTATGGACAAAATGGGCACACTTTACATGGAGCAACTAAACAAGGCACGGTAAATATTCTTCCAAATATGTTTGTATAAGCAACATAATTAAGTACACTATGAATTCAAGATGTGAAAATAACTTTACACCCTTACAATAAAATAATCATATGCTGAATACAGTTCAGTTAATTGCTGTGATCCAGGAGTTAAGCATTTTCACACAAAGACTTTTCCTCCCTCAGACCTGCACTGAAAGAACGTGACAATGAATTTGACTCATTCAAAAACCGGTAAGTGAAATTATTCAGAATAATAGAGGATTAATATACAAAAGCAACTACAAACAAAAAGGTTGTTATACAACATGAACATCTTTTATTTTTTAACCTTATGAAGAATGGCAGCCAATCTGAACAATGAATTAAAGACAGGAGATTGTGAGAGCATTAGCAATACACGACTGACAGCCATGTATGAACATGAACTAAAATCAGGGGTGATTTGAAAACAAAGAACACATTATTTTAAATAGACTTACCATATTAACTGAATTCTTTATCTCTGTTATACACTTATTAAATTAAGCTGTGGCAGTTGTGAACAGAATGGGCAACAACATCAAAAATGGTGAGCACAAAATCTGCATTTATTAACTTTTCTTTACATTAATCTACAGAGAAGATGAATCAAGTATCCCATGAGCCAAATATATTCCTGGTAGCCTCAGAAATAATTATTTCTGGTCTTAACTGTTTTATAATGATTACCGATGTGTTTGTTATACAGTATGAATGAGATGTACCAACATTACGAGGGGAAACTATCCAAGGCAAAGTAAATATTCTTCCATATATGTTCGTATAAGCAACATAAATATATTTACTTATTTACATCTTTGACTTCAAATGTGAAAATAACTTTACACCCTTACAATTAAATAACCATATGCTGAATACAGTTCAGTTAATTGCTGCCATCTATTTTATTTGATGTCTAATTATTTTCTGAATTAAAAAATGCTTGAACACAAAATAAATTACAATACTAATAATTCATGAAATAATTTATCAAGGAGTTCAGCATTTTCACACAAAGACTTTTCCTCCCTCAGAACTGAACTGGAAGAACATAAAAAAGAATTTGGCTCATTCAAAAACAGGTAAGTGGAATTATTCTGAATAAAAGAGGACTAATATACGAAAGCAACTACAAACAAAAAGGTTGTTATACAACATGAAAATCTTTTCTTTTTTAACCTTATGAAGAATGGGAACCAATCTGAACAATGAATTAGAGACAGGAGATTGCGAGAGCATGGACAGTCCTGTTAGCGAGACACGACTGACAGCCATGTATGAACAATTCTTGGCCATCAAGTGGCCAAGAATCAAGGCTGCTTTGAAAACAAAGAAGGAAGACAGAAAGCTGGCATATGACTATATTTGGGTATGTATGTGATGACTGAAAGTTGTGCTGTTACTGATTTATGTTCTGCAGTCTCCTTATTCAATTCTCAGCTTAATTTACTAAATCCATGCATCCTCTAACACCCAATGCTTTTGTGCCCATTTAGGGAATGTTTGAGGCTTCAAGGAAGGATATGGATGAAAAAAAGAAGCAATTAGAGGGAATGTTTACCCTCCACAATCACAGCCTGTCACCATCACCTGATGATGTACAGTATGATGACATGATTACAAAAAAATACCACATTTAATCTTATACTTGTGCAGTTTTGTTAATTTTCTACCTTTCTTATACAGGTAACAATGTACCAAAAACGGTCTGTCAAAAATCTACAAATGGCTGTATACCACAGCCGCAAAGAAGAGGTTGTTAAGGTATGGTTGCTGTACATGAAAGTTCAGTACAAAATGATAGCATGCTGTATGTACATGAAACTTAGGTATAGAGGCTATTCAGGACTAGAGAGAAAACTGTAACGTGCTTGTGTTAGGGTGGGTTGTGGTTTTATGGATCACTGATTAAAATTAATCGTAGTTTTCAATTGTCCATATTGTCTCATAAAGGTTCAGTTCCAAGAGAGAGACCGTACAGACCCTCAAGAGACTTACCGCCATCTGGCTGCTGAATGCTACTGGTTGGGCTGTTTGATGGCTTTAAACAATCCTCCACTTCAGCCTGACTGGGAGAGTCTTGAAGGTCGACGTGAAGCTTGCAATATCTTCCCACCTATTAAGTCTACTTCCAGCACAGAGGCAGAGTCAATGGATGAGCTATGAGTTAAAAATGTCTGGTTTTAACTGACAGTTACTAAATGAATGGGATGAATTGTGGAATTGTATTGATAAATCGTTGTGGTGTATCTCATTTTGTATAATCACTAAAAGCTACAGGTTGTAATTAATTGTGTTGCTATTATGCTGTTATGTGTCTGGGTAGCTCAGTTGGTAGAGCAATCACCTATGAAGGTGGTTCGATCCCAGGCACCGTCAATTCAGAGTAGCATGGGACTATAGGATGGAAATTACACAGGCTTTATCACTTTAAGTATTACTATGAATACTCTCCATTTCTATCTTTTACTTGCACAAGAGACTCTCATATTCTGCATTTTCATTTCTTTCTTAACATAAGCTTGTATGCAAAAAATATAAGTATTGCCTAATATTTTAAGTATTTTAAGTTATTAGTAATGATCCGTTTCTTCTCTGTAGATGCTTTTATAATGTTAATTTTGCATGATATATATTTTCTTTCCTGTCTGGGATGGTTTGTGTATTTGGTTTTATAAAACCATTATGCTGTTGTAAAAAAAATAAGTATTTTAAAATGTGATTGTTTCTTTTTGTAATGATTTAGTTTCTCAGATTCTTTAAAATCTTGTCCACTACTTTACACTTGTGATGAGAGAATAAACATAAAATTCAGGTAGAAGTTGAAGTTGTTTTGGTTTTAATTCATTAGTTGTCACCTAGTATTGTGGTACTTATTTAACTTGCCTTTGTACATTTTTATCTGCACACATACGCACGCACGCACGCACACACGCACACACGCACGCACACAATGGACAAGGACTGACAGATACAGAGATCTCCATATATGGGCATAGCAGTCAGATCGGCGGTGCGACGTACTGTAGGTGCGAGGGGGCGCGTAGCGGCCCGAACCTCCAGTAACTGGATGTTTATTAAAGGTAGTGTAAGAGATATATTTTGGTATGTTATTTATTTTTTAGATAGTCGTTTTTGTTTATTTTGTTTTGTTTGTTCAGTAACAGTCAGGTCTTTCCTTCTATGCAGCTATTTTGTACACACAAAATAAAATTTCAGTTGGGTTGCCAAATTCATCCAATCAGGAGATAGTACCTATTGATCAGCTTCAATTTTAGGTGTCATCACTTCTGATTTTACTTGTTTTTGCTGTATCCTGTATGAGGTTTCTCTCCTGATTGGATGAAATTGGAATCCCAACCTGAAAATGTATTTTCTGCAGATAGGTAGACCCCTGCTACTAAAAATAAGTAAGTAAGTAAGTAAGTAAGTAAGTAAGTAAGTAGGTACAACAGTTGTTCTGGCAATGTCAAGGTTCAAGTTGTTCTTTATGTTGTGTACATGTACATGAGCATTTTCTTGTCTGCTGTTAGGCCACTAGCTGCACTGAATGTTATTGAAATGTATGGTTCAGTGCAGCGGCGGACATCACGTTTAAAAAAATAAATAAAATCGAAACATTTAAAAAAAAAGAAAAAGTTTGGGCCCCCGTTTTAGGATAATTACGGTAATGGCGCTCGCCACTGGTAATTACGGTAATCCTGGGCCCAGAAAGTGAAAAGATTGATTTATTGATGTACATTATTTAGTAAGACATGAGAACAGTACATGACAGTACATGGAAGTACAAATTCACAATACACGGTCTACTAAACTGGATAGCTCATTAAGCACTTAGCTTGTTTAAGATGAGATCCCCATGCACACAAATCATGATGACATATAAGAGACAGACAGATACACACTACTATACAGAATGTCATACAATCAGTTTACAGGTTACTGGTATGAAGAGTGAAAAATATGTACAAAAGAAGAAAGAGAGAGGGGGGGGGGTAGGGGGTAGGTTAGGTTAGGACATGGGGTAGGTTAGGACTTGGACAGGGGCCATTTTTGAATTGCAGCCTCCTGAAGGTGTATCTTTGGGCATTTTTGAAAGTGAGTAGGGTTTTACACTCCTTTACTCCTTTTGGTAGGGCATTCCACATTTTTGATGAATAGCATGAGAACGAGTTCATTCCCTTTGTTGAGCCAAATCTGGGTTGAACATGGTTTGTGGAGCTGCCTCTGGTGTTATGATCAAGGACTTGATTAACATTTTGGAAGTATTTTGACAAATACAGGGGGATCCCAATGTTGTGGTGTATCTTGAAGACCAGGCCCATAGCAAGTTGCTGTACTCTGTCCTCAACCCTAAGCCATCCAATCCTAGCAAAATGAGCATGGGTTAGATGGGTTTTGTGATTGAGGCCAAGAAGTAGCCTTACATGTCATTGGCCCACTAGCTTGTCTCTCAACTGTATACCTGGCCCAGTGGCCTATCACAGGGCTACAATGGCCCAGGAGTACCTTTGCTTTTTATATTTACACTATTCTGTGTACTATTCTAATGGGGATCCTAAATAAACGTCCATTTAACACAGCTGCTGCTCGCACTTTGGATTGTTTAAATAGTGTTCATTTTAACTAAGAAGAATTGAATTATAGTATTGAAAACGGTCTGTTTGGTTCTGGTAATGAAGTTGACCAGTGACCACCAAAGTTTCTCCCATTAAAGAGGATTAAGAATAGATGCAAAGGTTTACTGATTTATTTCTCCATTTCCCGCCATGGTTCTGACAACAAAAACAAACAAATATAACAAATGAATAACAAGCATTTAAAACACAGTGTAATCACAATGATATATTGTAAAGTAAATCAAGTATGTGACTCAGAATGTAATAGACAGAGTAAATACAAATAAACACAGATAAACAAAAGCTTGCATGGGTCATGAATGCATGGTTGCTTGGGCTAGAGAGACTGAGTAAGGGCTTGTATGGGGGGGACCTGGACTGACATTGGCTAATGACTCTCAAGTGGTGATGACACCTGCTGTCATTAGAAATGAAGAGAAGAGTGGGAACTATCCAGAGGCTGCCAATGAGACAGCATGGTGAAAATTCACAACAATAGATATCTTGAATACATATCCAGTCCAGCTATTAAATGTTAAAAAATGTTGAATACCCAGGAATAGGCCTTTCCAACTAATTGAATACCCAAGACCACAATGGCAACAAGCCCCTAGGGCTTTTTGTGTTATCCTTTTAACAATCATTGTAAAATCGTACCTCTGTACTGTTTACAAATTGTTAATAAAGTATTAAGTCAATCAATCAAAAAAGCCATAGGCTCTGGCTGGGTAGAGGTGTAAAAATATAGTAACTGCATCGAAAAATCGATTTCAATTTTCAACGATCTACTGTATATGCAAAGAGCAAAATAACGTATTGTTTGACTTTGTATCGTATCGAATCGTTTTGCAATACAAATAATCGTATCGAATCGTTTTGCAATGCAAATAATTTATTCTATTAGTACTTGTGCGTTGTATTTAGCAATTTTAAGAAGAAAAAAGAGAAAGAGGGGTTTAATTACTTTTCCATTCCATACCGCTACACTTGGTTTATCGATAAATGTGTGTAATATATGTGTTCATGTCAAGGTGCGGGTTTGTCCATATGTGTTCAAATACAATGTCCATATATTTGCTAGACTAGAGAATCACTAGCCTGGTAAACCCTCCCTCCGGAAATCTCATTTCCAAGAATGGAAATGAGATTTCCGGAGGGAGGGTTTACCAGGCTAGAGAATCACTGTGTTTACTTATTTATATCCAATAATTCATTTTTCTCTTAAAAAATCCACACGTTTCACACAGATTTTTTTTGTTTTGCTAAATAGTTACTGTATCGATTTTAAATCATTGAATCGTATCATATTGTATCGCCATGAATGACCCAATATCGTCCATGTATCGTATCGTCAACCATGTTTCGTTGCGCGCAATGTATCGCTGTTAAAATGTATCGTTTCACCCCTACTCTCTAAAGAAGGTGAGCTGGAGGGGTGTCAGGAAGACGTCCCTGTTCACTGCCCTGCCACGCAGGAGATGTTCTAACTTCTGGGATAGGGGCGAAATTAACATCTAGTGGTGTTCCCCAGCTGATGATCCTGCAACAAAACATTGTTGGTATGCGGTCAGGCTAGGGCTAGGCCAATAGGCCATGCATAGTCCACCATGGGCAACCACTGCTATCAATGCATTGAATGGGACATTATCAGGTCTTATCAGACCATTGAATGGGTGAAGTAGGCGACATACTGACTTACCCACGATTTACCAGACCATTAATGCAGGCGTAATCAGGAGATACTGACCTACCCGGAGGCAGTCCCTACAACATGATTTACGCTGATTTACACTCGCTTTAGCTCGATCGGTGGTGCCTCTCGTGCCTCCAGTTCGCTTGAGACTGTCCGCCTCCATCATGGTCCCACACCGAAACTGAAACTTAACTCCAGTCAGTCATCTCCGTCGGTAGGTCAGTATGTCAGTATGTCCTGATAATACCCAATGAATGCTCTGATAAATCAGTATGTCGCCTACTTTGCCCATTCAATGGTCTGATAAAACGTGATAATGTCCCATTCAATGCATTGATAGCATCCGAATCAGGTGCATGAGGTGCGACAGTCCTAAGGCCTAGCAGGAGACCATCCCTCCGTATTGAATAAAGTTGTGCTCCACAAAATGGTTGAAAGTTATATTGAAACCCATGTTTGTACCTATTATTACATTAAATAACTGTTAATACAGAACTATCTTTATCTTTATCAATATGGAACTTGGAGACAAAATGAAAAAGAAAATGTTTTATTATGAAATAATTTTGTACAAGGAAAGATCATGGAACTTTGACATATTAGACTATCTTGATTATCTTTGTCTAGTTTGAAGCAGCAATCTGTAACTTTATGTACTTTGTCTCCCTCTTTTGGCAGAGACAGGCAATTTTAATAATAGTCAAACTACAGCAAAGATGACAGAGCATCTATTGTGCAGCAACCTTTATTGAGCCAGCACCCCCGTATCCAATATCCAGCAGGTGCCTTCGTGTAAAATTTATTTTTCTCTAAGAAACTTTTTCTGCTTGGCTTATTTATCGTACTAAACATGTGAGATTACATTTCGTGAATTTGCATGACCCCATAAAACTGGGGTCAGCAGTAAAAATGTAGCAGTAAAATTTAAAAAAATCTCTCTGAAAATGTTAGATATTTCTGTATTTTCTAGTAGGCCTAAATGTTGCATTTACACACACACACACACACATACACACACACACACACACACACACACACACACACACACACACACACACACACACGCACGCACGCACGCACGCACGCACGCACGCACACACGCAGACACAGACACAGACACAGACACACAGACACAGACACAATGAAAGTCAGCTGCAGGGTGTACTTTGGGTAGGTTTTGTCTATTTGTTTTACTATTTTTGCAAGGTTTCAGGTTAAAAGAAATACCAGAGGATGGTGCTTAGTGATATACTAACTACAGAGTGTTTATCCTATATTAAAATCACCTGATGTTACTCCCCGAGCCTTGTCTCGTTGTCTCAGCCAGAGACAGTGGCTTGCTTTCTCTGCTTCTTCTGAGATTTATTTGGTGGCTTTGCACAGTCCGGCTCCCTGTAGCCCCAGGTCTTTGAGCAGGGACCCCATATTTGAACTAGGGACCCCCCAAAATAATCATATTTGAACTGGGGACCCCCTACCCTGACAAGCACTTGGAATGTAGGAGTTTAGGCATTCAATTTAGTTTGACTCTGGCCCCGTAAAAAAAGTGTTTTTCATATATATGTGTGTGTGTGTGTGTGTGTGTGTGTGTGTGTGTGTGTGTGTGTGTGTGTGTGTGTGTGTGTGTGTGTGTGTGTGTGTGTGTGTGTGTGTGTGTGTGTGTGTGTGTGTGTGTGTGTTTTGTTGTGTTTCTAGGAGGTGGGCTGTAAATGATTTTTTTAATTTTATGTAAGGCTCATTGCTAAGATTGCATAAGAATCATTGCTAAATAGCACCAAATCAGGTGGACCTCTACAGTAGCCTACTTCACAGAGTTACAACAATCAGTTTATTGGCAGTATGTTCACACAAACAGAATTCTAACACATACAATGGAAGTCTAGATTTTCTCATTGATATAAAGTAAATGCATTTTATAAGAATGAATATAACTTTAATTACTCTGCCCCATTTTATCCAGGGAACGCTCGGTACCAGTGGGCCGAATGTTCCGGAACACTCGGCCAGCTTGGTGAGAACAGTCGGCACCAGCGAGGCGGAACACTCAGCCCGCGAGGTCGAGGATTTGATCGGGGCAGAGTAGGTTAAACGAGCTAAAACGTTTGGTAACCCCTAGAATACAGTAGAGCAGGGGTCTGGGACCCCTAGGGGGTCCTCAGAGTTATTTGTTGAAGAGAGTATTGGGGGTTTATAAGTGGTCAAGTATCCGAAAATACACATGAATTTTCTGAGAATAAGTGACATTGGCCGCGTTTCCCAAAGAGATCCTGCGTAGATGCTTCGCAGGTCCTACGACGGGTCTAACGTGACGTCACAGGCTGCGCAGTACCTTAGCAGGTACGTAGATTTCAGGTCACGCGTCGCCTACGCAGCTTGCGTAAGAGCCTCTACACAGCTGGGACTCGGCGAAACCTACGCTCTACCCTCATTAGTAGCAGGTGGTTGTGCCCACTACGTGCCATCTAAACTGGCTACGTGTGTGGTAAAAGTACATTCGGGAGACAGCATGCATGTAGCCTACTCCCCGCCTACTCCTGGGAGAGCCGTAGCCCTGAGTACTGTCCTACGCAGCAGTTTGTTACGAGCGCCCTGGGGCCACCCATCGTAGCGAAATAGATCTATGAAAAGACCGACCACACACACACACACACACACACACACACACACACACACACACACACACACACACACACACACACACACACACACACACACACACACAATTTATATATATATATATATATATAATTAATCACGGCCGGGCCGGTGCGTAACGTGCCTACCCAAAAAAACAGACATACAAGCTGTCAACGCACTGCGACGTGCCGTGTCGATAGCTTGCAGATCTGTTCTTTTGGGTAGGTCGAGCGGCTGCGGTGCTTCGTCCTCTATGCATGAACCCGAAGTTTACAAATTGTACTCTCACAGATGATCTGATCATCTAATAAAAATATTAAGCATATGCCAAGTTAACTAAAGGTATATAAATGATACTGAGCTAAACATGTTTCCTTAATTTCAAAGTTTTATAGTTAAACGTTATGATGAAAGTCCCCCGTTCCTCTCACAAAGTGACAGCTGTTGCGCTCGCCATGTTTATGAATGGTTAAAACATCTTTTGAAAATAGCAGATCTACAAGCTCACAACGCGTCACAAGCTTGTAGATCTGCTATTTTCAAAAGATTTTATGCATAGTAGACTTTGGAAATGGGACATTCTGGGATCGAACCCAAAGCTCCCACTCACCAGTCCGACGTGTTACCAGTCACGCCAATAAACCTGCCTGATAGCCAGGTCTATTGCACGCGACCTCTGGCTAATTTGACTGTGGGGGCTACACATAGAACCAGCGCAGCAGTTATATATACTAGACCATACCCGGTCGGCGCAGCGCATCCGTGGGGGGATATGCGCACATGATCTGGCAACCCGGGAGGCGACATTGTTTGACACATAAACGCTAATAAGAAGCTGAGATTTGATGAAATCGAAAAACGGGCTTCACAGTTGCGTTCAGATGGTAATGGTCAATGGCTGTGTGCAAAATCAGAGCAATTGGTCCAGCCAGTGAGGAGAACCGGGTATCTTCACTCACGTACCACTACAGAGGTTACTAGAATTATTATATATATATATATATATATATATATATATATATCCTACTATAATTCTAGTAACCTCTGTCTGTAGTGGTGAGTGAGTAGGTGAAGCTACCCGGTTCTCCTCAGTGGCTGGAGCAATTGCTCTGATTTTGCACACACACATTGACCATTACCATCTGAACTTAACTGTGAAGCCCGTTTTTCAATTTCATCAAATCTCAGCTTCTTATTAGCGTTTATGTGTGAAAGAATGTCGCCTCCCGGGTTGCCAGATCATGTGCGCATATCCCCCCACGGATGCGTCGACCGGGTATGGTCTAGTAGATATATATATATATATATATATATATATATATATATATATATATATATATATATATATATATATATATATATAAATAGATATATATATATTCCTAAACTTTCCTAAAGTAAATTCCCCCCATTGGTGCTAAAAGCTGTCAATCATGCAGGGAGACGCCCCCTCTATCCTCTGAACATTTTTGAACGGCGGCCATTGTTGCCTGTGTTCATTTAAGAGCATTGAAATGTCACCTTAAAATTAATTTTGATAAATTACAGAATGTACCTAAAAAAGTGTAAGTGTCCAATAAATATAAAGGTAATTTAGATAAAGGTCTTTAGATATATAGATATAATGAATATGTGAACAGGGCCGAAATTGTATCACATTTGACTTGCAATTTGTTTGTACTATTGCACTCTTCTCCTTTAATAAATAATCCAGAATAAAACTCACAACAATAAAATATAAATGCACAATAAAGTGCTGGGTGCGTAATTACTGTGAGTCCTATCTGAACTAACTGTTTGTCGACTACGCCACTTTTGTTATAGAGGGAAGTCCCCTTTGAATACACTTTAACTTCTTCTTCAGGCTTTCACAGGTTCGAGGTTAACTGGTAAGTTTCAATACTTTTGGTTTTGAGAATACAACACTGGCATGAGAATATCCCTTTAAGAAACTGGACACGAATACAGTGTATCAAAAAAAGGTAAGTCATATTTATTGGGTCCCTAATACATTGGCTTCTGTGCCTTAAAAACAATCAAATAAACACTATACTAATAAAACCTATATAAACATACAAAACACAATTAATCTACACAACAACTATAAAATAAATTATAAAGTTGTGCAAATTACGCGGGGCTTAATCACAAGGGTTCCTTAGCATGGGGGGTTTCTGTGCAACAAATACTTTTCAAGTAAAGTGCTGTGCCAATAAAGTGCTTCAAGATACTCAACACGGTTTGTTCAGGGGTAATGCTGCATGTCCATATATGGGGGTAAGATGGGAAAGGGTTTGAGGCCAGTCGTCTTCTCTCTTCTTTCTCTCCGCCTGCAATTATAGAGATCTAGACCAGTTCACTGTGCATTTACACGATACATTTGCGTTGTCTCAGGCAGTGGTTATACAGGGATTCAACGTTGCTTGTTCGAATACTCACTCGCCAGCCAGGTTTTTACACCTGGCGCTGAGTTGGTTGCGTATGCAACGTTATCGCCACTTTCCAGTCTCAGCGCTCCTTATATGGTCTGGTCTCACTCGTCTCTCATATGGTCTGGTCTCACTCGCCTCTTCCTCCCCTTCGGTTCGATCGCTTTCTCCTCTTGGTTTCTCCTTTGAATGTAGGCACACCTCGGCTTCCAAACTCCTAGGTGGCTGGTATGTCTACTTCATCTATGCACTCCTCTACTCCGTGTCTCGGCACAACCTTCCCCTCTGCTGTCCTTCTCCTCACTGACGCCTCTGTCACTTGGGTGCTCTGTTCTCTCTTTCAAACGGTCCCGCCTCCGCTTTTGTACCTGCCAAACCACACCTCCCTCTTCTTTCATTTGTCCGTGGTGACAGTCTGTCTGGGGACATTGGCCATGACCGTGGCCTTGGGCGTGACCGCGTGACTGCCGCTCTGCCACTCAATGTCTCTCAATACATGTGACCAGGGGATCATGGGGAAAACAATTATAAACAATACAGTGCGTAATAATAATTGGTACAAAAATAAGAAGATGGTGGGGTTAAATGAGGCAATTATACACATTAAGCACCAATACAAACAAATTACAAAAGTTTTAAGAACCCCTCATTTCACCCTTGTCACATTCCCCCCTACTTTTTCGTTGGCAGTCCCTGGCAACTGGTTCTAAACGTCATGCCCGTACCTCTCAGGTGGCTGTCCTTGGTTCGCTCTTCCAGAGCGCCGCGGACCTTCAGGTTCCCTAGGACCAGGGAAAAACCCTACATAAGGCGGCCATATTGGTCCCACCGGTTCGGCTACTGGGGCAGGTTCGGGGCTCTCCATCGGTGACCTGGGGGCTATACACACTTTTAATGCATTCCTATGGATCGTTCTATCTCGCCCTCCTTTTTCAGGTCGGATCCTGTATACTAGGCCCGCATCCCCCACCCTCTCCAATGCCACAAAAGGTTCTGGGTCCCACCATGGGCCCAGTTTACCTTGTCCCTGTCGGTTCCGGTTTCGTACCCACACCCTCTCTCCAGGTAACAATGGTGGCATACCGGCTCGGCGGTCATAGACCTGTTTACGCTGTCCTGCTATATGCACCATTTTTTTCTCGGCTGTCCTATACGCTGTGGCCATTCGTTTCTGGTGATCTTGCACCCAATCTCCCACTCCCATTCGATTTTGTGACAACGGTACTCCTAATGCTACATCTACCGGACGCCTCAGGTGGCGACCAAACATTAAGTACGCAGGCGCATAACCTGTCGCACCATGTTCAGTATTGTTATAAGCGTGTACTAACTCAGGTAAGTGTTCATTCCATCTGCCTTGGCGATCAGTATCTAGAGAGCGCAACATGTTTAACAGTGTTTGATTAAACCTCTCCACCCCCCCATTACCAGCTGGGTGGTAAGGGGTGGTGCGACTCTTAGTAATACCGTATGTATGACACAATCGCTGCATTAATTCGGATTCAAAATTCGGGCCGCGGTCCGAATGGAAACGAGCCGGGCAACCGAATGGCTGAATAATATGTGTCCAAAGCGCACGGACAGTCGTGGGCGCAGTTTGGTCACGCGTTGGAATAGCCCAACTGTACCTGGTGAATAAATCGGTTGCTACAAGAATATTCTGCCATGCGTCATTCGGCCTACCTAATGTGAGAAAATCAATAGCCACTACCTCCATAGGATACGATACTTCGAATGGCTGTAAGGGGGCCCTGGGCTCTATCCTGTCTTTCAGTAGGCTGCAGGCAACACAACCTCGCTGGAACTGTCGCACCGCCCCCTCCATGCCCGGCCAGTAGAACCGGCGCCGAAGCTGCGCCAAAGTCCGGTCCACTCCGGCGTGTGCCGAGGCCTCATGGAGTCCTTTCCACACCTCCTCTCGTCGCGCCCCTGGACAAACAAGCTGTAAGTAACATTCTTGTGTATGCTGATCAATCACTTGCCTATACAACACATTGTCTCTGATGCGCAACCGGTCCCACTGTCGTAACATTTGCCTGGCTTCCCGTGACCAACTCCTCTTCTCCATAAGGGTAGGCAGTTTCCTCCGCTCTACGCAACTCTTCACCATCTGGATGTCCGGATCTCGATCCTGTGTTCCCCGCCACTCAGCTCCAGCCCACCCGTCCTCTCTCTCCACCGGTGCCAACTCCACTACGGCCACTCCTACAGGTTGAACAGGGAACCTAGACAGGGCATCTGCGTTCGCATTGCTTTTTCCAGGTCGGTACTTTATATCATAGGTGAATGATGCTAGCTGGGCTGCCCAGCGCTGTTCCACCGCGCCTAGTCGAGCTGTTTGAAGATGCGCAACAGGATTGTTATCTGTATAAATCGTAAAATGAGCGCCAGTTAAGTAATCTTTAAATTTTTCGGTCACTGCCCATTTAAGTGCCAAGAGTTCTAATTTAAAGGAGCTATAATTTGCATCATTTTGTTCGGTAGGGTGTAGACTTCGGCTGGCGTAGGCGATTACTCGCTCCTGGCCATCTTGGACCTGTGCCAGAACGGCGCCGAGCCCGCGGCCACTCGCATCAGTATACACTACAAACGGTCGGTCATAATCTGCATAAGCCAGTATTGGAGCCTGCGTAAGGGCAGTTTTAAGAGCATCAAACGAGTTTTGGCATTCAGGGGACCACTCTATTTTACACTGATGGGACTTCACATCATTCGGGACTCCGATCAACAAACTATTTAACGGCCTAGCTATGGCAGCAAATGAGGACACGAAGCGGCGATAATAACCAGCCAGACCTAGAAAAGCGCGGACCTCGCGGACAGTCGAGGGTGGGGTCCAGTCTCTTACCGCAGCCAACTTTTCAGGGTCCGGGCGCACTCCCTCTTTGTCTACAACGTGGCCCAAGAACTTTACCTCCGGTTGGAGAAGCTTGCATTTATCGAGGCGCAGTTTCAATCCGTGTCTCCACAGCCGCTCGAAAACCTGGTCAAGGTGCTGCATGTGAGAGGAAAAGTCAGGTGAATATACAATAATGTCATCGAGGTACACTAATAATGACTCTGTCACCTGGCCACTCAAGCATCGCTGCATTAATCTTTGGAAGGTCGCGGGGGCGTTACATAAACCGAACGGCATACGTTGGAACTCGAACAGTCCTAAAGGGGTGGTAAACGCTGTCTTTTCTCGATCCCGAGGGTCCATACCCACCTGCCAATAACCGCTGGCCAGGTCGAGTGTGGAGAACCACTGAGCCTTGGTCAGGCTTGTTAAAGTCTCTTCAATCCGAGGTAAAGGGAAGGCATCTTTGTGCGTCACGGCATTCAGTTTACGGTAGTCGACACAGAAACGCCAGCTGCCATCTTTCTTCTTCACCAGGACAATGGGCGCTGCCCAGGGACTGCAACTCTCTTTTATCACTCCCTTGTCCAGCATGTCACTCAATAAGGTCTTCATTTCTCTATACATGGAGGGCGGCAGCGGTCGGTGCCTCTCGCGGATGGGTGCCGCGTCTCCAGTTGGTATTTGGTGTTGCACCACGTCCGTCTGCCCAAAATCTTCATTATGGACTGCAAACACCTTCTTCCATTTACACATCATCGCATGCAGCTCTTCTCTCTGCTGGTCAGGTAGGTCATCTCGCCGGGTCAACGCCTCCATCTCCTCAGGTAAGGTCTTCACGGGTCCCTCGTCTTCGATGCTCACCAGGGACACTTCCACGGCTCCGTCGGTTCCTAGGGACAGGTTCAGGTCTCGTCGTCCACGGACGTCGGCCTCCTCCACTGGATATAGCTTCCCTAACTTTTGATGTCTGCCCACGGTCACGCTATACGCGTGGGGGTTGCAGATGCGCACGGGGACTCGGCCATTACGCACGGTGACCAACGCTCGGGCCACTCCCAGATCAGTTCCTTCCGGCATGGCCTCCATCAGGGCCTCGTATTCGGCTCCATTTGGACCTTTCCAGGCACGGCCCCATACTACTAACTCACTGCGGGCGGGGACTCGGATTCTCCGTCGGCCGACAGGCCACACATAGCCCAATGCTCCGTCTTCGTGGGTCACTGCCTCCACTCTCCTACAGGCGGCGAATGCTTTTTTCCATGGTGTCCTCTCCTGTTGGCATGGAAACACAGACCTCCCAGAGAGTTTAAATAATGCATGCCACACTGCGTGGACTACGTTCATCCCAATGATCAGCGGCTCAATACAATGTTCATCTTTTACAATTACGATTCCTCTTCCCGGTATTTTCAGTCCTTCTAATTCTAAATCGAATATGGCATAGCCAGAATAGGGTAGATCAAGGCCGTTTGCTGCCCGTAGGCTAAACACCAGAGGCCCATTTTCCATTTTATCTTGCGAGAACTTTTCGTTAAACAAACTCTGCTGCATCAATGTGACTTGAGACCCCGTATCTAATAAACCCCTCATTTGGACTCCCCCCATTGTTATCCCAATTGTCGGACATTCCCCCACAAACACTTCATTGGCCCTTAACTTTTTTTGTGAACGTTGCACCTCTGCCCCCCGGACCTCGGCGACAGGGCGTACTAGTTTAACTGACTTCGGTCGGATCTACAGAATCTCGCTATATGACCCGCCTGTCTACACTGGCTACATATCGGCCTACCTCCTTCATCCCATTCGTAGCGCTGAGAGGCCGTATACCGTCGCTCAGGTGGCGGTGGAGTGCGCGCTCGTGCGTCATTGGTGCCAGTGCGGAGGAGCGGTCTGATTTCTTTCATGAGTTCCTGCGTGAATCCTTGCATTTGAGTTTTTATGTCGTCCATGATTTCCTGTTTTAATTTTTCTCTCCAAGCAGGGTCCTGAGAAGGGTAGGGGACAGAAATAGGATTAACAGCGTGGCACGTTATTTCAGTAGTTCCATGTTCAGTAGCTAACAGGTAGGCTTCTTCGCGTAAAGCAGCAAAATCTTCATCTGGGTGTCGTCGAGCATATATTTTTAAGGCTTGGCCCAGGGGGCCCTCAGCTAAACCCATAACAAACTGATCACGAAGAATGGCTTCGGAGGGAGCGGTGCTTGGGTCGTGCTGCCGCAGCCCACAAAACAGCTCTCTAAGTCTCAGGGTGTAAGTTTGTACATTCTCTCCTGCGCGCTGTGCGCACCGATAGAATAGTGAGCGCATTTCTGCGACAGAGACAGTTTCTTTATATAAAGCATCTAAGTATTTAAAAACTTTTGCCACTGTGTCGCGTTCGCCCTCCTCAACCACACTAATCTGCCGTTTAGCTTCGTTGGTTAGCGTTTTAATTATAATAGCAACTTTCCTGATTTCTGGTAGTTCCTGGGTACTTAATAATCCTCTAATCTGGTCTTTCCATTCCCTATATTTACTCTCGCCTTCTGTTCCACCAAAGGTGGGTAACCATGGGGCACCGGGATACACCGCCATCATCATCATTCTGAATCCGTAAAGCAAAAAACAAAAAGCAACAAAAACAACAAAACAGTACAGTTTCTCTTAAGGGTATTCTCATGTGTTTGTTCTCAACCAGTCCTGCCGCCAACGCCAAATATGTGAACAGGGCCGAAATTGTATCACATTTGACTTGCAATTTGTTTGTACTATTGCACTCTTCTCCTTTAATAAATAATCCAGAATAAAACTCACAACAATAAAATATAAATGCACAATAAAGTGCTGGGTGCGTAATTACTGTGAGTCCTATCTGAACTAACTGTTTGTCGACTACGCCACTTTTGTTATAGAGGGAAGTCCCCTTTGAATACACTTTAACTTCTTCTTCAGGCTTTCACAGGTTCGAGGTTAACTGGTAAGTTTCAATACTTTTGGTTTTGAGAATACAACACTGGCATGAGAATATCCCTTTAAGAAACTGGACACGAATACAGTGTATCAAAAAAAGGTAAGTCATATTTATTGGGTCCCTAATACATTGGCTTCTGTGCCTTAAAAACAATCAAATAAACACTATACTAATAAAACCTATATAAACATACAAAACACAATTAATCTACACAACAACTATAAAATAAATTATAAAGTTGTGCAAATTACGCGGGGCTTAATCACAAGGGTTCCTTAGCATGGGGGGTTTCTGTGCAACAAATACTTTTCAAGTAAAGTGCTGTGCCAATAAAGTGCTTCAAGATACTCAACACGGTTTGTTCAGGGGTAATGCTGCATGTCCATATATGGGGGTAAGATGGGAAAGGGTTTGAGGCCAGTCGTCTTCTCTCTTCTTTCTCTCCGCCTGCAATTATAGAGATCTAGACCAGTTCACTGTGCATTTACACGATACATTTGCGTTGTCTCAGGCAGTGGTTATACAGGGATTCAACGTTGCTTGTTCGAATACTCACTCGCCAGCCAGGTTTTTACACCTGGCGCTGAGTTGGTTGCGTATGCAACGTTATCGCCACTTTCCAGTCTCAGCGCTCCTTATATGGTCTGGTCTCACTCGTCTCTCATATGGTCTGGTCTCACTCGCCTCTTCCTCCCCTTCGGTTCGATCGCTTTCTCCTCTTGGTTTCTCCTTTGAATGTAGGCACACCTCGGCTTCCAAACTCCTAGGTGGCTGGTATGTCTACTTCATCTATGCACTCCTCTACTCCGTGTCTCGGCACAACCTTCCCCTCTGCTGTCCTTCTCCTCACTGACGCCTCTGTCACTTGGGTGCTCTGTTCTCTCTTTCAAACGGTCCCGCCTCCGCTTTTGTACCTGCCAAACCACACCTCCCTCTTCTTTCATTTGTCCGTGGTGACAGTCTGTCTGGGGACATTGGCCATGACCGTGGCCTTGGGCGTGACCGCGTGACTGCCGCTCTGCCACTCAATGTCTCTCAATACATGTGACCAGGGGATCATGGGGAAAACAATTATAAACAATACAGTGCGTAATAATAATTGGTACAAAAATAATAAGATGGTGGGGTTAAATGAGGCAATTATACACATTAAGCACCAATAAAAACAAATTACAAAAGTTTTAAGAACCCCTCATTTCACCCTTGTCACATATATATTCGCAAAGGGTGTTTAAACTGCTGTGTAGTGTTATATTATACCTCTATGTGTGTAGTAGGACAGCACTACATAGTTTACGTTGGCTTTACGTAGGCTTCGTCCAGGAGTCCTTTACGTCCATGCTGTCTCACGAATGTAGTTTTAGCACAGACGTAACGGAACCTACGACGATGGTGTCTCCAGAAGCCAGTTTAGATGGCACGTTGGGCACACACAGCTGCTACCAACGAAGATAGTGCGCAGCGGGGTTTCTACTGCGCAGCTGCGTGGAGGCTCCTACGCAGCTTCTAGGCTACGCAGGAGCTGAAATTCGTTTGGGAAACGCGGCCATTGTCACAATGTAACACGTTGAGATTTGTTGGAGAGGTGAAAAGGGAGGGAGCCTAGTATTGGCCCCTGGGGCACACCGGTGGATGAAGTATTTAGGGGTTGAAGTGGCTCAACCAGTTAAGGGATGTACAGAGAATTCCACCTAGTTTACAAGTCTGTTCAGCAACATCTTGAGTGCCAAGAAGGCCAAGAAACATTTTTTAAATGATTTGACCAGAAATGGGAGGTTTGCATAACTTAGTGATTGATTATAGTCCACTCAGTGTAATTTAGTCATTGAAAGGGCCAATATAACTCATTAACAATGATTTTTTTCCACCTGCCAAAAAGTAATTGCAGCTTCTACCTGTTGATTGAAAGCTTGTTTCTGCCTCAAAATGACTTGATTTCATTCTAAAGGGTTATATGTTTAACATTATAGTTCACACAATTGCACAATAGCAATTGTAATACCTGGTTGACCGGGTACAAAAAAAATACAAAAGTACAAGAAATTATAATTCTTTGATGTGTGGTGGTGACTATGAATAGGTCTATCAAAAAAGAATGTCACCACTAGTTTGATTATGTATTCTGATGTATCAAGACAAAATGTATGAAAAGAGGTTGCCTTTGACAAAGTTGATATTTGACAACTGACTTTGATGAATTGACTATGACGGACTAACAGTTTATGGCACAATGTTGCTTTATCTGTATTTCTTTGTTGGCAATGGTGGGGCATGGACATAATCCACATAGCATTGTGGTTGTAATGTTTGTCAGGTGTTACATTACCATACTTATGATTTTCAGTTGCCTGACGTTCACTCACATATAGTGACTAATTTGCTTGCACCAGTGACTCATTTGAAAACCACCAATATCTGGCCAAACGCCGGGTAAAAAACAGGTATCAGAGAAATTCTGCGGAAGATTTGAGGGAAAGTGAAAGGCAGTATAGCCTATGATACGATCAGGGAGAGAAAGTTTCAACCACAATGGCGAGACCTCTGGAATGGCTTGCGTATGATACAAATTAGGTCTTTTCATGAAATCTTGTGTAGATCAATGCCAACATTCAGATAAGTAGCCTAAGTTAGAGAAAAGAGTAAAGAAGTGTATGATCATGAATTGCTGTGGTAGGCTACAATGTTGAAATGCAGATCTAGCTAAAAGCTAAAAAGGCTGTCACAAATGCATGCATTTTGAGTTAACTTTCACTATGAATTGAGTACATGGGGACCCTATTTGAAACAAGTCATTAGGCTTTCAAGGGCTTTTCAATCCTATTTAGCTTGTATTTAAACTGTACTTTCATGTGCTTTTTTCTGCAAATGTCTAAATAAAGTATTCAATCAATCAGTTTGTAGCTAGATCGGCGCGAGTGACACCATATCGTATACTTCGTAATGCAATGTTGTACTGTACGGTCAGTTATGTGTTAAGTGTGTTGCTCCGGGACACTTTGACTCTTAAGCCCCATTTCACGAAAAGAGGTCAAAAATTGTAATAACTAAAGGCTGGAATGCCTTTCCAAAGGTCTTGAGAACTGCAGGCTCTGTTGACATTTTTAACAAATGACATGACCTGCTTGGTGAAACATGTTCAACAACTCTTTTGAACATGTGGTGTAGGTGGAAATGGCGTTGCACGCATGGGAACGGCGTTCCCATAGCAAACGTTGCGGGGGCAAACGTGTGGGAACGCTCTCCCTCAGTGTCCAACTATTTTTTTTTTTAAATAATCGCTTATGAGGTTTAGCACGATTTATTTGCCGTTCTGTCTCTTCTATGTGTGAGTGAGAGCTCACTCAGCGGGTGTCACTCAGTGTTGCCAAGTATAGTGAGAGAAATGAGCCAGCCGACCTACAAAAACAAGCCAATAACAACCCAAAAACAAGCCAAAGTTTGTTCCAGGGAAGTTGCGGGAAATAAGCAGACTTGGCAACGCTGGCTATGAACCCATTGTCTGGGAGTGCGCTCAGCAGCTCATTGGCTCATTACTCATAACACGACCAATGAGAGTTAGCGCTTTCACGTTGCTAGGATACATAGTGCCCAACGCTGCCTGTGTAGTAGCGTGGAAATCAAAACAAATCAAGTGTAGCTTGTAGGGTGTGTCTTACATGTGCATGCCTTGGACTTTCTCATCAACAGAGAATACCTGATCACCTTAATGGAATGCACTACCGTACCTTGCCAAACCAAATGGTTTAGCTGGTAGAACTTGATCTCTTTCTGTCCTCAAGTAACACTGTCTTTTGAGAAGCCAGCAATCTCTATATTAGCCATATGATGTATAATACGCACCCACTCACCTTTGCAGCTAAGTGGCCCTTTTGAGGTTGAAGCACTGTCTGTACTGATGAGACTCAACTATTATTATCCAAAATAATTAGGATTTAATTTGTTGGTCGCTCAGTAGTTAAAATCACCTCACTGGGGCACTGGACAGACTAACAATTCACACACAGTGTTTGTTTGTTTGTTTGTTTGTTTTTTGGTTTGTTTGTTTGTTTATCTATTTATCCATTTAAGTTTTAAGTTTTTAATCAGTGCTAAATAGCTATATATTCCAGTAATCATTGCCAGCATAAAGTGTTTATTTCAGTAGTAGGGGTCTCCCAGTTTCTCCACCTTTTTAATAAACCAACAATACATTTTCAAGTTGGGATACCAATTTTATCCAGTCAGGGGAGAGAACGTATACAGGTTACAGGATAAACAAGTGAGGACGTGTGTGTGTGTGTGTGTGTGTGTGTGTGTGTGTGTGTATGTGTGTGTGTGTGTGTGTGCGTGTGCGTGTGCGTGTGCGTGTGCGTGTGCGTGTGCGTGTACTGTACAGTCATAATTTACCTAATCTAACAACCAATAGAGCAAAGTCAATAGACTTCTAGTTCACTGGTGAATTGTACTTGAACATCCCTTCTGTTACTGCAGGGGTTGAAGGTATACAATTAGTTAAAATTTAAATGACAAAATCTCAATAACATTGATGTTTTAGCATTGCCTGGGTTTAATGTTAACCACTTCCAACGTGGCGGCAAAAATACATCTTAGTTCTAATTTATAAAGCAGTGCTTAATTGAATTGTAGGATTCTATTGTACCTACAGGAGTCTTGCAATTATTTGGCAACATAATAGTAGGCTATACATGGTACTAATGTAACATACAGTACAGTTGGATTTTAAAACTATTTTGTTACATAATGAGCATCTACATGTAGATAGTTATACTTGTATATGTCAAATATGGTCTGAAGAATCAATAGAAAATCCAAGAAATTTGAATCTGGAAAAGTATGGAATTTTGAAATGGAAATTGTGTAGAAACCCTGATTATAACTTTCACTGACGGCCGGGATTTCTGACTAATAACATTAATAGTTGATGGGAGTGGGACACTTTTAAAACGTGGCCTTGCTTTAATGTATCTCCGCACATCGTATCCAAAAAGTAAAGGTATTCTTCCCTGCTTAGAAAGAAAATCTAAGCGACGGGTTGAAACAAGCGTTTAACCCATTTATGGCACGGTCACACCGCACTTTTATTTTACCTATGGGACGGAATTTGCCAATGCTTTGTCAATGCAAATGCGTGGATTCGAGTGAAAGATGTGATTCCGTCCCATAGGTAAAGTAAAAGTGCGTGTGTGACCGTGCCCTAAATAGGTTAGATAAAAGGATTAAATATTACCATAGTTCTTATGCTTATTCATATTCTTCTTTGCGACCAACATGCCTTTTAAAGATTTTTTATCAGGCAGTAGCCTATACCTCCATCACCTGCACCAATGAACTGTACCGCTTGCAACAAAAGGGTGAGGCTTAGTGACATACTACAGGATGCTCATGCTATAAAAACTGGGATACAGTATTTGGTGTGTTCATTTCAGTTGTGTTGGCTTGGACTAGCTTTATTCTGGTTTCTAATATGGGTGATACATTTATAATAGCAATAGACTTCGGTACTGCTTACAGTGGGTACGCCTATACTCTCAGCGGCAAAGATCCCAAACTTCCACACTGGGGAATAAAGCAGGCGCTGGACACCGTAAAGACGCCTACATGTGTTCTATTTGATGAAAATGAGGAATTCCTCAATTTTGGTTATGACGCTAAAAGCCAGTACACTACAAAATGAAATGCATTTGCAAAGAAAACACTTCTCTTTGAAAACTTCAAGATGGAACTCTACGGAAAAGTAAGTGATTAGGATAGAAATGTGTTCCAAAAATTATATATAATTAATTATATATACATTTAACATCTGTTTCGTTCATAACCAATATGATTTTTTTATTTTCAACAGACCAGAATCAATGAGAAGTTAATGATTACAGCCGCAAATGGGAAACAAATGACAGCCCTGAAAGTCTTCACAGAAAGTCTACGCTACCTGAAGGAACATGCACTGACACACATTGCTAAAAACACAAGAGGAACCAGTCCAACTGCGTTTGACTTCACCTGGGTTCTGACTGTTCCTGCTATTTGGGATGCTTCCTCAAAACAGTTCATGAGAAAAGCAGCAACTGAGGTAATTTCATGTCTACAGTAAACATCATTATGGCATCTCGAAACCCAAATCATCAGCTGATTTATTTGTTCATAAAACATACCTAACTCCCCAGAAATGTTAGAAATTGAAACTTTGCTTTATCCCCAAATTGTCTTTGTTCATTAAATGTAACTGGTACTTTTATGCATATGATGTGGGAAGGAATGTCCTACAGTTAAATCCTTTTGGACACAGGTTACCAATTATCTATGCAAAGTTTTACAAACACATATCCCCTATTGTCCAAAATTGATGATTCTTAATGACGATGATTCATTAACTTTAAGTCCATCCCAAAGACGAAAAGGAAGCAGTTATTACTTTTTGTTGTTTTAATGGAACTTTTTTACAGCATGATTAAATGGTGCTAATCAGCAAACAATAGACAGTTGGAATCACATTTTACATCAAGTTAGGACCTGTACTGTATGATTATTAATAGTATCTGTTATATATAAAATGCTCATCTTTTTGATCATTACAGGATTTGTTGCTTGACGTTTTTCCGTCTATGAGAGGGTGGGTTGGGAGGGGTTAATTCAATGTTTTGTTTAGTTTATTTTTTATTTGATAAATTGTACTCGTTTTTTGGTTAACTATGGCTTTGATTAAGTTAATTTGAATTATTATATTGTGATTATTGTGGTAGTATTGTCATAGTTGTCTCCGCCAGGCCGAAAGCCATGGTTGAGACTATGTTTTGCACCCTGTCCGTCCGTCTGTGTGTCCGTGTGTCCGTGTGTCCGTCCGTGTGTCCGTCCGTGTGTCTGTCTGTCTGTGAGCAGCTAATCTCCCACACTGTTGGTCCGGTTGCTGCGAAACCCCACATTTTTTAGATTGGCTTGTTATAGCGCCAGCAGCAGGCCAATTTTTGCAAAACAAATGTTTTAATATTACTTCCTACAAACGTCATGCAAATCAGTACACAGTATCTCTATAGTCATGTGATTAAGACGGATGTGTCCGATATTTCAAATTCCATCCTAATTGGCTAACATTATCTTTCAAAGTTTGCAGGATAGGTCCGTTTTGAACAAAATGCTTCTAATCATGAACACAGTGTGCGATTTCTGTGAAATTTTGCACACATTCTCACTAGGCCGGAAGAAATGCCACCCTGGCCTGTTATAGCGCCACCAGCAGGTCTAATTTAATAATAGAGATCTATTTGTTTTTGTATTTAAAAAAAGCAATTAATGCTTGTACCTGTATCCTATTTTTTGTCTCCTATAAAAAAAAGTTATAACAAAAAAGAAAATATCTACATGATATTTTCTACACATGTAAATGTGTCTGTGTTTTTTTTTGGATTGTCATTCTTTCTTTCTTTCTTTTCAGGCTGGCATTGTGAGAGAAAGTAAACCGGATAAGTTGGTCATCGCATTGGAGCCAGAGGCAGCCTCAATTTGGTGTATGCAACTGCCCACAACGGGTTATATTGAGACGAACACAACAAATGCCACCCTACATCAAAATCCTGGAACAAAATACGTTGTTGCTGATTGTGGAGGTATGTTGTACTGTGATATTTTCGCAGACTTAAGTGTGAGTGTGTGTGTGTGTGTGTGTGTGTATACAGTAGTATGTGTACAGTATGTATAAGTCAAAGTAATACTCAGCTGTACATACATTAGTTTTACTTTCAATATACTGCAAAATCCTTATCTTTACAGTAAATGTATGCAACTTCGCTACATTCTTCTTCTGTTGTCCACGTTTTTATATGTATTAAAAACGTTCATATTTTAAAGCCTAACATTGTTGTCTTTCAGGTGGCACCGTTGACATCACGGTACATGAAGTATTGGATAGCGGAGTCCTGAAAGAGCTGCATAAGGCCTCTGGTAATGATATGGGAGGGGAGCAGGTTAACAAAATGTTCAAATGTTTCCTCCAGGCAATATTCTCTTGTGAACTCTGGAATGAGTTTGAAAGAAAGTTTCCCATTGATGTTCAAAAACTGATGAATACATTCCGTATACTTAAGACTGATGATGATGATGATGATGAGGATGTATACATGACCTGCCCTCCTAACTTAGAAAAGTTAGCTCAGCAACCAATAGAGAAATACTTCGAGAATGTGCAAGGTGTATCCTGGGACGAGGGGGAGATCACAATCTCAAGAGAAAAGATGAGATCTTTCTTTGATGAAAGTCTGAGAGGCATCACTAAAAGTCTCAAAGGAGTCTTTCAAAAGGTTGAAATTGATCACCTTGTGTTAGTGGGGGGCTATGCAGAAAGTACGGTTCTGCGCAAACACATTACCAAGCAGTTTGGTGCTCAGTGCTCAGTACTGTGCCCTGCGTTTCCCCAGCAGGCAATTTTGCAGGGAGCTGTCATGTTTGGAGGAAACCCTGCGGTAGTGGTATCACGAAAAAGTGCCTTTACTTATGGTATTAAGGTCTTTAAGAAGTTTGATGCTTCGAAGCATAAGGCTGATAAGATGTACACAAATGACAGCGGTGTCTGGTGTGATGATTGTTTCTCAACACTGGTGAAAATAGATGAAGATGTGGGTTGGGATGAAACCAGAGACCACATCTTCGAACCAGCAGATAGAAACCAGACAGCAATTCATTTTGGTTTTTATCGCACAGAAAGGGAAAATCCTCAATATGTAGATGACTGGGGAATAGAAAAACTGAACTCGTTTGACGTTGAGTCGCCAGATACTAGCCGTGGGCTGGATCGTCAAATCCAGTTGCAAATGAAATTTGGCTTCACAGAAATAACAGCCACAGCCACTGATGTGGATTCCAAGTCAACAAACTCAGTCAAAATTGACTTTTTGAGCAAGTAGGATCCTACAATAAGACTAACTATATACATTGTAATAACTTTAAGGCCCAAGTTATGTAATAGTTAAGAGATGTACTGTAACAGGTTGGCCAGAAATATGAACCACTGTATAAGGGAACATGGTGATTTTGGCTATTGTAACTTTAATCTGATACTTTAAAGCAGGGGTTCTCAAACGTTTGTATACCAGTCCAGGACCCCATTTTATTTATAGTGCAACAAATTATAGTATAGTATATTTAAAAACAAAGCATGCATTGGTCGCCTTGATTAGGAATATTAAAAATTAAATAATAGTAAATGCAAAGCATAGAGTATATATAGCCTATATCAGAACCTTAATACAAAATGTATAAAAACAAAGAAAATGCATTCACAGATTATAAAAAAAAAAAAAAAAAAAACAACAACAGACTTAATGTAAAGGATAAGGATGTCTAAAAATGTTTTGTCAATGTGCCACCCACCCTCTCCTCCCTGTGACCCCACTTGGGGTCCCGACCCATATAGAACCTCTGGGTTGCATTTGGTTTATGAGGAATTGTATTCAGTCATGTTAATTTGTATTCTTTGACACAAATGTTGTTCACATTTGCATAATTAAGTTATTGTTTTATTCAAATGTATTTTGTTATTACTATGTTGTGTATATAAATGATCAAATGATGTAAGTCTGCATCCTCTGAAATCCCCAAAATGCATTATTTCTTTTTCTTGGTTTGGATTGAATGTTTATTCTTCTTTGTACTTCATTTGACTTGTATCCTACTGTAAATGACACAAAGAAATAAATGTGATGTGCTGTGCAAATGAGTCACTGTTTATATGTGAGTGAACTTCAGGCAACATTAATATGAAAACAACTGAAAATCTTAAGTATGGTAATGTAACTGTTGTGTGTAACAGTATGACGACAATATTTTGGAGCAATATGTTCTTGAAATTGAAACTTTGAGTTGGCATTATCAAGATTTACTCATCCTACAACTGTGGTAATATTCTAGTATGACAAAGAATAGAGTACGAGCACAGCAGACTCTGATAATATTTCTGTAGCACAAAATTCAGGCGTTCCCAAACCTTTTCAGCTCTGGACCTTCATTTGAATTCTCATAGTCATTTTTGGTGGCAGCATTGTGCATGTCTGTAAACAGTATCAGTTGGGACTACTGGGCCTACACAGCTCGTAGGACACTTTTAAGATGTGACTCAACTTTCTAATTAATCATGTTTACAATACAGTGAAGTCAAGCTTGATCATATTATTCAATAGAGTGACTCTAGAGACGGTTAACCATCTGTGATGGGCCACTGTCTAACACAGGTTCTAAGGCGCAAAACATTCATGGTTTAAGGTTTCAAGGTCAAAGTTAATCCTATGTACGAGTTTTGGGATACTGATCAAGGCCAAGACACAGAAGGCAGGGTACAAACCCAATTAAGGGCGTTTATTTCAGATACCCCAGGAAGGTAAAATGCTGTGTATTCTTGTTCTTCATAGTAACATTTAAGGCCTCCTCATGGGGTCATATTGTTTAAAAACATGCATTAGGCAGTGCAGAATAATGCACTTTAATCACAAACAGAGCTTCATTTGACATTTCAATGTCGATCTCAAATATTCCTTATGAGGCCATTTAAGATAAGTTTAAGAACTGTTATTATCATATCATTCATGATACCCAAGGTTGAAGATTTGCTCAGTTAAATAATTTGATCAATCCACACCCAGTGGGAGTTGATCCAAAGTAAACTCCATTGTATACAGTATGTTAGAATTCTGTTTATGTGAACATACAATACTTGTCCAATAAGCCAATAAACAGATAACTATGTGCAGCGGCGTAACGAGGCAGCAGTGGGCCCCGACGCGGGGTGTTCACAGTGGGCCATCAACTAACTACTATTTTACAGATGGCACGGGTGGGCCCCAAATGACTCTGGGCCCCAACGCAACTGCGTTGTCTGTGTCACGCTAGTGACGCCCCTGACTCTGTGACATGGCCACTGTTCAAACATGGTACACTAAACATGATGTGTCCCAATTCCATATTCATTCTAACATTATAACTCAGTAAAACAAATACAAGAATATAGCTGCAAGCAGCGATAATACGGGGCCAGTGAATAGAGAGAGAGAGAGAGACATGGAAACGGAATAGATTGAAGAGAGAGAGAGTTTTGACAACAATACTTTTGAATAAGCATTTCATGTTATCTTTAACATGAAATACTCTCAAATTAGCATTTCATGTTATCTTTAACAATTGCACATGCATTATTTGATGCAGTTATGTTTTGTGCAATGCAATTGAAAAGTGGAATGACCCACCCACAGACAGACAGACAAAACGCAAAGTGCAATAATAGCACAATAAGACATGGAAAGAGAATAGATTGAAATTGAGACAAAGCAAATGATTCCAACAGGCGAATATTCTTTTCAGCCCAACCCAGCTGAGGTGGTCATATATAGGACGCAGGGGGGCAATCCCAGGTGAAAAACCTCACCCATTGACATCTCAACCTATTGCCATTGACAGGAATCAAACTCTCGACCTTTGGATTCACAGGCTGAGACACTACCTATAGGGCTATAGCTTTGTCCAGGCTGAGGTCATCTGTTGAAGATAAAAGTGAACCAGTGAAAGCAGCCGATCTACAAGCTCAGAAACATGTTGCTATCTGAAAAGTTTTGAGATTGTAGATCGGTTATTTTCACAATGAAGTTTGTCATACATTGCAAAAACATACTCTCTCCAAGAAGCATTTCATCATTACCTTTAACAGTTGCACATGTATTCAATGATACAGTCATGTTGTTTGCAATTCAATTTAAATTAAGTCTGCATCAAGTGAGGCTTGAACTGGCGACCCTGAGATTGTGAGGCCTTCATTTAAGGGAGACGCCATTGGCCCAACAGATAAGTAACTGTGAAAAAGGAGATCACACAGATGATACAGTTTCACGCAAATAGCTGAAAAATCCTGGGTTTAAGTGTTTTTCAAACTGCTCAAAATTGCGGACAATCTAAGGGCGGAGATTACTGGTCAAAGCGATAGATGTGTTCCTCATGAGTCAAGGCACATGTGTAAGCAAGTTTCACGACTTTCTGCCAAACGAGGCATGACTTATGCCTGTTTAAAGTCTGCCTTTTCAAAAAATTGCTATAGCGCCCCCTTTTGGCCAATTGGAGTGAGATTGGTTTCAGTGATATTTGGAATGACCCTGTACATTTCTGCCAAGTTTCAAAGAAATGTGAGTCTGCATGTATGTTTTAGGCACAGATGAATAATTTTCATAAAACTGTAATAGTTAAAATCTATCTCCTCCTGGGATTTTTGAGCAATCTGCACGAAACATTTTACACATGAACTTTGGACCACTGCCTACAAAAATTTCCAACGGATTTTCCATAAGTGAAAAAATGCAGAAGTTAGGAGCCAATGACTGTTTTTCATATAATTCAAAATGGTGGGCGATCTAAAGGTCAGAGGTCAAAAGTCAGACCACGAAAGTTGTCGGGCATGAAGAGACGCATGTGTGTATCGAAGTTTCATGGTTGTAGGTCAAACAGGGCATGAGTTGTACCTGTTCAAAGTTGGCACTTTCAATTGAGTGCTATAGCGCCACCCTTTGAGGAATGAGTGTGAGAATTATTTCTTGGTAGTTTTTCATGAGCATCTACCATATGGCCGAGTTTCGTAAAAAGCGTATGCACGGTTAAGCCAGAACTGGCAAAAACAAGTATTTTTCAAACTGCTCAAAATTGCGGAAAATCTAAGGGCGGAGCTTAATGGTCAAATCGATACGTGTGTTCCTCATGAGTCAAGGCACATGTGTAAGCAAGTTTCACGACTTTCGGCCAAACGAGGCATGACTTATGCCTGTTTAAAGTCTGCCTTTTCAAAAAATTGCTATAGCGCCCCCTTTTGGCCAATTGGAGTAAGATTGGTTTCAGTGATATTTGGAATGACCCTGTACATTTCTGCAAAGTTTCAAAGAAATGTGAGTCTGCATGTATGTTTTAGGCACAGATGAATAATTTTCATAAAACTGTAATAGTTAAAATCTATCTCCTCCTGGGATTTTTGAGCAATCTGCACGAAACGTTTCACACTTGAACTTTGGACCACTTTCTACAAAAATTTCCAACGGATTTTCCATAAGTGAAAAAATGCAGAAGTTAGGAGCCAATGACTGTTTTTCATATAATTCAAAATGGTGGGAGATCTAAAGGTCAGAGGTCAAAAGTCAGAGTGTGAAAGTTGTTCAGCATGAGGAGACGCATATGTGTATCCAAGTTTCATGGCTGTAGGTCAAACAGGGCATGAGTTGTACCTGGTCAAAGTTGGCATTTTCAATTGAGTGCTATAGCGCCACCTTTGGACGAAAGATTGTGAGAATTATTTTTTGATCGTTTTTCATGACCATCTACCATATGGCCGAGTTTCGTAAAAATCGACAGCGCGGTTCAGCCAGAACTGCGAAAAGTGGCAGAAGAAGAAGAAGAAGAAGAAGAAGAAGAAGTGACAGAATACTGCCAATAACAATACGTGTACAGAGCAGAGCTCTGTCCCCGTAAATATAGCTGCAAGCAGCAATAAGTGGTTTCGAGAGAGAGAGAGAGAGAGAGAGAGAGAGAGAGAGAGAGAGAGAGAGAGAGAGAGAGAGAGAGAGAGAGAGAGAATGTTTTCCCTCAGTTCTCCACTGTAGGACCTCGACCTGTGGGTTTACCCCGTGAAAGGTTGAGTCTAACCTCACTAGGCCTTCCCCCTGCAGTGGTGGCCACTATCCAAGGGGCTAGGGCTATGTCCAGAAGTCAGTATGACATCAGGTGGACCATGTCCTGGTGCCTGGAGCACTCTCCTCAAGTGGAGGCTTCCCAGGCTTCAGTGGTGAGCATTCTGACTTATCTGCAGGACAGATTAGATCAGGATTTGGCTTTCTCCACGATAAAGGTGTACCTGGCGGCCATCTCCGCGTGCCATGAAGGTTTCAATGGCGAGTCGGTAGGCAAGCACCCACTGGTGCATCGTTTCATGAACGGCGCCAAGTGGGCTAAGCCAGTGAACAGACCTTTGTTTCCTAAATGGGACCTGGCCTTGGTGCTAGCAGCACTGTGCCGGCCCCCCTTTGAGCCCTTGGAGACTGCATGTCTGAGGATTGTCAGTCTCAAAACGGTGCTCCTTTTAGCCCTCTGTACGGCGAAACGTGTCGGGGACATGCAAGCGCTCTCTGTGAGTGAGGATTGCATGCGGTTCTCGGATGATGGCCAGAGGGTTTTGTTAAAACCCAATCTGGCATATGTGTCCAAGACCGGCGTGGTCGCCAGAGCTCCTGTGGAGCTAGGGGCTTTTCTTCCTCCACCGTTTGCCTCAGCAGAGGATAAACGGTTGCATTGTCTCTGCCCAGTGAGGGCCTTGACGCTCTACTGTCAGATGACGGTGGCTGGCCGTGTGTCGCCTCAGCTTTTCGTCTCCTACGGCCGGGGCCGTAGGACGGCGGTGGCTAAACCGACCCTGTCCAGATGGATCGTGGAAGAGATTCGGTTGGCATATGGGAGTAGTGGCACTGCTGTCCGGGTGGGACTGAGAGCTCATTCTACTCGGAGTGTGTCTGCATCGTGGGCCCATTACAAAGGGATGTCGTTGCAGGACATATGCTCGGCAGACAACTGGTCGTCTCCCTTAACATTTGTGTCAAGGGGGACGTTAACCATAGCGTGCTCAATTTTCATCCGATTTTCAAACGGTTTGGTGTGTTGTAAACACCAAAGATGTAGTTATGATACTACATACTCATAATTATAATCATGTTTTTTTTTTTTAAATAACATTAAGTATGCAGTATCATAACTACATCTTTGGTGTTTACAACACACCAAACCGTTTGAAAATCGGATGAAAATTGAGCACGCTATGGTTATTTCAAAGTACATGCACCATAGACATAATGTTATGAATGACCGTCGCAAGATGGCCGCCATGTGGCAACGTCGTACTACATTGGCCAGCAGCGCGGGTGAGTCATCTAGCCTTTATATATATCTATGATTCCTCGTACCAGGTTGGGCGCCCATAGCTGAATGGTTAGAGTGCCCGCCTGAGAAGCCGCTTGTCCCAGGTTCAAAGTGTCCTACGGTAAGACACATGCCTACACCCTAACTACTAACTACACCCTAACTGCTCCCCCCTCCGCACTCCTCTGTGGGGAGCATTCAGCTGGGCGAATCTGAAAACTGCAGTTCCGGACGAAAAAAAGATCAAAAACAAGAAGGTTAATTACTAAAGGTGACAGAACCTTTCAGTTTGTAGCTCCCAGACTCTGGAATGCCCTTCGACAGGTCTTGAGAGCTTCAGGCACTGGACATTTTTAACAACAACATTCTTACCAAATGAAAAAAAAAGAAAAAAGGTTAAGCCGAAAACTGAAGTTCCAGACGAAACAATGTCAAAAAACAGGTTAACTCATTCAGTGCCTGACTTATTTCTGGCAGTTTGGCCAGAGTGCCAGAGCCAAAATTCATTGTTAAAAAAAAAAACCACGTGCTTAGGAGCCGAGATACAGCCTTTTTCAGTAAGCCCCCCCCCCCCCCCCCTGGACGTCTTACACGTCCAGTAGCACTGAATCAGTAATGGCTAAAGGTGACAGAACCTTTCAGTCTCTGTTGCCTTTCCCACACTCCAGTTAAGTGTTTAACAGTTTTCTGTGTTCTTTATGTTAAATAAATTCATGTATTTGGGCGAAACTCATGCCTCAGTCTCATTTATCTAATCTGTAAATCTGTAAATTCCTTGCCACACTAGGTTACACACTAGGTTACATAGCCTATGTAAAGCACTGAGTTCTCTGTGAGAAGCGCTATATACAAATAATATGTACATACTTACTACACCACATGTTCAAAAGAGTTGTTGAACATGTTTCACCAGGCAGGTCATGTCATTTGTTAAAAATGTCAACAGAGCCTGCAGTTCTCAAGACCTTTGGAAAGGCATTCCAGCCTTTAGTTATTAACATTTTTGACCTCTTTTCGTGAAATGGGGCTTAAGTGTCAAAGTGTCCCTGAGCAACACACTTAAAGGGATATTTCACTTTCAAAACATTTTTGGGTGATTTTATCATCTACTCAAGCCTTTGTGAGCCCCCAGACAGTTTTTAAGTTGCTCGATTCAGTATTTAGATATGTGATATTCATTTTATCAGACACGCCCCCTTCCTATACAAACCCATTGTAACTTCAAACTCCATTTTTAACATGTTAGATTCATCAAAAACACCCGTCCTTGGTTCTGGTGACTCATACCGCCCCCTAATACGCGAGGGGGCCGTGTTTTTTCAATTACTTTTTTCATTTATTTTTAATATTTTTTTTGGAAAAAAATAAAAATAAAATACAATTAAAAAATAGAATAAAATAGATGAAAAAATATCTCGGAAAAACACGGCCCCCTCACGCATTAGGAGGGCAGGGTGAGTCACCAGAACCAAGGACGGGTGTTTTTGATGAATCTAACATGGTTAAAATGGAGTTTGAAGTTACAATGGGTTTGTATAGGAAGGGGGCGTGTCTGATAAAATTAATATCACATATCTAAATACTGAATCGAGCAACTTAAAAACTGTCTGGGGGCTCACAAAGGCTTGAGTAGATGATAAAATCACCAAAAGTTTTTTTGAAAGTGAAATATCCCTTTAACCCATAACTGACCATACAGTACAATATTGCATTACGAAGTATACGATGGTGTCACTCGCGCCGATCTATCTACAAACTGATTGATTGAATACTTTATTTAGACATTTGCAGAAAAAAGCACATGAAAGTACAGTTTAAATACAAGCTAAATAGGATTGAAAAGCCCTTGAAAGCCTAATGACTTGTTTCAAATAGGGTCCCCATGTACTCAATTCATAGTGAAAGTTAACTCACAATGCATGCATTTGTGACAGCCTTTTTAGCTTTTAGCTAGATCTGCATTTCAACATTGTAGCCTACCACAGCAATTCATGATCATACACTTCTTTACATAACCTTAGTGAGTATACGTTATCTTTTCTCTAACTTAGGCTACTTATCTGAATGTTGGCATTGATCTACACAAGATTTCATGAAAAAACCTAATTTGTATCATACGCAAGCCAATTCCCAGAGGTCTCGCCATTGTGGTTGAAACTTTCTCTCCCTGATCGTATCATAGGCTATACTGCCTTTCACTTTCCCTCAAATCTTCCGCAGAATTTCTCTGATATCTGTTTTTTACCCGGCGTTTGGCCAGATATTGGTGGTTTTCAAATGAGTCACTGGTGCAAGCAAATTAGTCACTATATGTGAGTGAACGTCAGGCAACTGAAAATCATAAGTATGGTAATGTAACACCTGACAAACATTACAACCACAATGCTATGTGGATTATGTCCATGCCCCACCATTGCCAACAAAGAAATACAGATAAAGCAACATTGTGCCATAAACTGTTAGTCCGTCATAATCAATTCATCATAGTCAGTTGTCAAATATCAACTTTGTCAAAGGCAACCTCTTTTCATACATTTTGTACTTTATTGTTGCATGAAAGTATCTTGATACATCAGAATACATAATCAAACTAGTGGTGACATTCTTTTTTGATAGACCTATTCATAGTCACCACCACATATCAAATAATTATATTTTTTTGTACTTTTGAATTTCTTTTGTACCCGGTCAACCAGGTATTACAATTGCTATTGTGCAATTGTGTGAACTATAATGTTTAACATATAACCCTTTAGAATGAAATCAAGTCATTTTGAGGCAGAAACAAGCTTTCAATCAACAGGTAGAAGCTGCAATTACTTTTTGGCAGGTGGAAAAAAATCATTGTTAATGAGTTATATTGGCCCTTTCAATGACTAAATTACACTGAGTGGACTATAATCAATGAACTATAACCCTCAGGAATGACAAATATAAATACATCATGTGTTATATTAGCCCTTCAAAGTCTTTGTATGCCTTTTACCCCTTTTTCACCGCAATTTTGTTGTTATGCCGATTGCTTCCTCCCCACACACATTTTTGTGTTGTCACTGCTGTTGTATCCTACTGACTCACCTGCTAGTGAGGAGCCCCCACCAGCAGAACGTTTAGAGTCATTGTCCTACAAGTGGTTCAACAAGTTATGCAAACCTCCCATTTCTGGTCAAATCATTTAAAAAATGTTTCTTGGCCTTCTTGGCACTCAAGATATTGCTGAACAGACTTGTAAACTAGGTGGAATTCTCTGTACATCCCTTAACTGGTTGAACCACTTCAACCCCTAAATACTTCATCCACCGGTGTCCCCCAGGGGCCAATACTAGGCCCCCTCCTTTTTCCCCTCTCCAACAAATCTCAACGTGTTACATTGTGACAATGGCCGCGTTTCCCAAACGAATTTCAGCTCCTGCGTAGCCTAGAAGCTGCGTAGGAGCCTCCACGCAGCTGCGCAGTAGAAACCCCGCTCCGCACTATCTTCGTTGGTAGCAGCTGTGTGTGCCCAACGTGCCATCTAAACTGGCTTCTGGAGACACCATCGTCGTAGGTTCCGTTACGTCTGTGCTAAAACTACATTCGTGAGACAGCATGGACGTAAAGGACTCCTGGACGAAGCCTACGTAAAGCCAACGTAAACTATGTAGTGCTGTCCTACTACACACATAGAGGTATAATATAACACTACACAGCAGTTTAAACACCCTTTGCGAATATATACATTATATCTATATATCTAAAGACCTTTATCTAAATTACCTTTATATTTATTGGACACTTACACTTTTTTAAGTACATTCTGTAATTTATTAAAATTTATTTTAAGGTGACATTTCAATGCTCTTAAATGAACACAGGCAACAATGGCTGCCATTCAAAAATGTTCAGAGGATAGAGGGGGCGTCTCCCTGCATGATTGACAGCTTTTAGCACCAATGGGGGAATTTACTTTAAAAGAAAGTTTAGGAATATATATATATCTATATATATATATCTATATATATCTATATCTATATCTACTAGACCATACCCGGTCGACGCATCCGTGAGGGGATATGCGCACATGATCTGGCAACCCGGGAGGCAACATTCTTTCACACATTAACGCTAATAAGAAGCTGAGATTTGATGAAATTGAAAAACGGGCTTCACAGTTAAGTTCAGATGGTAATGGTCAATGTGTGTGTGCAAAATCAGAGCAATTGCTCCAGCCACTGAGGAGAACCGGGTAGCTTCACCTACTCACTCACCACTACAGACAGAGGTTACTAGAATTATAGTAGGATATATATATATAACTGCTGCGCTGGTTCTATGTGTAGCCCCCACAGTCAAATTAGCCAGAGGTCGCGTGCAATAGTGCAATAGACCTGGCTATCAGGCAGGTTTATTGGCGTGACTGGTAACACGTTGGACTGGTGAGTGGGAGCTTCGGGTTCGATCCCAGAATGTCCCATTTCCAAAGTCTACTATACATAAAATCTTTTGAAAATAGCAGATCTACAAGCTTGTGACGCGTTGTGAGCTTGTAGATCTGCTATTTTCAAAAGATGTTTTAACCATTCATAAACATGGCGAGCGCAACAGCTGTCACTTTGTGAGAGGAACGGGGGACTTTCATCATAACGTTTAACTATAAAACTTCGAAATTAAGGAAACATGTTTAGCTCAGCATCATTTACAGTATATACCTTTAGTTAACTTGGCATATGCTTAATATTTTTATTAGATGATCAGATCATCCGTGAGAGTACAATTTGTAAACTTCGGGTTCATGCATAGAGGACAAAGCACCGCAGCCGCTCGACCTACCCAAAAGAACAGATCTGCAAGCTATCGACACGGCACGTCGCAGTGCGTTGACAGCTTGTATATCTGTTTTTTTTGGGTAGGCACGTTATGCACCGGCCCGGCCGTAATTAATTATATATATATATATATATATATATATATATATATATATATATATATATATATATATATATACTAGAGTTTCAACCCCAGCCGCGCACGGGGCCCAGCGTGGCCGCGTGTATATTGGGGATGGAGGCGAGTGTTAGGCGTGCAACAGGCGGGGGGGGAGGTAGCAGTGTGTGCTGTGGAGGCTGTTGCTAACTTGCTATGAGGCAGAGAGGGAGGTAAAGAGTAGACAGCGTGGCGACGTGCACAGGGGAGCGGATAGTGTGGCTGTAAGTACAGGAAGAAGTAGAGGCAGCGTGTGTAGACATAGTAGTGACCTGAATGGAGCGTGGTGGTGGAGAAGAGACGCAGCAATGCAGAACTGTTGTTGCGCGTTGGCGACGTGTTGGTGAGTGTTGGCGGCGTAGAAGCATGTGTGTGTGTGAGTGTGTGTGTGTGGAGAAGGGACGTTGTGGCGACTGTATGCAGTGGCGTGGTGGTGAGGAAGAGGGGGTGGAGGGAGGGGTGTTGGTGTTGCCAGGTGAGCGTGTTGTAAGCGCGGCGGGCGCGAGTTTCAGCGAGGTGTAAGTGAGGCATGTAGGGAGAGAATGTAATAGTTATGTAGGGGGTCCGCGGTCAGCCCGCTGGTGGCCGGACCCCCTGTAAGTGTAGGGGCGGGTGGGGACCCCCGTAGAAGAGGGCGGGGCCCTTTGGATGGGTGTTGTTTGTTTGATGTAGGTGGTTGATTCTTTCTGGCGCTGGCTGTGCAAACCTGGCAACCCAGCGCATGCTGGCGGTGGCGTTACACCAGAAATGGTTCCTGGAGAAAATGGTGACCAAAAAAACATTTTGGAAAAAAAGGAAAAAACCCCGCACCGGCTGCCTGCTGTTGTGGTGATTAGGTCGTGCGCACGGTAAACGGTACGAAGCTGCCTCCCCTTCCGTTTTGTCCGACATTTGGTGAGTAGAATTAATTATGTTGCGCGGTGGAAAAGGTGTAGTGAGCAATGAGATGTCCCCTACGCGACGCGTAAATTCAGCGCGGCCGCCGTGGCGAGTCCGTTGGCAACATGTGGTCTGGCGGTGCGTTGTTTATTCGATAACAGAGCTGTGGGGTGTCCCCACCGAGGGTGCGGAAGTCGGTCGCCATTTATATAGTTATATATATATATATATATATATGTATATATATAAATTGTGTGTGTGTGTGTGTGTGTGTGTGTGTGTGTGTGTGTGTGTGTGTGTGTGTGTGTGTGTGGTCGGTCTTTTCATAGATCTATTTCGCTACGATGGGTGTTACGAGCGCCCCAGGGCGCTCGTAACAAACTGCTGCGTAGGACAGTACTCAGGGCTACGCCTCTCCCAGGAGTAGGCGGGGAGTAGGCTACATGCATGCTGTCTCCCGAATGTACTTTTACCACACACGTAGCCAGTTTAGATGGCACATAGTGGGCACAACCACCTGCTACTAATGAGGGTAGAGCGTAGGTTTCGCCGAGTCCCAGCTGTGTAGAGGCTCTTACGCAAGCTGCGTAGGCGACGCGTGACCTGAAATCTACGTACCTGCTAAGGTACTGCGCAGCCTGTGACGTCACATGTTAGACCCGTCGTAGGACCTGCGAAGCATCTCTACGCAGGATCTCTTTGGGAAACGCGGCCAATGTCATTTATTCTCAGAAAATTCATGTGTATTTTCGGATACTTGACCACTTATAAACCCCCAATACTCTCTTCAACAAATAACTCTGAGGACCCCCTAGGGGTCCCAGACCCCTGCTCTACTGTATTCTAGGGGTTACCAAACGTTTTAGCTGGTTTAACCTACTCTGCCCCGATCAAATCCTCGACCTCGCGGGCTGAGTGTTCCGCCTCGCTGGTGCCGACTGTTCTCACCAAGCTGGCCGAGTGTTCCGGAACATTCGGCCCACTGGTACCGAGCGTTCCCTGGATAAAATGGGGCAGAGTAATTAAAGTTATATTCATTCTTATAAAATGCATGTACTGTATATCAATGAGAAAATCTAGACTTCCATTGTATGTGTTAGAATTCTGTTTGTGTGAACATATTGCCAATAAACTGATTGTTGTAACTCTGTGAAGTAGGCTACTGTAGAGGTCCACCTGATTTGGTGCTATTTAGCAATGATTCTTATGCAATCTTAGCAATGAGCCTTACATAAAATTAAAAAAAATAATTTACACTACCTTTAATAAACATGATATAAACACAAATTATGAAAAGAAAAAACACATACAAACACACACATACATATTCAGTTAATTGCTAGAGACACACTGTACAGAATAATCAATTCTTACTAATAGAGCTGAATGCAGATACAAAGTCGAGTTAAGTACCACAATACTAGGTGACACCTACTGAATTAAAACAAAACAACTCCAACTTCTACCTGAACTTTAAGTTTATTGTCTCATCACAAGTGTAAAAGTTACAGTTGCAGTTACAACTAGTCATAATAATAGAGATAGAAACACATGAAATGTCAAATGACAGGACAAATAAGAATTATGTTTGAGTATTCATAGTAATTTATACATTACATAAAGTGATAAAGCCTGTAACTGCCTGTGTCTCTATAAGAATGTTACAGGGCTCAGCACTCATTCAACAGGGCATATAGTAACATAATAAGTTGGAGTGGCTTATTGTGAAGATTGAGAGTGTGTGTCTATCCCCTTTTCAAAGCGCTGCCTACACCCCTTTGAGATGAATAGCTGCGGTGGAGGGCAACACCTAGGTTACATCAGGTCCCAGTACTTAACGCACAACTTAGTTAGCCAAGTCATACTACTGTACTTGTTGACGGTGTTGACGGTGCCTGGGATCAAACCCAGAACCTTGCAGTACAGGAGAGTAGCCCGATATATTATAACTCTATGGAGTGGCCCTACTCTACCGACTGAGCTATACCTGGACACATAACATAATAACAACATAATTAATACAACCTGTAGGTTTTAGTGATTACACAAAATTAGATACACCACAAAGATGTATCAATACAATTAATCTGTATATTTGTATTTATATATATATATTTTTAATAACCCTAACCACTTTTGATATATTTTATTTATTTTTGCTTTAATATATTTTGTGTTACATGTAGCGCAATCTACAGGATAAGTCCCAACAACATTTTGGTGCTTGTACCTGTATAAGTCAGTGACAAATAAAACCTCTTGAATATTGAATCAATTCATCCCATTTATTTAGTGACCCTCATTTAAAAACATATATTTTTACCATTGGCTCAGTCTCCATGCTTAATAGCAGGTGGGAAGATATTCCAAGCGTCAGGTCCAGGAATAAGACTCTCCCAGTCAGGCTGTAGTGGAGGACTGTTTAAAGCCATCAGACAACCCAACCAGTAGCATTCAGCAGCCAGATCTCTGAATGTCATTGTAGGGACCCTCTCTTGGTATTTCAGGAATGCAACCTTTATGAGACAATATGGACAATTGACAAACTAAGATGTTGAATGGTTCTATGTATAGATTAAACAATCTAATCATTTCATTCAGTGATCCATAAAACCACAGCCCACCCTAACACATGCACGTTACACTATTGTTTCCTCTCTAGTCCTGAATAGCCTCTATACCTAAGCTTCATGTACAGTACAGTATTCTATACTTTTGTGGTGCACAGGACTTTGATGTACATCAACCATACCTTAACAACATCTTCTTTGCTGCTGTGATATACAGCCATTTGTAGATTTTGGGCAGCCAATTTTGTGTACACGGTTACCTGTATAGAAAAGGTATAGAACATTTACAAAAAGTAAAAAATTAAATGTGGTATCTAAAACAAAAAAAAACATGTCATCATACATCCTTGGGTGATGGTGACAGGCTGTACTTGTGGAATGCAAACATTTCCTGTAATTGCTTCTTCTTTTCATCCATATCCTTTCTCGAAGCCTCAAACATTTCCTATATGATCATAAAAGCATTGTGTGTTAGAGGATGCATGGATTAAATTAAGCTAAGAATTGAATAAGGAGACTGCAGAACATAATAAATCTGTATCAGTAACAGCACAACTTTCAGTCATCACATGTACACGTACCCGAATCAATTTCTCTGCCAGCTTTCTGTTTTCCTTCTTTGTTTTCAAATCACCCCTGATTTTAGGCCACTTGATGAAGTTCAGTTGTTCATACATGGCTGTCAGTCGAGTCTTGCTAACAGGACTGTCCATGCTCTCGCAATCTCCTGTCTTTAATTCATTGTTCAGATTGGCTGCCATTCTTCAAGGTTAAAAAAGAAAAGATTTTCATGTTGTATAACAACCTTTTCATTTGTAGTTACTTTCGTATATTATTCCTCTTTTATTCTGAATAATTTTACTTACCTGTTTTTGAATAAGTCAAATTCTTTTTCACGTTCTTTCAGTGCAGTTCTGAGGGAGGAAAAGTCTTTATGTGGAAATGCTTAACTCCTTGATCAACAATTTCATGAATGATTGTATTGTTTAGTTTTTTTGTGTTCAAGGTGATCTAATAGCACTTTTAATTCAGAAAATAATTAGACAGCAATTAAAATAGATGACAGCAATTAACTGAACTGTATTCAGCATATGATTATTTAATTGTAAGGGTGTAAAGTCATTGTCACATCTTGAATTCATAGTACACTTATTTATGTTGCTTAAACGAACATATTTGGAAGAATATCTACCTTGCCTCATTTAGTTTCTCCTTGTAATGCTGGTCCATCTCATCCATACTGTATTACAAACATATTGGTAATCATTATAAAACACTTAAGACCAGAAATAAACATTTTTAATAATTAGTACCAGATAGTTATTTGTCTTGATTCATTTTCTCTGCATATTAATGTTAACAAAATATATAAAAATATACTGTATATGTAAACTGTTTATAAAAATAAATGCAGATTTTGAGCTCACCTTTGTTTATATTATTCACACATGCCACAGCTTAATTTGATAAGTGCATAACAGAGATAAAGAATTCAGTTAATATGGTAAGTATATATAAAAGAAATGTGCCTTTTTGTATTGTAGATCTTACACGTCTGACAAATATGGTAACCAATATCATGGGTGACTGAACATAGACCAAATATAGAAGAATAAACAGCAGCTACCTTCCTGGTTTGTCTTGGGTATGTTGTTCTTTCGGATAATCACTGTGTTAAAAGCATGAATCAGTTTGCATTATTGAATAATTTAAATTGTCAGTCCCACTCCCATAAATCACATGCTTCCTCACATCATGCATTTGCAGATTTGAGTCAAAATCTTGCTAAGACCATTTGGTGGTGTGTGTGTGTAGTCGGACGCAGACATGAAAGGGAGCGAGGCGGGCTTATTGATTGATTAATTGAATACTTTATTTAGAAAAGCCATGGAAACAGTACAGGGAAGTACAATTCACAATACAAGGTCCTCTAAAATGGATCGCTCATAAAAGCACAATGGCTTATTTAAAATGAGATCCCCACACACTCAAATCATGATGGCATTTAAGAAAACAGACATACGTTTGGTCCAATACGTTGTTTGGTTGTATTCCGGTTGTTCATGTTGTAAAATCGGGGCGTTTCGATAATATTTAAGGGCGTGTTATTTAAATGACGTTCGGTTTCAGCCTTCACATTTATCAAAGAACAGACCAAATGTAAGCTAGGATTGGCTGTATAGGATCGCTTGATAAATCTCACTTAGACGTGGGTGTAAGATGATTCCTGGTATGTACCCTCACAAAGAACATGCAGTAATCCTGGTCTCTATACTGCCTCCCCCTGGTCAGCCGGGGCACCTGATGGAGGGTAAAGGAACTGGTTGGAATAACGTGTTCCTTCCACGTGCTACGTCCAACCGGGGAAACTCCCCCCTGTCATGTGATAAGAAGCGGCCTGCTCACTCCTCATGCATTGAAGGAAGCATGAGCTCAATTCGGGGATCTCCCCAGGCTGGCAGCGGGAGAGTAGCGCCCAGGATTACAGCTTAGGCAATTGGCACTGGGTGAAAAAATAAAATAAATATTTTTAATCAGTGCTAAATAGCTTTATATTCCGTTAATCATTGCCATCATAGCATGTTTATTTCAGTAGCAGGGTTCTCCCAGTATTTCCACCTTAAAACACATTATAACTCAGTAAAACAAATACAAGAAAACAAGAAGCGGTCCTCGGAAACAAATCGGGGCGAGCGTGTTTTGGGGGAGAGCCTTCTGGTTACCTTCAGGTGGTGTACTTCAGTTTATTAGATTTACAAAACTATTTCCTAGGGCGCAATCCGCTAGGTGGCGTAGTTGGCTACCCTAATTTATACCACCCTGCTACATAAACATATCCCCCGTATTGGAAACCAGAAGAAAGCTAGTCCAAGCCAACAAAACTGAAATGAAACCAGTTTTTACAGCATGAGCACCCTGTGGTATGTCACTAAGCCCCACCCTTTGGTAGGCCTATTTATACAGTGTACATTGGTGCAGGTGACAGACCAGCTTTAAGTGTCGACACAAATCAGATCTGGGCAAAACAAGACAAGAGAAGACATGAGCTGTAGTTGGGTAAGCACTGAAAATGGTAACTTTGATTCATGTTTCTTTTATGGATGAGGTGATAACATATTTGAAAGACAATTTGCTCGAAAAAGAACAAAAAAAATCACAGTGCCGTGCATGACTAGGAAATAAAAGTAAAATGTAGACTAAAAACAACATGATACCCAAAGATTTTTCAAGGAAAGAAGAGATGTATCCACTCACAAAGTGTTGAATGCAGTAGCCTCTTGTTTGAATAGAAATACGATGTTTTAACTGTTTAACTGTTTAACTGTTTAACTCCTTTTATTACCATGTAAGCATTGTGTTCTTGTATTTGGTCAGACTGTATAAGGTTTGGATACATATATATATATAAATGTATTTATGTATACATTACATAGGCAGCCTATTCTCCGGAAGCCAACTCAGGGCAAAACCAGGAAGGGCAAGAAGCGCACAACCCACAGTACGTATATGCACTGCGACACGACATCTTAGCAAACAACACTGGAGAGCTCAAGACCCAGATGTTAGAGAGGAGAGTGTTGGTTAGACTGCACTCTCGCATTGCAAACCTAACATTTTTGCATACTGTACTCTTAGTCTTAAGCAAGATTATTATGACTCAAATCTGCAATTTGTTTTGAAAGCAAGATTACTTGCATACTAGATGAAATGTTAGACTATGAGAAAGCAATTAAGATAAATTATGGGAGTGGGACTGCCAATTTAGATATTTTAATAATGCAGACTGATTCATGCTTTGAATATAGAATGTATTGGAAGGAACAAAATACCTGAGACAAGTGTAATCCGGCAGGGAGTACATTCTTCTATATTTACTGTTCAGAGCCTCTACCCATAATATTGGTTACCACATTTTTCACACTTAAGATGCGCAATATAGACTGCCACATTTATTTTAAATAAACTTGCCATATTAACTGAATTTTTTATCTCTGTTATACACAAATTAAGCGCTGACTCGTGTGAACACAATGTGGGAAAAGTTGAAAAACGGTGAGCACAAAATCTAAATTGATTAACTCCTATATATTTGTATATATATATATTTTAAATTAATCTACAGAATCAAGTATCCCATGAGCCAAATATCTTCCTGGTAGCCTATCAATTATTAGAAATAATTATTTCTGTTCTGAAGTGTTTTATAATGATTGGCAATAGTTATAGTTTAATGATTTTAAATAGACTTACCATATTAACTGAATTCTTTATCTCTGTTATACACTTATCAAATTAAGCAGTGGCAGGTGTGAACCGAATGTGCGAGAACATGAAAAACGGTGAGCGCAAAATCTGCATTTATTAACTCATATATTTATATATATATATATTTTACATGAATCTACGGAGAATAGATATATTCTATTATATATATCTTCCTGGTAGCCTATCAATTATTAGAAATAATTATTTCTGGTCTGAAGTGTTTTATAATGATTGCCAATATGTTTGTAATACAGTATGGACACCATGGACACACTTTACATGGAGCAACTAAACAAGGCAAGGTAAATATTCTTCCAAATATGTTTGTATAAGCAACATAATTAAGTACACTATGAATTCAAGATGTGAAAATAACTTTACACCCTTACAATAAAATAATCATAATGCTGAATACAGTTCAGTTAATTGCTGTCATCTATTTTAATTGATTTTGATTTATTTTCTGAATTAAAAATGCTATCAGATCACCTTGAAGACAAAAGACCCCAAAATGTATAATACAATAATTAATGAAATTGTTGATCAAGGAGTTAAGCATTTTCACGTAAAGACTTTTCCTCCCTCAGAACTGCACTGCAAAAAATTGACTCATGCAACAAAAACAGGTAAGCGAAACCATTCAGAATAAAAGAGGATTAATGTACAAAAGCAACTACAAACAAAAAGGTTGTTATACAACATGAACATCTTTTATTTTTTAACCTCATGAAGAATGGCAGCCAATCTGTTATAGAACATGAACAATGAATTAAAGACAGGAGATTGTGAGAGCATGGACAGTCCTGTTAGCAAGACACAACTGACAGCCATGTATGAACAACTAAACTTCATCAAGTGGCCACAAATCAAGAGTGATTTGAAAACAAAGAACACATTTCTTTTAAATAGACTTAATAACTGAATTTTTTATCTCTGTTATACACAAATTAAGCGTTGACTGGTGTGAACAGAATGTGAAAGAAGTTGGAAAATGGTGAGCACAAAAATGTATTAACTCATATATATTTGTTTTATATATGTATATATACATATTTATTTTGCAAGAATCTACAGAGAAGATGAATCAAGTATCTCATGAGCCAAATATCTTCCTGGTAGCCTATCAATTATTAGAAATAATTATGTCTGGTCTGTTTCATAGTGTTTTATAATGATTGCCAATATATTTGTAATACAGTATGGACAAAATGGGCACACTTTACATGGAGCAACTAAACAAGGCACGGTAAATATTCTTCCAAATATGTTTGTATAAGCAACATAATTAAGTACACTATGAATTCAAGATGTGAAAATAACTTTACACCCTTACAATAAAATAATCATATGCTGAATACAGTTCAGTTAATTGCTGTGATCCAGGAGTTAAGCATTTTCACACAAAGACTTTTCCTCCCTCAGACCTGCACTGAAAGAACGTGACAATGAATTTGACTCATTCAAAAACCGGTAAGTGAAATTATTCAGAATAATAGAGGATTAATATACAAAAGCAACTACAAACAAAAAGGTTGTTATACAACATGAACATCTTTTATTTTTTAACCTTATGAAGAATGGCAGCCAATCTGAACAATGAATTAAAGACAGGAGATTGTGAGAGCATTAGCAATACACGACTGACAGCCATGTATGAACAACTAAACTTCATCAAGTGGCCTAAAATCAGGGGTGATTTGAAAACAAAGAACACATTTATTTTAAATAGACTTACCATATTAACTGAATTCTTTATCTCTGTTATACACTTATTAAATTAAGCTGTGGCAGTTGTGAACAGAATGGGCAACAACATCAAAAATGGTGAGCACAAAATCTGCATTTATTAACTTTTCTTTACATTAATCTACAGAGAAGATGAATCAAGTATCCCATGAGCCAAATATATTCCTGGTAGCCTCAGAAATAATTATTTCTGGTCTTAACTGTTTTATAATGATTACCGATATGTTTGTTATACAGTATGAATGAGATGTACCAACATTACGAGGGGAAACTATCCAAGGCAAAGTAAATATTCTTCCATATATGTTCGTATAAGCAACATAAATATATTTACTTATTTACATCTTTGACTTCAAATGTGAAAATAACTTTACACCCTTACAATTAAATAACCATATGCTGAATACAGTTCAGTTAATTGCTGCCATCTATTTTATTTGATGTCTAATTCTTTTCTGAATTAAAAAATGCTTGAACACAAAATAAATTACAATACTAATAATTCATGAAATCATTTATCAAGGAGTTCAGCATTTTCACACAAAGACTTTTCCTCCCTCAGAACTGAACTGGAAGAACATAAAAAAGAATTTGGCTCATTCAAAAACAGGTAAGTGGAATTATTCTGAATAAAAGAGGACTAATATACGAAAGCAACTACAAACAAAAAGGTTGTTATTCAACATGAAAATCTTTTCTTTTTTAACCTTATGAAGAATGGGAACCAATCTGAACAATGAATTAGAGACAGGAGATTGCGAGAGCATGGACAGTCCTGTTAGCGAGACACGACTGACAGCCATGTATGAACAATTCTTGGCCATCAAGTGGCCAAGAATCAAGGCTGCTTTGAAAACAAAGAAGGAAGACAGAAAGCTGGCATATGACTATATTTGGGTATGTATGTGATGACTGAAAGTTGTGCTGTTACTGATTTATGTTCTGCAGTCTCCTTATTCAATTCTCAGCTTAATTTACTAAATCCATGCATCCTCTAACACCCAATGCTTTTGTGCCCATTTAGGGAATGTTTGAGGCTTCAAGGAAGGATATGGATGAAAAAAAGAAGCAATTAGAGGGAATGTTTACCCTCCACAATCACAGCCTGTCACCATCACCCGATGATGTACAGTATGATGACATGATTACAAAAAAATACCACATTTAATCTTATACTTGTGCAGTTTTGTTAATTTTCTACCTTTCTTACACAGGTAACAATGTACCAAAAACGGTCTGTCAAAAATCTACAAATGGCTGTATACCACAGCCGCAAAGAAGAGGTTGTTAAGGTATGGTTGCTGTACATGAAAGTTCAGTACAAAATGATAGCATGCTGTACATGAAACTTAGGTATAGAGGCTATTCAGGACCAGAGAGAAAACTGTAACGTGCTTGTGTTAGGGTGGGTTGTGGTTTTATGGATCACTGATTAAAATTAATCGTAGTTTTCAATTGTCCATATTGTCTCATAAAGGTTCAGTTCCAAGAGAGAGACCGTACAGACCCTCAAGAGACTTACCGCCATCTGGCTGCTGAATGCTACTGGTTGGGCTGTTTGATGGCTTTAAACAATCCTCCACTTCAGCCTGACTGGGAGAGTCTTGAAGGTCGACGTGAAGCTTGCAATATCTTCCCACCTATTAAGTCTACTTCCAGCACAGAGACAATGGATGAGCTATGAGTTAAAAATGTCTGGTTTTAACTGACAGTTACTAAATGAATGGGATGAATTGTGGAATTGTATTGATAAATCGTTGTGGTGTATCTCATTTTGTATAATCACTAAACGCTACAGGTTGTAATTAATTGTGTTGCTATTATGCTGTTATGTGTCTGGGTAGCTCAGTTGGTAGAGCAATCACCTATGAAGGTGGTTCGATCCCAGGCACCGTCAATTCAGAGTAGCATGGGACTAAGGATGGAAATTACACAGTCTTTATCACTTTAAGTATTACTATGAATACTCTCCATTTCTATCTTTTACTTGCACAAGAGACTCTCATATTCTGCATTTTCATTTCTTTCTTAACATAAGCTTGTATGCAAAAAATATAAGTATTGCCTAATATTTTAAGTATTTTAAGTTATTAGTAATGATCCGTTTCTTCTCTGTAGATGCTTTTATAATGTTAATTTTGCATGATATACATTTTCTTTCCTGTCTGGGATGGTTTGTGTATTTGGTTTTATAAAACCATTATGCTGTTGTAAAAAAAATAAGTATTTTAAAATGTGATTGTTTCTTTTTGTAATGATTTAGTTTCTCAGATTCTTTAAAATCTTGTCCACTACTTTACACTTGTGATGAGAGAATAAACATAAAATTCAGGTAGAAGTTGAAGTTGTTTTGGTTTTAATTCATTAGTTGTCACCTAGTATTGTGGTACTTATTTAACTTGCCTTTGTACATTTTTATCTGCACACATACGCACGCACGCACGCACACACGCACACACGCACGCACACAATGGACAAGGACTGACAGATACAGAGATCTCCATATATGGGCATAGCAGTCAGATCGGCGGTGCAACGTACTGTAGGTGCGAGGGGGCGCGTAGCGGTCCGAACCTCCAGTAACTGGATGTTTATTAAAGGTAGTGTAAGAGATATATTTTGGTATGTTATTTATTTTTTAGATAGTCGTTTTTGTTTATTTTGTTTTGTTTGTTCAGTAACAGTCAGGTCTTTCCTTCTATGCAGCTATTTTGTACACACAAAATAAAATTTCAGTTGGGTTGCCAAATTCATCCAATCAGGAGATAGTACCTATTGATCAGCTTCAATTTTAGGTGTCATCACTTCTGATTTTACTTGTTTTTGCTGTATCCTGTATGAGGTTTCTCTCCTGATTGGATGAAATTGGAATCCCAACCTGAAAATGTATTTTCTGCAGATAGGTAGACCCCTGCTACTAAAAATAAGTAAGTAAGTAAGTAAGTAAGTAAGTAAGTAAGTAAGTAGGTACAACAGTTGTTCTGGCAATGTCAAGGTTCAAGTTGTTCTTTATGTTGTGTACATGTACATGAGCATTTTCTTGTCTGCTGTTAGGCCACTAGCTGCACTGAATGTTATTGAAATGTATGGTTCAGTGCAGCGGCGGACATCACGTTTAAAAAAATAAATAAAATCGAAACATTAAAAAACAAAAAAAAAGTTTGGGCCCCCGTTTTAGGATAATTACGGTAATGGCGCTCGCCACTGGTAATTACGGTAATCCTGGGCCCAGAAAGTGAAAAGATTGATTGATTGATGTACATTATTTAGTAAGACATGAGAACAGTACATGACAGTACATGGAAGTACAAATTCACAATACACGGTCTACTAAACTGGATAGCTCATTAAGCACTTAGCTTGTTTAAGATGAGATCCCCATGCACACAAATCATGATGACATATAAGAGACAGACAGAGACACACTACTATACAGAATGTCATACAATCAGTTTACAGGTTACTGGTATGAAGAGTGAAAAATATGTACAAAAGAAGAAAGAGAGAGGGGGGGGGGGGTAGGGGGTAGGTTAGGTTAGGACATGGGGTAGGTTAGGACTTGGACAGGGGCCATTTTTGAATTGCAGCCTCCTGAAGGTGTATCTTTGGGCATTTTTGAAAGTGAGTAGGGTTTTACACTCCTTTACTCCTTTTGGTAGGGCATTCCACATTTTTGATGAATAGCATGAGAACGAGTTCATTCCCTTTGTTGAGCCAAATCTGGGTTGAACATGGTTTGTGGAGCTGCCTCTGGTGTTATGATCAAGGACTTGATTAACATTTTGGAAGTATTTTGACAAATACAGGGGGATCCCAATGTTGTGGTGTATCTTGAAGACCAGGCCCATAGCAAGTTGCTGTACTCTGTCCTCAACCCTAAGCCATCCAATCCTAGCAAAATGAGCATGGGTTAGATGGGTTTTGTGATTGAGGCCAAGAAGTAGCCTTACATGTCATTGGCCCACTAGCTTGTCTCTCAACTGTATACCTGGCCCAGTGGCCTATCACAGGGCTACAATGGCCCAGGAGTACCACCCCAACGTTGCTACACCCGCCCCCCCCCCCCCCCCCCCCCCCCCCCGCCCCCGCCCCCACCCCGTCTTTGAGGAGAGGAGAGACGGTGATGTGATAGGAGAAAAGTGAGAGAGAGAGAGAGAAAAAAAACTAAACTAAACGAAAACAAACAACCAAACGATAACAGAGTTACAAAAATGGAAAAGGAGACCAAAACATGTAAAGGAGGTGCACAGAAAGGAGGTGCACAGTCCGTGGCCTGAGAGCTGCAGCTTCTGTGACTTTGTGTGATTTTTAAGAATCAGCTAAAAACTCTATTGTTTCAACAGGCTTTCGGGTAATGTCACTGAGGTTCTCCTCCAATGCTGAAATATGTCTGCTTTTTGTTTTTGTTTTCTCTGAGATGCATCTTGTTTTTGTTCTGTTTCTTTTTCATTTGATTGTTTTTTTGCTGTATTTATTTCTGTTTATGTAAAGCACTTTGTGAGTCCTCTCTGTGAAATGTGCTATACAAATAAAATATACTTACTTACTTACTTACTTACTTACTTACTTACTTACTTTAAGCTGATGGATTAAATTGTTGTCCCACCTGCATGAAACGGTTATCTTTTACCTTTTTCAGTCACCTGGGGAAACCTGCTCACTACTGCAACAGCAACACTGACACCTTGTGGCCATTAATGGATAATAGACAGCCCTTGAACCACTAATGTTGTGTAAAAAATAACCACTAACACTAATGGTTTATTTTGTTTTTGCTTTTTATATTTATACTATTCTGTGTGGACCCTAGGAAGAAGGATCCCCATTAGCTGTTACCAGGTGTAACAGCTAATGGGGATCCTAAATAAAGGTCCATTTAACACAGCTGCTGCTCGCACTTTGGATTGTTTATAGTGTTCATTTTAACTAAGAAGAATTGAATTATAGTATTGAAAACGGTCTGTTTGGTTCTGGTAATGAAGCTGACCAGTGACCACCAAAGTTTCTCCCATTAAAGAGGATTAAGAATAGATGCAAAGGTTTACTGATTTATTTCTCCATTTCCCGCCATGGTTCTGACAACAAAAACAAACAAATATAACAAATGAATAACAAGCATTTAAAACACAGTGTAATCACAATGATATATTGTAAAGTAAATCAAGTATGTGACTCAGAATGTAATAGACAGAGTAAATACAAATAAACACAGATAAACAAAAGCTTGCATGGGTCATGAACGCATGGTTGCTTGGGCTAGAGAGACTGAGTAAGGGCTTGTATGGGGGGGACCTGGACTGGCATTGGCTAATGACTCTCAAGTGGTGATGACACCTGCTGTCATTAGAAATGAAGAGAAGAGTGGGAACTGTCCAGAGGCTGCCAATGAGACAGCATGGTGAAAATTCACAACAATAGATATCTTGAATACATATCCAGTCCAGCTATTAAATGTTAAAAATGTTGAATACCCAGGAATAGGCCTTTCCAACTAATTGAATACCCAAGACCACAATGGAAACAAGCCCCTAGGGCTTTTTGTGTTATCCTTTTAACAATCATTGTAAAATCGTACCTCTGTACTGTTTACAAATTGTTAATAAAGTATTAAGTCAATCAATCAAAAAAGCCATAGGCTCTGGCTGGGTAGAGGTGTAAAAATATAGTAACTGCATCGAAAAATCGATTTCAATTTTCAACGATCTACTGTATATGCAAAGAGCAAAATAACGTATTGTTTGACTTTGTATCGTATCGAATCGTTTTGCAATACAAATAATCGTATCGAATCGTTTTGCAATGCAAATAATCTATTCTATTAGTACTTGTGCGTTGTATTTAGCAATTTTAAGAAGAAAAAAGAGAAAGAGGGGTTTAATTACTTTTCCATTCCATACCGCTACACTTGGTTTATCGATAAATGTGTGTAATATATGTGTTCATGTCAAGGTGCGGGTTTGTCCATATGTGTTCAAATACAATGTCCATATATTTGCTAGACCAGAGAATCACTGTGTTTACTTATTTATATCCAATAATTCATTTTTCTCTTAAAAAATCCACACGTTTCACACAGATTTTTTTTGTTTTGCTAAATAGTTACTGTATCGATTTTAAATCATTGAATCGTATCATATTGTATCGCCATGAATGACCCAATATCGTCCATGTATCGTATCGTCAACCATGTTTCGTTACGCGCAATGTATCGCTGTTAAAATGTATCGTTTCACCCCTACTCTCTAAAGAAGGTGAGCTGGAGGGGTGTCAGGAAGACGTCCCTGTTCACTGCCCTGCCACGCAGGAGATGTTCTAACTTCTGGGATAAGGGGCGAAACATCTAGTGGTGTTCCCCAGCTGATGATCCTGCAACAAAACATTGTTGGTATGCGGTCAGGCTAGGGCTAGGCCAATAGGCCATGCATAGTCCACCATGGGCAACCACTGCTATCAATGCATTGAATGGGACATTATCAGGTCTTATCAGACCATTGAATGGGTGAAGTAGGCGACATACTGACTTACCCACGATTTACCAGACCATTAATGCAGGCGTAATCAGGAGATACTGACCTACCCGGAGGCAGTCCCTACAACATGATTTACGCTGATTTACACTCGCTTTAGCTCGATCGGTGGTGCCTCTCGTGCCTCCAGTTCGCTTGAGACTGTCCGCCTCCATCATGGTCCCACACCGAAACTGACACTTAACTCCAGTCAGTCATCTCCGTCGGTAGGTCAGTATGTCAGTATGTCCTGATAATACCCAATGAATGCTCTGATAAATCAGTATGTCGCCTACTTTGCCCATTCAATGGTCTGATAAAACGTGATAATGTCCCATTCAATGCATTGATAGCATCCGAATCAGGTGCATGAGGTGCGACAGTCCTAAGGCCTAGCAGGAGACCATCCCTCCGTATTGAATAAAGTTGTGCTCCACAAAATGGTTGAAAGTTATATTGAAACCCATGTTTGTACCTATTATTACATTAAATAACTGTTAATACAGAACTATCTTTATCTTTATCAATATGGAACTTGGAGACAAAAAGAAAAAGAAAATGTTTTATTATGAAATCATTTTGTACAAGGAAAGATCATGGAACTTTGACATATTAGATTATCTTGATTATCTTTGTCTAGTTTGAAGCAGCAATCTGTAACTTTATGTACATTGTCTCCCTCTTTTGGCAGAGACAGGCAATTTTAATAATAGTCAAACTACAGCAAAGATGACAGAGCATCTATTGTGCAGCAACCTTTATTGAGCCAGCACCCCCGTATCCAATATCCAGCAGGTGCCTTCGTGTAAAATTTATTTTTCTCTAAGAAACTTTTTCTGCTTGGCTTATTTATCGTACTAAACATGTGAGATTACATTTCGTGAATTTGCATGACCCCATAAAACTGGGGTCAGCAGTAAAAATGTAGCAGTAAAATTTAAAAAAAGTATCTCTCTGAAAATGTTAGATATTTCTGTATTTTCTAGTAGGCCTAAATGTTGCATTTACACACACACACACACACACACACACACACACGCACGCACGCACGCACGCACGCACGCACGCACGCACGCACGCACGCACGCACACACACAGACACACACACAGACACAGACACAGACACAATGAAAGTCAGCTGCAGGGTGTACTTTGGGTAGGTTTTGTCTATTTGTTTTACTATTTTTTCAAGGTTTCAGGTTAAAAGAAATACCAGAGGATGGTGCTTAGTGATATACTAACTACAGGGTGCTCATCCTATATTAAAATCACCTGATGTTACTCCCCGAGCCTTGTCTCGTTGTCTCAGCCAGAGACAGTGGCTTGCTTTCTCTGCTTCTTCTGAGATTTATTTGGTGGCTTTGCACAGTCCGGCTCCCTGTAGCCCCAGGTCTTTGAGCAGGGACCCCATATTTGAACTAGGGACCCCCCAAAATAATCATATTTGAACTGGGGACCCCCTACCCTGACAAGCACTTGGAATGTAGGAGTTTAGGCATTCAATTTAGTTTGACTCTGGCCCCGTAAAAAAAGTGTTTTTCATATATATGTGTGTGTGTGTGTGTGTGTGTGTGTGTGTGTGTGTGTGTGTGTGTGTGTGTGTGTGTGTGTGTGTGTGTGTGTGTGTGTGTGCGTGCGTGCGTGCGTGCGTGCGTGCGTGCGTGTGTGTGTGTGTGTTTTGTTGTGTTTCTAGGAGGTGGGCTGTAAATTATTTTTTTAATTTTATGTAAGGCTCATTGCTAAGATTGCATAAGAATCATTGCTAAATAGCACCAAATCAGGTGGACCTCTACAGTAGCCTACTTCACAGAGTTACAACAATCAGTTTATTGGCAGTATGTTCACACAAACAGAATTCTAACACATACAATGGAAGTCTAGATTTTCTCATTGATTTTTATTTTTATTTAACCTTTATTTCACCAGAGAAATCACATTGAGACTAGTGTCTCTTTTACAAGTGTGCCCTGGCCAAGAGAAGAGGCAAATAAAATGTTACACAGCTCTGCCAGTAACGACAATACAGGACATAACAAAACAAAGACAAACATGACATCCGTAATACCAAAGACCTACTACCAATAGCACCAATACAGACTATTTAAAATACTAATAACAACAATACATCATAAAACTAATAAACTAATATAAGACTAAGATCACAGCAATTGCTACTTGTCAAAGCAGGAGCAATGGTTGGAGAATGTGCCCATGGCAATCCTCTTAAAAGACACTAGAGGGATCAATGAAGCCAATTTTAATCTGGTCTGTAGATCGTTCCACGACCAAGGCCCAAAAAACGCAAGTTTTTTTTTCCCTGCCTCAGATTTAGTAGTGGGTACGACATAGCGCATCCAGGCATTCGATCTGAGGTTGAGCGAATTTTGGACAAGATTAAATTTTGAACAAATGTACGAGGGGGAATTTCCAAGAATGGCTTTATATATAAAAGTGTACCAATGTAGCAACCTGCGAGATGCTAAGGAGGACCACCCTACTAGGGAATACAGAATACAATGATGTGTCCTATAGGTGGAGCTGGTAATGAACCTCAACGCAGCATGATAAAGGGGATCAAGTCTACCCAATATTGAGGGACAGGCGAATCGATACACAATGTCGCCGTAGTCGAGTTGCGACATAAACAGGCCAGTGACCAGCCTTTTCCTTGAAGCAAAAGAAAAACAGGACTTCAATCTATAAAAGAAGCTTACTGTGAATTTTAACTTCTTAATCAACGCTTCAATGTGATGATTGAAGTTTAACTTGTTATCCAACCAAATTCCCAGATATTTGTAAAGCACCACCCATTCGATGGTTACTCCTTCCAAGGTGGTGATATTTGGGGGGATAATGTCAGCTCTATTTGGAGTAAATAGCATGGCCTTGGTTTTTTGGCCGTTTAATAGCAATTTGCTATTTACCAATTCATGCTGCAATGAGACAAAATCTGAAGCCAAGTTTGACACTGCTACATCAAAAGAAGGAGTACAAGAGTACAGAATTGTGTCATCGGCATACATATGATACTTACAATGCTTAGATTGACTACAAATATGATTGACATACAAAAGAAAAAGCAATGGACCAAGAATGGAACCTTGGGGGACTCCTTTCTCAAGGGTGATGGAATCAGAAATGGTATCACCAAATTTGACACACTGTGTGCGGCCAACTAAATAGTTTTTGAACCAACCAAGCACATTTTGGCAAAAAACAGCTTTAGAAAGGACCTTGAGCAGTACGTGAGGATCCACGGTATCGAAGGCCTTACTCAGATCAATGAATAAGGCCGCACAAAAAGATTTCTTACCCAGGGCTGCCCTGATGTCGTCGATAACATTAAGGCATGCCGTTACAGTGCTATGTTTTGCTCTAAAACCTGACTGCATGGGGTTCAAAATAGAGTATGAATCAAGAAAAACCTTTACCTGATTTGATACTTGGCCCTCTAAGATCTTTGCCAAGGTGGAAAGGTTAGAAATGGGCCTGTAATTGTTTACATCACAAGGATCGCCAGCCTTGAGAAGAGGGGAAACATTTGCTTGTTTCCACTCTTCAGGTAGACTTTGAGTGGCTAAGGAGATATTGAACATATCAGTGACAGGTTGAGCAATGATAGCCGATGATAATTTTAGGAAAAAAGGGTCAAGGCCGTCTGGGCCTGCAGATTTTTTAGGGTCTAAGGTAGACAGGGCGTGTAGAACATCCGATACCAGGATGGGAGAAAAGTCAAAAACAGAAACAGAAACAACAGATGAGTCAACGTTATCATCATGGGCGTCTTGATGAGGAGCATTGGCAATTTGCTCATCAAAAATGTGTCCCGCCCTTTTAAAATGCGAATTGAAAGCATTTGACATGATTTTTTTATCAGAAATAAAGGACTCGCCCACCCGAATCTTAGGCGGGGGGCCTGCTGCTCCTCCTGCTTTCTGTTGCAGGGATTTGACTACTCTCCAGAAGGTACAATGATTGCTAGAGGTATCAGTAGTGAGAGATAAATAATGTTCCGATCTTAACTTCCTGGTGAGGACCGTACATTTATTTCTCAAGACACGAAACAGAAGCCAATCATGACTTGAATTAGACTTTCTTGCAAGTGACCATTGTCTATTTCTTTCATGAATCAGATCAGCCAGGTCCCTAGAGAACCAGGGATTTGCACGGTTCTTAATTCTGATTTTTTTGAGAGGTGCATGTTTATTCATCAGGTAGAGAAACTGTTCGTGAAAGAACCGAAAGGCCTCATCCATTGATGGAATTAAGGACATGCGAAACCAATCAACTGCAGCCAAATCATGAAGAAAGGCTTGTTCAGAGAAGTGTTTAAAGCAGCGCCTGATGACAGTCAGGCCTTTGGTTTTGGGCAGCTTAGTGTTTCTGACACATGCAATAGCACAGTGGTCACTCAAGTCATTTGCAAACACACCAATTGAGGCATATTTGTGCGGTGCATTTGTTAGAATAATATCAATCAAAGTGTCACCATCCGGTCTGGCAGGGTTTAATCTAGTGGGGCAATGTATGATCTGTATTAAATTTAGGGAATCACATTGCTGTTTAAAACTGGCAGATTTATCAGTCAACCAATCCCAATTCAAATCAGCAAGAAGGACAATCTCGGAGCTAGCACATTTAGAAATCAAATCTACTATGTTTCCCATAGCTTCACTAGTTGCCGAAGGAGGCCTATAACAACAGATAATGGTCAGAGGGGAATTAGCCACCATTATCTGGACGGCTAAAAATTCAAACTGTTTAGCTATGGTTACGGAATGAAGAACAGACCCTTGAAATTTATCAGAAATGTACAGAGCAACTCCCCCACATCTGCCTTTACGATCAGTTCTATAGAGGTTATAACCAGGCACACCAACAGTGTTGTCAGTAGAGCGAGGTTTTAACCAGGTTTCTGAGACAGCTACCACGTCAGGTTTAGCTATCTCAAACCAGCATCGAAAAGTGGGCAATTTGGGCACCAGGCTTCTGGCATTGAAATGGAGGAAGCCTAGACCATGCCTACAGCTAAAATCATGGGGGGTGGACAGAATTGGTAGGGCCTCAAAAAGGGGGACCGGTCCAGGATTAATGTGTACATTGCCTGAGATGAACAGCATAAGCAAAATCAGCAGCCTTGTTGTTATTTTCTTAAACACTGAAATAATACCAGGGGCTCTGGAGGAAGACATGCAAGAATAAACATTACAACAGGGATCACGCCAAGAAACAATGTTCGCAATGTCCATAGCAAATGGAAAAACACGGTTCAAAGAATCCAGTTTACATGGTCCTTGAGGCCAAAGTACATTATCCAGAAATCCAGAAGTAACGTGTGTTTTACCAGCAATGTAAATGTTCGAATGTGGCAACAAGGTGGTGTTACTCTGATAGAGTGAATCAAGTGACATGAGACCCATTCCTAGCGAGACAACCAGCACAGCCAACATGTTGCCAGGCAACATGATAAACATTTCACTGCGGGGCATGCACAATGCGATGAGAACAAAACAGCCAGGGAATACTATGCACAACAAACAATGAGGCATGTAACATACACAATGCTATGAAAACAAGCACAGAATGTTGTGAGTAATGTTTTGTGCAACAAACCGTAAGCCGTACTGGAGAGGAGGAAACTATAATCCAACAACAGCAGCCGCTTTGACAGACATGCATTTGAGAGCAGCCTGGATTATGAAAAATCGACGAGCCTTTGGGAATCCAGGCGCCGATACGAGGGCAAACTGAAGTGTTTGCTAGCAGGCACAGCTATTTATCAACAGCCAGATACAGAAACAACAAACCGATCGGAAGCAACTGTACTAATAGCTATGAGCTAATAGCAGCCCCGGTTGTACGTATACAACCAGGTAGCCTCCAGGCTAGCCCCGTCGGATGTAAATATTGAGCAACAGGAACAGAAACAACAAACCGAGCCACCGCAACTGTACTGAAAGCTATTTAGCTAACAGCAGCCCCAGCTGTATGTATACAGCCAGGTAGCCTCCAGGCTAGCTCCGTCGGTTGTGATGAATCGAACAGCCTATGGCGATGGCGGTCCCGGCCAAAAACAGGCCAACCGCACCGGGACAGAAGATCCAATCTATCCGGGGGACATCCCAATAGTATGCTGAAGAGGCGTAGAACGATCGATGTAGTATACGCGGACTGAATCGCTGCAACTGTGTACAGGACGTTGATGGTAGCCTACGGGGCTAGCTACATCCAATGGACCAGAAGCCGGTCACAAATAAAACAATTGTCCTCTGATGTCAGGTCACAGACAAACTGGGAGATCCAATATCCTAAAATTAACCAGCTATAGTGTGACTGGTAAAAGCTACGGATTACATTAAAACGATTAAAACGTTAAAACAAACAAACATAACATGCAGAGCGTGAAAACATGCGTGCCGCCATCTTGGATCCTGATATACAGTACATGCATTTTATAAGAATGAATATAACTTTAATTACTCTGCCCCATTTTATCCAGGGAACGCTCGGTACCAGTGGGCCGAATGTTCCGGAACACTCGGCCAGCTTGGTGAGAACAGTCGGCACCAGCGAGGCGGAACACTCAGCCCGCGAGGTCGAGGATTTGATCGGGGCAGAGTAGGTTAAACGAGCTAAAACGTTTGGTAACCCCTAGAATACAGTAGAGCAGGGGTCTGGGACCCCTAGGGGGTCCTCAGAGTTATTTGTTGAAGAGAGTATTGGGGGTTTATAAGTGGTCAAGTATCCGAAAATACACATGAATTTTCTGAGAATAAGTGACATTGGCCGCGTTTCCCAAAGAGATCCTGCGTAGATGCTTCGCAGGTCCTACGACGGGTCTAACGTGACGTCACAGGCTGCGCAGTACCTTAGCAGGTACGTAGATTTCAGGTCACGCGTCTCAGGTACGTAGATTTCAGGTCACGCAGCTTGCGTAAGAGCCTCTACACAGCTGGGACTCGGCGAAACCTACGCTCTACCCTCATTAGTAGCAGGTGGTTGTGCCCACTACGTGCCATCTAAACTGGCTACGTGTGTGGTAAAAGTACATTCGGTAGACAGCATGCATGTAGCCTACTCCCCGCCTACTCATGGGAGAGGCGTAGCCCTGAGTACTGTCCTACGCAGCAGTTTGTTACGAGCGCCCTGGGACGCTCGTAACACCCATCGTAGCGAAATAGATCTATGAAAAGACCGAACACACACACACACACACACACACACACACACACACACACACACACACACACACACACACACACACACACACAATTTATATATATATATATATATATATATAATTAATTACGGCCGGGCCGGTGCGTAACGTGCCTACCCAAAAAAACAGACATACAAGCTGTCAACGCACTGCGACGTGCCGTGTCGATAGCTTGCAGATCTGTTCTTTTGGGTAGGTCGAGCGGCTGCGGTGCTTCGTCCTCTATGCATGAACCCGAAGTTTACAAATTGTACTCTCACGGATGATCTGATCATCTAATAAAAATATTAAGCATATGCCAAGTTAACTAAAGGTATATAAATGATACTGAGCTAAACATGTTTCCTTAATTTCAAAGTTTTATAGTTAAACGTTATGATGAAAGTCCCCCGTTCCTCTCACGAAGTGACAGCTGTTGCGCTCGCCATGTTTATGAATGGTTAAAACATCTTTTGAAAATAGCAGATCTACAAGCTCACAACGCGTCACAAGCTTGTAGATCTGCTATTTTCCAAAGATGTTATGCATAGTAGACTTTGGAAATGGGACATTCTGGGATCGAACCCGAAGCTCCCACTCACCAGTCCGACGTGTTACCAGTCACGCCAATAAACCTGCCTGATAGCCAGGTCTATTGCACGCGAACTCTGGCTAATTTGACTGTGGGGGCTACACATAGAACCAGTGCAGCAGATATATATCCTACTATAATTCTAGTAACCTCTGTCTGTAGTGGTGAGTGAGTAGGTGAAGCTACCCGGTTCTCCTCAGTGGCTGGAGCAATTGCTCTGATTTTGCACACACACATTGACCATTACCATCTGAACTTAACTGTGAAGCCCGTTTTTCAATTTCATCAAATCTCAGCTTCTTATTAGCGTTTAGGTGTGAAAGAATGTTGCCTCCCGGGTTGCCAGATCATGTGCGCATATCCCCCCACGGATGCGTCGACCGGGTATGGTCTAGTAGATATAGATATAGATATATATAGATATATATATATATATATATTCCTAAACTTTCCTAAAGTAAATTCCCCCATTGGTGCTAAAAGCTGTCAATCATGCAGGGAGACGCCCCCTCTATCCTCTGAACATTTTTGAATGGCAGCCATTGTTGCCTGTGTTCATTTAAGAGCATTGAAATGTCACCTTAAAATACATTTTAATAAATTACAGAATGTACCTAAAAAAGTGTAAGTGTCCAATAAATATAAAGGTAATTTAGATAAAGGTCTTTAGATATATAGATATAATGTATATATTCGCAAAGGGTGTTTAAACTGCTGTGTAGTGTTATATTATACCTCTATGTGTGTAGTAGGACAGCACTACATAGTTTACGTTGGCTTTACGTAGGCTTCGTCCAGGAGTCCTTTACGTCCATGCTGTCTCACGAATGTAGTTTTAGCACAGACGTAACGGAACCTACGACGATGGTGTCTCCAGAAGCCAGTTTAGATGGCACGTTGGGCACACACAGCTGCTACCAACGAAGATAGTGCGCAGCGGGGTTTCTACTGCGCAGCTGCGTGGAGGCTCCTACGCAGCTTCTAGGCTACGCAGGAGCTGAAATTCGTTTGGGAAACGCGGCCATTGTCACAATGTAAGATGTTGAGATTTGTTGGAGAGGGGAAAAAGGAGGGGGCCTAGTATTGGTCCCTGGGGGACACCGGTGGATGAAGTATTTAGGGGTTGAAGTGGTTCAACCAGTTAAGGGATGTACAGAGAATTCCACCTAGTTTACAAGTCTGTTCAGCAACATCTTGAGTGCCAAGAAGGCCAAGAAACATTTTTTAAATGATTTGACCAGAAATGGGAGGTTTGCATAACTTGTTGAACCACTTGTAGGACAAAGGCTCTAAACGTTCTGCTGGTGGGGGCTCCTCACTAGCAGGTGAGTCAGTAGGATACAACAGCAGTGACAGCACAAAAATGTGTGTGGGGAGGAAGCAATCGGCATAACAACAAAATTGCGGTGAAAAAGGGGTAAAAGGCATACAAAGACTTTGAAGGGCTAATATAACACATGAAGTATTTATATTTGTCATTCCTGAGGGTTATAGTTCATTGATTATAGTCCACTCAGTGTAATTTAGTCATTGAAAGGGCCAATATAACTCATTAACAATGATTTTTTTCCACCTGCCAAAAAGTAATTGCAGCTTCTACCTGTTGATTGAAAGCTTGTTTCTGCCTCAAAATGACTTGATTTCATTCTAAAGGGTTATATGTTAAACATTATAGTTCACACAATTGCACAATAGCAATTGTAATACCTGGTTGACCGGGTACAAAAAATTATAATTCTTTGATGTGTGGTGGTGACTATGAATAGGTCTATCAAAAAATAATGTCACCACTAGTTTGATTATGTATTCTGATGTATCAAGACAAAATGTATGAAAAGAGGTTGCCTTTGACAAAGTTGATATTTGACAACTGACTATGATGAATTGACTATGACGGACTAACAGTTTATGGCACAATGTTGCTTTATCTGTATTTCTTTGTTGGCAATGGTGGGGCATGGACATAATCCACATAGCATTGTGGTAGTAATGTTTGTCAGGTGTTACATTACCATACTTATGATTTTCAGTTGCCTGACGTTCACTCACATATAGTGACTAATTTGCTTGCACCAGTGACTCATTTGAAAACCACCAATATCTGGCCAAACGCCGGGTAAAAAACAGGTATCAGAGAAAGTCTGAGGAAGATTTGAGGGAAAGTGAAAGGCAGTATAGCCTATGATACGATCAGGGAGAGAAAGTTTCAACCACAATGGCGAGACCTCTGGGAATTGGCTTGCGTATGATACAAATTGCTGTAGGTCTTTTCATGAAATCTTGTGTAGATCAATGCCAACATTCAGATAAGTAGCCTAAGTTAGAGAAAAGAGTAAAGAAGTGTATGATCATGAATTGCTGTGGTAGGCTACAATGTTGAAATGCAGATCTAGCTAAAAGCTAAAAAGGCTGTCACAAATGCATGCATTGTGAGTTAACTTTCACTATGAATTGAGTACATGGGGACCCTATTTGAAACAAGTCATTAGGCTTTCAAGGGCTTTTCAATCCTATTTAGCTTGTATTTAAACTGTACTTTCATGTGCTTTTTTCTGCAAATGTCTAAATAAAGTATTCAATCAATCAGTTTGTAGCTAGATCGGCGCGAGTGACACCATACTTCGTAATGCAATGTTGTACTGTATGGTCAGTTATGTGTTAAGTGTGTTGCTCCGGGACACTTTGACACTTAAGCCCCATTTCACGAAAAGACGTCAAAAATGTTAATAACTAAAGGCTGGAATGCCTTTCCAAAGGTCTTGAGAACTGCAGGCTCTGTTGACATTTTTAACAAATGACATGACCTGCTTGGTGAAACATGTTCAACAACTCTTTTGAACATGTGGTGTAGGTGGAAATGGCGTTGCACGCATGGGAACGGCGTTCCCATAGCAAACGTTGCGGGGGCAAACGTGTGGGAACGCTCTCCCTCAGTGTCCAACTATTTTTTTTTTAAATAATCGCTTATGAGGTTTAGCACGATTTATTTGCCGTTCTGTCTCTTCTATGTGTGAGTGAGAGCTCACTCAGCGGGTGTCACTCAGTGTTGCCAAGTATAGTGAGAGAAATGAGCCAGCCGACCTACAAAAACAAGCCAATAACAACCCAAAAACAAGCCAAAGTTTGTTCCAGGGAAGTTGCGGGAAATAAGCAGACTTGGCAACGCTGGCTATGAACCCATTATCTGGGAGTGCGCTCAGCAGCTCATTGTCTCATTACTCATAACACGACCAATGAGAGTTAGCGCTTTCACGTTGCTAGGATACATAGTGCCCAACGCTGCCTGTGTAGTAGCGTGGAAATCAAAACAAAACAAGTGTAGCTTGTAGGGTGTGTCTTACATGTGCATGCCTTGGACTTTCTCATCAACAGAGAATACCTGATCACCTTAATGGAATGCACTACCGTACCTTGCCAAACCAAATGGTTTAGCTGGTAGAACTTGATCTCTTTCTGTCCTCAAGTAACACTGTCTTTTGAGAAGCCAGCAATCTCTATATTAGCCATATGATGTATAATACGCACCCACTCACCTTTGCAGCTAAGTGGCCCTTTTGAGGTTGAAGCACTGTCTGTACTGATGAGACTCAACTATTATTATCCAAAATAATTAGGATTTAATTTGTTGGTCGCTCAGTAGTTAAAATCACCTCACTGGGGCGCTGGACAGACTAACAATTCACACACAGTGTTTGTTTGTTTGTTTGTTTGTTTTTTGGTTTGTTTGTTTGTTTATCTATTTATCCATTTAAGTTTTAAGTTTTTAATCAGTGCTAAATAGCTATATATTCCAGTAATCATTGCCAGCATAAAGTGTTTATTTCAGTAGTAGGGGTCTCCCAGTCTCTCCACCTTTTTAATAAACCAACAATACATTTTCAAGTTGGGATACCAATTTTATCCAGTCAGGGGAGAGAACGTATACAGGTTACAGGATAAACAAGTGAGGACGTGTGTGTGTGTGTGTGTGTGTGTGTGTGTGTGTGTGTGTGTGTGTGTGTGTGTGTGTGTGTGTGTGTGTGTGTGTGCGTGTGCGTGTGCGTGTACTGTACAGTCATAATTTACCTAATCTAACAACCAATAGAGCAAAGTCAATAGACTTCTAGTTCACTGGTGAATTACTTGAACATCCCTTCTATTACTGCAGGGGTTGAAGGTATACAATTAGTTAAAATTTAAATGACAAAATCTCAATAACATTGATGTTTTAGCATTGCCTAGGTTTAATGTTAACCACTTCCAACGTGGCGGCAAAAATACATCTTAGTTCTAATTTATAAAGCAGTGCTTAATTGAATTGTAGGATTCTATTGTACCTACAGGAGTCTTGCAATTATTTGGCAACATAATAGTAGGCTATACATGGTACTAATGTAACATACAGTACAGTTGGATTTTAAAACTATTTTGTTGCATAATGAGCATCTACATGTAGATAGTTATACTTGTATATGTCAAATATGGTCTGAAGAATCAATAGAAAATCCAAGAAATTTGAATCTGGAAAAGTATGGAATTTTGAAAAGGAAAATGTGTAGAAACCCTGATTATAACTTTCACTGACGGCCGGGATTTCTGACTAATAACATTAATAGTTGATGGGAGTGGGACACTTTTAAAACGTGGCCTTGCTTTAATGTATCTCCGCACATCGTATCCAAAAAGTAAAGGTATTCTTCCCTGCTTAGAAAGAAAATCTAAGCGACGGGTTGAAACAAGCGTTTAACCCATTTATGGCACGGTCACACCGCACTTTTATTTTACCTATGGGATGGAATTTGCCAATGCTTTGTCAATGCAAATGCGTGGATTCGAGTGAAAGATGTGATTCCGTCCCATAGGTAAAGTAAAAGTGCGTGTGTGACCGTGCCCTAAATAGGTTAGATAAAAGGATTAAATATTACCATAGTTCTTATGCTTATTCATATTCTTCTTTGCGACCAACATGCCTTTTAAAGATTTTTTATCAGGCAGTAGCCTATACCTCCATCACCTGCACCAATGAACTGTACCGCTTGCAACAAAAGGGTGAGGCTTAGTGACATACTACAGGATGCTCATGCTATAAAAACTGGGATACAGTATTTGGTGTGTTCATTTCAGTTGTGTTGGCTTGGACTAGCTTTATTCTGGTTTCTAATATGGGTGATACATTTATAATAGCAATAGACTTCGGTACTGCTTACAGTGGGTACGCCTATACTCTCAGCGGCAAAGATCCCAAACTTCCACACTGGGGAATAAAGCAGGCGCTGGACACCGTAAAGACGCCTACATGTGTTCTATTTGATGAAAATGAGGAATTCCTCAATTTTGGTTATGACGCTAAAAGCCAGTACACTACAAAAGGAAATGCATTTGCAAAGAAAACACTTCTCTTTGAAAACTTCAAGATGGATCTCTACGGAAAAGTAAGTGATTAGGATAGAAATGTGTTCCAAAAATTATATATAATTAATTATATATACATTTAACATCTGTTTCGTTCATAACCAACATGATTTTTTTATTTTCAACAGACCAGAATCAATGAGAAGTTAATGATTACAGCCGCAAATGGGAAACAAATGACAGCCCTTAAAGTCTTCACAGAAAGTCTACGCTACCTGAAGGAACATGCACTGACACACATTGCTAAAAACACAAGAGGAACCAGTCCAACTGCGTTTGACTTCACCTGGGTTCTGACTGTTCCTGCTATTTGGGATGCTTCCTCAAAACAGTTCATGAGAAAAGCAGCAACTGAGGTAATTCCATGTCTACAGTAAACATCATTATGGCATCTCGAAACCCAAATCATCAGCTGATGTATTTGAACTTTGTTCATAAAACATACCTAACTCCCCAGAAATGTTTAAAAAAATGAAACTTGCTTTATCCCCAAATTGTCTTTGTTCATTAAATGTAACTGGTACTTTTATGCATATGATGTGGGAAGGAATGTCCTACAGTCAAATCCTTTTGGACACAGGTTACCAATTATCTATCCAAAGTTTTACAAACACATATCCCCTATTGTCCAAAATTGATGATTCTTAATGACGATGATTCATTAACTTTAAGCCCATCCCAAAGACGTTTCTGGTTGGTTGGAAGCACAGCTGCAAAAAAAAAAATGGAGCTTAGATGGTAACCTGCACATGATCTCCCTTTTAACCTGATCTCCCTTTTAACCAAAGGAAGCAGTTCTTACTTTTTGTTGTTTTAATGGAACTTGTTTACAGCAAGATTAAATGGTGCTAATCAGCAAACAATAGACAGTTGGAATCACATTTTACATCAAGTTAGGAACTGTACTGTATGATTATTAATAGTATCTGTTATATATAAAATGATCATCTTTTTGATCATTACAGGATTTGTTGTTTGCCGTTTTTTCCATAAGCCTATGAGAGGGTGGGTTGGGAGGGGTTAATTCAATGTTTTGTTTAGTTTATTTTTTATTTGATAAATTGTACTAGTTTTTTGGTTAACTATGGCTTTGATTAAGTTAATTTGAATTATTATATTGTGATTATTGTGGTAGTATTGTCATAGTTGTCTCCGCCAGGCCGAAAGCCATGGCTGAGACTATGTTTTGCACCCTGTCCGTCCGTCCGTGTGTCCGTCTGTGTGTGTGTCTGTCTGTCTGTGAGCAGCTAATCTCCCACACTGTTGGTCCGGTTGCTGCGAAACCCCACATTTTTTAGATTGGCTTGTTATAGCGCCAGCAGCAGGCCAATTTTTGCAAAACAAATGTTTTAATATTACTCCTACAAACATCATGCAAATCAGTACACAGTATCTCTATAGTCATGTGATTAAGACGGATGTGTCCGATATTTCAAATTCCATCCTAATTGGCTAACATTATCTTTCAAAGTTTGCAGGATAGGTCCGTTTTGAACAAAATGCTTCTAATCATGAACACAGTGTGCGATTTCTGTGAAATTTTGCACACATTCCCACTAGGCCGGAAGAAATGCCACCCTTTTCACATTGGCCTGCAGGTCTAATTTAGCGAAATGCCTGAAATCATGAATGCAGTGTCCGATTGCCCTGAAAGGCCTAAGAAGAAATGGCACCCTTTTCACATTGGCCTATTATAGCGCCACCAGAAGGCCACAATAACCTACCTGACCTGGCAGAGACCTGCAGGGTTTGGGCTGTCTCTCGTGGAAGAGCCATTGAGGGGGCTGGATAATAGAGATCTATTTGTTTTTGTATTTAAAAAAAGCAATTAATGCTTGTACCTGTATCCTATTTTTTGTCTCCTATAAAAAAAAGTTTTAACAAAAAAGAAAATATCTACATGATATTTTCTACACATGTAAATGTGTGTGTGTTTTTTTTTGATTGTCATTCTTTCTTTCTTTCTTTTCAGGCTGGCATTGTGAGAGAAAGTAAACCGGATAAGTTGGTCATCGCATTGGAGCCAGAGGCAGCCTCAATTTGGTGTATGCAACTGCCCACAACGGGTTATATTGAGACGAACACAACAAATGCCACCCTACATCAAAATCCTGGAACAAAATACGTTGTTGCTGATTGTGGAGGTATGTTGTACTGTGATATTTTTGCAGACTTAAGTGTGAGTGTGTGTGTGTGTGTGTGTGTGTGTATACAGTAGTATGTGTACAGTATGTATAAGTCAAAGTAATACTCAGCTGTACATACATTAGTTTTACTTTCAATATACTGCAAAATCCTTATCTTTACAGTAAATGTATGCAACTTCGCTACATTCTTCTTCTGTTGTCCACGTTTTTATATGTATTAAAAACGTTCATATTTTAAAGCCTAACATTGTTGTCTTTCAGGTGGCACCGTTGACATCACGGTACATGAAGTATTGGATAGCGGAGTCCTGAAAGAGCTGCATAAGGCCTCTGGTAATGATATGGGAGGGGAGCAGGTTAACAAAATGTTCAAATGTTTCCTCCAGGCAATATTCTCTTGTGAACTCTGGAATGAGTTTGAAAGAAAGTTTCCCATTGATGTTCAAAAACTGATGAATACATTCCGTATACTTAAGACTGATGATGATGATGATGATGAGGATGTATACATGACCTGCCCTCCTAACTTAGAAAAGTTAGCTCAGCAACCAATAGAGAAATACTTCGAGAATGTGCAAGGTGTATCCTGGGACGAGGGGGAGATCACAATCTCAAGAGAAAAGATGAGATCTTTCTTTGATGAAAGTCTGAGAGGCATCACTAAAAGTCTCAAAGGAGTCTTTCAAAAGGTTGAAATTGATCACCTTGTGTTAGTGGGGGGCTATGCAGAAAGTACGGTTCTGCGCAAACACATTACCAAGCAGTTTGGTGCTCAGTGCTCAGTACTGTGCCCTGCGTTTCCCCAGCAGGCAATTTTGCAGGGAGCTGTCATGTTTGGAGGAAACCCTGCGGTAGTGGTATCACGAAAAAGTGCCTTTACTTATGGTATTAAGGTCTTTAAGAAGTTTGATGCTTCGAAGCATAAGGCTGATAAGATGTACACAAATGACAGCGGTGTCTGGTGTGATGATTGTTTCTCAACACTGGTGAAAATAGATGAAGATGTGGGTTGGGATGAAACCAGAGACCACATCTTCGAACCAGCAGATAGAAACCAGACAGCAATTCATTTTGGTTTTTATCGCACAGAAAGGGAAAATCCTCAATATGTAGATGACTGGGGAATAGAAAAACTGAACTCGTTTGACGTTGAGTCGCCAGATACTAGCCGTGGGCTGGATCGTCAAATCCAGTTGCAAATGAAATTTGGCTTCACAGAAATAACAGCCACAGCCACTGATGTGGATTCCAAGTCAACAAACTCAGTCAAAATTGACTTTTTGAGCAAGTAGGATCCTACAATAAGACTAACTATATACATTGTAATAACTTTAAGGCCCAAGTTATGTAATAGTTAAGAGATGTACTGTAACAGGTTGGCCAGAAATATGAACCACTGTATAAGGGAACATGGTGATTTTGGCTATTGTAACTTTAATCTGATACTTTAAAGCAGGGGTTCTCAAACGTTTGTATACCAGTCCAGGACCCCATTTTATTTATAGTGCAACAAATTATAGTATAGTATATTTAAAAACAAAGCATGCATTGGTCGCCTTGATTAGGAATATTAAAAATTAAATAATAGTAAATGCAAAGCATAGAGTATATATAGCCTATATCAGAACCTTAATACAAAATGTATAAAAACAAAGAAAATGCATTCACAGATTATTAAAAAAAAAAAAAAAAAAACAACAACAGACTTAATGTAAAGGATAAGGATGTCTAAAAATGTTTTGTCAATGTGCCACCCACCCTCTCCTCCCTGTGACCCCACTTGGGGTCCCGACCCATATAGAACCTCTGGGTTGCATTTGGTTTATGAGGAATTGTATTCAGTCATGTTAATTTGTATTCTTTGACACAAATGTTGTTCACATTTGCATAATTAAGTTATTGTTTTATTCAAATGTATTTTGTTATTACTATGTTGTGTATATAAATGACCAAATGATGTAAGTCTGCATCCTCTGAAATCCCCAAAATGCATTATTTCTTTTTCTTGGTTTGGATTGAATGTTTATTCTTCTTTGTACTTCATTTGACTTGTATCCTACTGTAAATGACACAAAGAAATAAATGTGATGTGCTGTGCAAATGAGTCACTGTTTATATGTGAGTGAACTTCAGGCAACATTAATATGAAAACAACTGAAAATCTTAAGTATGGTAATGTAACTGTTGTGTGTAACAGTATGACGACAATATTTTGGAGCAATATGTTCTTGAAATTGAAACTTTGAGTTGGCATTATCAAGATTTACTCATCCTACAACTGTGGTAATATTCTAGTATGACAAAGAATAGAGTACGAGCACAGCAGACTCTGATAATATTTCTGTAGCACAAAATTCAGGCGTTCCCAAACCTTTTCAGCTCTGGACCTTCATTTGAATTCTCATAGTCATTTTTGGTGGCAGCATTGTGCATGTCTGTAAACAGTATCAGTTGGGACTACTGGGCCTACACAGCTCGTAGGACACTTTTAAGATGTGACTCAACTTTCTAATTAATCATGTTTACAATACAGTGAAGTCAAGCTTGATCATATTATTCAATAGAGTGACTCTAGAGACTGTTAACCATCTGTGATGGGCCACTGTCTAACACAGGTTCTAAGGCGCAAAACATTCATGGTTTAAGGTTTCAAGGTCAAAGTTAATCCTATGTACGAGTTTTGGGATACTGATCAAGGCCAAGACACAGAAGGCAGGGTACAAACCCAATTAAGGGCGTTTATTTCAGATACCCCAGGAAGGTAAAATGCTGTGTATTCTTGTTCTTCATAGTAACATTTAAGGCCTCCTCATGGGGTCATATTGTTTAAAAACATGCATTAGGCAGTGCAGAATAATGCACTTTAATCACAAACAGAGCTTCATTTGACATTTCAATGTCGATCTCAAATATTCCTTATGAGGCCATTTAAGATAAGTTTAAGAACTGTTATTATCATATCATTCATGATACCCAAGGTTGAAGATTTGCTCAGTTAAATAATTTGATCAATCCACACCCAGTGGGAGTTGATCCAAAGTAAACTCCATTGTATACAGTATGTTAGAATTCTGTTTATGTGAACATACAATACTTGTCCAATAAGCCAATAAACAGATAACTATGTGCAGCGGCGTAACGAGGCAGCAGTGGGCCCCGACGCGGGGTGTTCACAGTGGGCCATCAACTAACTACTATTTTACAGATGGCACGGGTGGGCCCCAAATGACTCTGGGCCCCAACGCAACTGCGTTGTCTGTGTCACGCTAGTGACGCCCCTGACTCTGTGACATGGCCACTGTTCAAACATGGTACACTAAACATGATGTGTCCCAATTCCATATTCATTCTAACATTATAACTCAGTAAAACAAATACAAGAATATAGCTGCAAGCAGCGATAATACGGGGCCAGTGAATAGAGAGAGAGAGAGAGACATGGAAACGGAATAGATTGAAGAGAGAGAGAGTTTTGACAACAATACTTTTGAATAAGCATTTCATGTTATCTTTAACATGAAATACTCTCAAATTAGCATTTCATGTTATCTTTAACAATTGCACATGCATTATTTGATGCAGTTATGTTTTGTGCAATGCAATTGAAAAGTGGAATGACCCACCCACAGACAGACAGACAAAAAGCAAAGTGCAATAATAGCACAATAAGACATGGAAAGAGAATAGATTGAAATTGAGACAAAGCAAATGATTCCAACAGGCGAATATTCTTTTCAGCCCAACCCAGCTGAGGTGGTCATATATAGGACGCAGGGGGGCAATCCCAGGTGAAAAACCTCACCCATTGACATCTCAACCTATTGCCATTGACAGGAATCAAACTCTCGACCTTTGGATTCACAGGCTGAGACACTACCTATAGGGCTATAGCTTTGTCCAGGCTGAGGTCATCTGTTGAAGATAAAAGTGAACCAGTGAAAGCAGCCGATCTACAAGCTCAGAAACATGTTGCTATCTGAAAAGTTTTGAGATTGTAGATCGGTTATTTTCACAATGAAGTTTGTCATACATTGCAAAAACATACTCTCTCCAAGAAGCATTTCATCATTACCTTTAACAGTTGCACATGTATTCAATGATACAGTCATGTTGTTTGCAATTCAATTTAAATTAAGTCTGCATCAAGTGAGGCTTGAACTGGCGACCCTGAGATTGTGAGGCCTTCATTTAAGGGGCCCAACAGATAAGTAACTGTGAAAAAGGAGATCACACAGATGATACAGTTTCACGCAAATAGCTGAAAAATCCTGGGTTTAAGTGTTTTTCAAACTGCTCAAAATTGCGGACAATCTAAGGGCGGAGCTTACTGGTCAAAGCGATAGATGTGTTCCTCATGAGTCAAGGCACATGTGTAAGCAAGTTTCACGACTTTCTGCCAAACGAGGCATGACTTATGCCTGTTTAAAGTCTGCCTTTTCAAAAAATTGCTATAGCGCCCCCTTTTGGCCAATTGGAGTGAGATTGGTTTCAGTGATATTTGGAATGACCCTGTACATTTCTGCCAAGTTTCAAAGAAATGTGAGTCTGCATGTATGTTTTAGGCACAGATGAATAATTTTCATAAAACTGTAATAGTTAAAATCTATCTCCTCCTGGGATTTTTGAGCAATCTGCACGAAACATTTTACACATGAACTTTGGACCACTGCCTACAAAAATTTCCAACGGATTTTCCATAAGTGAAAAAATGCAGAAGTTAGGAGCCAATGACTGTTTTTCATATAATTCAAAATGGTGGGCGATCTAAAGGTCAGAGGTCAAAAGTCAGACCACGAAAGTTGTCGGGCATGAAGAGACGCATGTGTGTATCGAAGTTTCATGGTTGTAGGTCAAACAGGGCATGAGTTGTACCTGTTCAAAGTTGGCACTTTCAATTGAGTGCTATAGCGCCACCCTTTGACGAATGAGTGTGAGAATTATTTCTTGGTAGTTTTTCATGAGCATCTACCATATGGCCGAGTTTCGTAAAAAGCGTATGCACGGTTAAGCCAGAACTGGCAAAAACAAGTATTTTTCAAACTGCTCAAAATTGCGGAAAATCTAAGGGCGGAGCTTAATGGTCAAATCGATACGTGTGTTCCTCATGAGTCAAGGCACATGTGTAAGCAAGTTTCACGACTTTCGGCCAAACGAGGCATGACTTATGCCTGTTTAAAGTCTGCCTTTTCAAAAAATTGCTATAGCGCCCCCTTTTGGCCAATTGGAGTAAGATTGGTTTCAGTGATATTTGGAATGACCCTGTACATTTCTGCAAAGTTTCAAAGAAATGTGAGTCTGCATGTATGTTTTAGGCACAGATGAATAATTTTCATAAAACTGTAATAGTTAAAATCTATCTCCTCCTGGGATTTTTGAGCAATCTGCACGAAACGTTTCACACTTGAACTTTGGACCACTTTCTACAAAAATTTCCAACGGATTTTCCATAAGTGAAAAAATGCAGAAGTTAGGAGCCAATGACTGTTTTTCATATAATTCAAAATGGTGGGAGATCTAAAGGTCAGAGGTCAAAAGTCAGAGTGTGAAAGTTGTTCAGCATGAGGAGACGCATATGTGTATCCAAGTTTCATGGCTGTAGGTCAAACAGGGCATGAGTTGTACCTGGTCAAAGTTGGCATTTTCAATTGAGTGCTATAGCGCCACCTTTGGACGAAAGATTGTGAGAATTATTTTTTGATCGTTTTTCATGACCATCTACCATATGGCCGAGTTTCGTAAAAATCGACAGCGCGGTTCAGCCAGAACTGCGAAAAGTGGCAGAAGAAGAAGAAGAAGAAGAAGAAGAAGAAGTGACAGAATACTGCCAATAACAATACGTGTACAGAGCAGAGCTCTGTCCCCGTAAATATAGCTGCAAGCAGCAATAAGTGGTTTCGAGAGAGAGAGAGAGAGAGAGAGAGAGAGAGAGAGAGAGAGAGAGAGAGAGAGAGAGAGAGAGAGAATGTTTTCCCTCAGTTCTCCACTGTAGGACCTCGACCTGTGGGTTTACCCCGTGAAAGGTTGAGTCTAACCTCACTAGGCCTTCCCCCTGCAGTGGTGGCCACTATCCAAGGGGCTAGGGCTATGTCCAGAAGTCAGTATGACATCAGGTGGACCATGTCCTGGTGCCTGGAGCACTCTCCTCAAGTGGAGGCTTCCCAGGCTTCAGTGGTGAGCATTCTGACTTATCTGCAGGACAGATTAGATCAGGATTTGGCTTTCTCCACGATAAAGGTGTACCTGGCGGCCATCTCCGCGTGCCATGAAGGTTTCAATGGCGAGTCGGTAGGCAAGCACCCACTGGTGCATCGTTTCATGAACGGCGCCAAGTGGGCTAAGCCAGTGAACAGACCTTTGTTTCCTAAATGGGACCTGGCCTTGGTGCTAGCAGCACTGTGCCGGCCCCCCTTTGAGCCCTTGGAGACTGCATGTCTGAGGATTGTCAGTCTCAAAACGGTGCTCCTTTTAGCCCTCTGTACGGCGAAACGTGTCGGGGACATGCAAGCGCTCTCTGTGAGTGAGGATTGCATGCGGTTCTCGGATGATGGCCAGAGGGTTTTGTTAAAACCCAATCTGGCATATGTGTCCAAGACCGGCGTGGTCGCCAGAGCTCCTGTGGAGCTAGGGGCTTTTCTTCCTCCACCGTTTGCCTCAGCAGAGGATAAACGGTTGCATTGTCTCTGCCCAGTGAGGGCCTTGACGCTCTACTGTCAGATGACGGTGGCTGGCCGTGTGTCGCCTCAGCTTTTCGTCTCCTACGGCCGGGGCCGTAGGACGGCGGTGGCTAAACCGACCCTGTCCAGATGGATCGTGGAAGAGATTCGGTTGGCATATGGGAGTAGTGGCACTGCTGTCCGGGTGGGACTGAGAGCTCATTCTACTCGGAGTGTGTCTGCATCGTGGGCCCATTACAAAGGGATGTCGTTGCAGGACATATGCTCGGCAGACAACTGGTCGTCTCCCTTAACATTTGTGTCAAGGGGGACGTTAACCATAGCGTGCTCAATTTTCATCCGATTTTCAAACGGTTTGGTGTGTTGTAAACACCAAAGATGTAGTTATGATACTACATACTCATAATTATAATCATGTTTTTTTTTTTTAAATAACATTAAGTATGCAGTATCATAACTACATCTTTGGTGTTTACAACACACCAAACCGTTTGAAAATCGGATGAAAATTGAGCACGCTATGGTTATTTCAAAGTACATGCACCATAGACATAATGTTATGAATGACCGTCGCAAGATGGCCGCCATGTGGCAACGTCGTACTACATTGGCCAGCAGCGCGGGTGAGTCATCTAGCCTTTATATATATCTATGATTCCTCGTACCAGGTTGGGCGCCCATAGCTGAATGGTTAGAGTGCCCGCCTGAGAAGCCGCTTGTCCCAGGTTCAAAGTGTCCTACGGTAAGACACATGCCTACACCCTAACTACTAACTACACCCTAACTGCTCCCCCCTCCGCACTCCTCTGTGGGGAGCATTCAGCTGGGCGAATCTGAAAACTGCAGTTCCGGACGAAAAAAAGATCAAAAACAAGAAGGTTAATTACTAAAGGTGACAGAACCTTTCAGTTTGTAGCTCCCAGACTCTGGAATGCCCTTCCACAGGTCTTGAGAGCTTCAGGCACTGGACATTTTTAACAACAACATTCTTACCAAATGAAAAAAAAAGAAAAAAGGTTAAGCCGAAAACTGAAGTTCCAGACGAAACAATGTCAAAAAACAGGTTAACTCATTCAGTGCCTGACTTATTTCTGGCAGTTTGGCCAGAGTGCCAGAGCCAAAATTCATTGTAAAAAAAAAAAAGGTGCTTAGGAGCCGAGATACAGCCTTTTTCAGTAAGAAGTTAAAGAAGAAGTGAATGGGGCAGAACATTTTCAAATCATCATATCCCCCCCTGAGAGGTCTTGAGAGCTTCAGGTACTGGACATTTTTAACAACAACATTCTTACCAAATGAAAAAAAAAGAAAAAAGTTAAGCAGAAAACTGAAGTTCCAGACGAAACAATGTCAAAAAACAGGTTAACTCATTCAGTGGCTGACTTATTTCTGGCAGTTTGGCCAGAGTGCCAGAGCCAAAATTCATTGTTAAAAAAAAAAACCACGTGCTTAGGAGCCGAGATACAGCCTTTTTCAGTAAGCCCCCCCCCCCCCCCCCCCTGGAAGTCTTACACGTCCAGTAGCACTGAATCAGTAATGGCTAAAGGTGACAGAACCTTTCAGTCTCTGTTGCCTTTCCCACACTCCAGTTAAGTGTTTAACAGTTTTCTGTGTTCTTTATGTTAAATAAATTCATGTATTTGGGCGAAACTCATGCCTCAGTCTCATTTATCTAATCTGTAAATCTGTAAATTCCTTGCCACACTAGGTTACACACTAGGTTACATAGCCTATGTAAAGCACTGAGTTCTCTGTGAGAAGCGCTATATACAAATAATATGTACATACTTACTACACCACATGTTCAAAAGAGTTGTTGAACATGTTTCACCAGGCAGGTCATGTCATTTGTTAAAAATGTCAACAGAGCCTGCAGTTCTCAAGACCTTTGGAAAGGCATTCCAGCCTTTAGTTATTAACATTTTTGACCTCTTTTCGTGAAATGGGGCTTAAGTGTCAAAGTGTCCCTGAGCAACACACTTAAAGGGATATTTCACTTTCAAAACATTTTTGGGTGATTTTATCATCTACTCAAGCCTTTGTGAGCCCCCAGACAGTTTTTAAGTTGCTCGATTCAGTATTTAGATATGTGATATTCATTTTATCAGACACGCCCCCTTCCTATACAAACCCATTGTAACTTCAAACTCCATTTTTAACATGTTAGATTCATCAAAAACACCCGTCCTTGGTTCTGGTGACTCATACCGCCCCCTAATACGCGAGGGGGCCGTGTTTTTTCAATTACTTTTTTCATTTATTTTTAATATTTTTTTTGGAAAAAAATAAAAATAAAATACAATTAAAAAATAGAATAAAATAGATGAAAAAATATCTCGGAAAAACACGGCCCCCTCACGCATTAGGAGGGCAGGGTGAGTCACCAGAACCAAGGACGGGTGTTTTTGATGAATCTAACATGGTTAAAATGGAGTTTGAAGTTACAATGGGTTTGTATAGGAAGGGGGCGTGTCTGATAAAATTAATATCACATATCTAAATACTGAATCGAGCAACTTAAAAACTGTCTGGGGGCTCACAAAGGCTTGAGTAGATGATAAAATCACCAAAAGTTTTTTTGAAAGTGAAATATCCCTTTAACCCATAACTGACCATACAGTACAATATTGCATTACGAAGTATACGATGGTGTCACTCGCGCCGATCTATCTACAAACTGATTGATTGAATACTTTATTTAGACATTTGCAGAAAAAAGCACATGAAAGTACAGTTTAAATACAAGCTAAATAGGATTGAAAAGCCCTTGAAAGCCTAATGACTTGTTTCAAATAGGGTCCCCATGTACTCAATTCATAGTGAAAGTTAACTCACAATGCATGCATTTGTGACAGCCTTTTTAGCTTTTAGCTAGATCTGCATTTCAACATTGTAGCCTACCACAGCAATTCATGATCATACACTTCTTTACATAACCTTAGTGAGTATACGTTATCTTTTCTCTAACTTACTCTACTTATCTGAATGTTGGCATTGATCTACACAAGATTTCATGAAAAAAACTAATTTGTATCATACGCAAGCCAATTCCCAGAGGTCTCGCCATTGTGGTTGAAACTTTCTCTCCCTGATCGTATCATAGGCTATACTGCCTTTCACTTTCCCTCAAATCTTCCGCAGAATTTCTCTGATATCTGTTTTTTACCCGGCGTTTGGCCAGATATTGGTGGTTTTCAAATGAGTCACTGGTGCAAGCAAATTAGTCACTATATGTGAGTGAACGTCAGGCAACTGAAAATCATAAGTATGGTAATGTAACACCTGACAAACATTACAACCACAATGCTATGTGGATTATGTCCATGCCCCACCATTGCCAACAAAGAAATACAGATAAAGCAACATTGTGCCATAAACTGTTAGTCCGTCATAATCAATTCATCATAGTCAGTTGTCAAATATCAACTTTGTCAAAGGCAACCTCTTTTCATACATTTTGTACTTTATTGTTGCATGAAAGTATCTTGATACATCAGAATACATAATCAAACTAGTGGTGACATTCTTTTTTGATAGACCTATTCATAGTCACCACCACATATCAAAGAATTATATTTTTTTGTACTTTTGTATTTTTTTTGTACCCGGTCAACCAGGTATTACAATTGCTATTGTGCAATTGTGTGAACTATAATGTTTAACATATAACCCTTTAGAATGAAATCAAGTCATTTTGAGGCAGAAACAAGCTTTCAATCAACAGGTAGAAGCTGCAATTACTTTTTGGCAGGTGGAAAAAAATCATTGTTAATGAGTTATATTGGCCCTTTCAATGACTAAATTACACTGAGTGGACTATAATCAATGAACTATAACCCTCAGGAATGACAAATATAAATACATCATGTGTTATATTAGCCCTTCAAAGTCTTTGTATGCCTTTTACCCCTTTTTCACCGCAATTTTGTTGTTATGCCGATTGCTTCCTCCCCACACACATTTTTGTGTTGTCACTGCTGTTGTATCCTACTGACTCACCTGCTAGTGAGGAGCCCCCACCAGCAGAACGTTTAGAGCCATTGTCCTACAAGTGGTTCAACAAGTTATGCAAACCTCCCATTTCTGGTCAAATCATTTAAAAAATGTTTCTTGGCCTTCTTGGCACTCAAGATATTGCTGAACAGACTTGTAAACTAGGTGGAATTCTCTGTACATCCCTTAACTGGTTGAACCACTTCAACCCCTAAATACTTCATCCACCGGTGTCCCCCAGGGGCCAATACTAGGCCCCCTCCTTTTTCCCCTCTCCAACAAATCTCAACGTGTTACATTGTGACAATGGCCGCGTTTCCCAAACGAATTTCAGCTCCTGCGTAGCCTAGAAGCTGCGTAGGAGCCTCCACGCAGCTGCGCAGTAGAAACCCCGCTCCGCACTATCTTCGTTGGTAGCAGCTGTGTGTGCCCAACGTGCCATCTAAACTGGCTTCTGGAGACACCATCGTCGTAGGTTCCGTTACGTCTGTGCTAAAACTACATTCGTGAGACAGCATGGACGTAAAGGACTCCTGGACGAAGCCTACGTAAAGCCAACGTAAACTATGTAGTGCTGTCCTACTACACACATAGAGGTATAATATAACACTACACAGCAGTTTAAACACCCTTTGCGAATATATACATTATATCTATATATCTAAAGACCTTTATCTAAATTACCTTTATATTTATTGGACACTTACACTTTTTTAAGTACATTCTGTAATTTATTAAAATTTATTTTAAGGTGACATTTCAATGCTCTTAAATGAACACAGGCAACAATGGCTGCCATTCAAAAATGTTCAGAGGATAGAGGGGGCGTCTCCCTGCATGATTGACAGCTTTTAGCACCAATGGGGGAATTTACTTTAAAAGAAAGTTTAGGAATATATATATATCTATATATATATATCTATATATATCTATATCTATATCTACTAGACCATACCCGGTCGACGCATCCGTGAGGGGATATGCGCACATGATCTGGCAACCCGGGAGGCAACATTCTTTCACACATTAACGCTAATAAGAAGCTGAGATTTGATGAAATTGAAAAACGGGCTTCACAGTTAAGTTCAGATGGTAATGGTCAATGTGTGTGTGCAAAATCAGAGCAATTGCTCCAGCCACTGAGGAGAACCGGGTAGCTTCACCTACTCACTCACCACTACAGACAGAGGTTACTAGAATTATAGTAGGATATATATATATAACTGCTGCGCTGGTTCTATGTGTAGCCCCCACAGTCAAATTAGCCAGAGGTCGCGTGCAATAGTGCAATAGACCTGGCTATCAGGCAGGTTTATTGGCGTGACTGGTAACACGTTGGACTGGTGAGTGGGAGCTTCGGGTTCGATCCCAGAATGTCCCATTTCCAAAGTCTACTATACATAAAATCTTTTGAAAATAGCAGATCTACAAGCTTGTGACGCGTTGTGAGCTTGTAGATCTGCTATTTTCAAAAGATGTTTTAACCATTCATAAACATGGCGAGCGCAACAGCTGTCACTTTGTGAGAGGAACGGGGGACTTTCATCATAACGTTTAACTATAAAACTTCGAAATTAAGGAAACATGTTTAGCTCAGCATCATTTACAGTATATACCTTTAGTTAACTTGGCATATGCTTAATATTTTTATTAGATGATCAGATCATCCGTGAGAGTACAATTTGTAAACTTCGGGTTCATGCATAGAGGACAAAGCACCGCAGCCGCTCGACCTACCCAAAAGAACAGATCTGCAAGCTATCGACACGGCACGTCGCAGTGCGTTGACAGCTTGTATATCTGTTTTTTTTGGGTAGGCACGTTATGCACCGGCCCGGCCGTAATTAATTATATATATATATATATATATATATATATATATATATATATATATATATATATATATATATATATACTAGAGTTTCAACCCCAGCCGCGCACGGGGCCCAGCGTGGCCGCGTGTATATTGGGGATGGAGGCGAGTGTTAGGCGTGCAACAGGCGGGGGGGGAGGTAGCAGTGTGTGCTGTGGAGGCTGTTGCTAACTTGCTATGAGGCAGAGAGGGAGGTAAAGAGTAGACAGCGTGGCGACGTGCACAGGGGAGCGGATAGTGTGGCTGTAAGTACAGGAAGAAGTAGAGGCAGCGTGTGTAGACATAGTAGTGACCTGAATGGAGCATGGTGGTGGAGAAGAGACGCAGCAATGCAGAACTGTTGTTGCGCGTTGGCGACGTGTTGGTGAGCGTTGGCGGCGTAGAAGCATGTGTGTGTGTGAGTGTGTGTGTGTGGAGAAGGGACGTTGTGGCGACTGTATGCAGTGGCGTGGTGGTGAGGAAGAGGGGGTGGAGGGAGGGGTGTTGGTGTTGCCAGGTGAGCGTGTTGTAAGCGCGGCGGGCGCGAGTTTCAGCGAGGTGTAAGTGAGGCATGTAGGGAGAGAATGTAATAGTTATGTAGGGGGTCCGCGGTCAGCCCGCTGGTGGCCGGACCCCCTGTAAGTGTAGGGGCGGGTGGGGACCCCCGTAGAAGAGGGCGGGGCCCTTTGGATGGGTGTTGTTTGTTTGATGTAGGTGGTTGATTCTTTCTGGCGCTGGCTGTGCAAACCTGGCAACCCAGCGCATGCTGGCGGTGGCGTTACACCAGAAATGGTTCCTGGAGAAAATGGTGACCAAAAAAACATTTTGGAAAAAAAGGAAAAAACCCCGCACCGGCTGCCTGCTGTTGTGGTGATTAGGTCGTGCGCACGGTAAACGGTACGAAGCTGCCTCCCCTTCCGTTTTGTCCGACATTTGGTGAGTAGAATTAATTATGTTGCGCGGTGGAAAAGGTGTAGTGAGCAATGAGATGTCCCCTACGCGACGCGTAAATTCAGCGCGGCCGCCGTGGCGAGTCCGTTGGCAACATGTGGTCTGGCGGTGCGTTGTTTATTCGATAACAGAGCTGTGGGGTGTCCCCACCGAGGGTGCGGAAGTCGGTCGCCATTTATATAGTTATATATATATATATATATATATGTATATATATAAATTGTGTGTGTGTGTGTGTGTGTGTGTGTGTGTGTGTGTGGTCGGTCTTTTCATAGATCTATTTCGCTACGATGGGTGTTACGAGCGCCCCAGGGCGCTCGTAACAAACTGCTGCGTAGGACAGTACTCAGGGCTACGCCTCTCCCAGGAGTAGGCGGGGAGTAGGCTACATGCATGCTGTCTCCCGAATGTACTTTTACCACACACGTAGCCAGTTTAGATGGCACATAGTGGGCACAACCACCTGCTACTAATGAGGGTAGAGCGTAGGTTTCGCCGAGTCCCAGCTGTGTAGAGGCTCTTACGCAAGCTGCGTAGGCGACGCGTGACCTGGAATCTACGTACCTGCTAAGGTACTGCGCAGCCTGTGACGTCACATGTTAGACCCGTCGTAGGACCTGCGAAGCATCTCTACGCAGGATCTCTTTGGGAAACGCGGCCAATGTCATTTATTCTCAGAAAATTCATGTGTATTTTCGGATACTTGACCACTTATAAACCCCCAATACTCTCTTCAACAAATAACTCTGAGGACCCCCTAGGGGTCCCAGACCCCTGCTCTACTGTATTCTAGGGGTTACCAAACGTTTTAGCTGGTTTAACCTACTCTGCCCCGATCAAATCCTCGACCTCGCGGGCTGAGTGTTCCGCCTCGCTGGTGCCGACTGTTCTCACCAAGCTGGCCGAGTGTTCCGGAACATTCGGCCCACTGGTACCGAGCGTTCCCTGGATAAAATGGGGCAGAGTAATTAAAGTTATATTCATTCTTATAAAATGCATGTACTGTATATCAATGAGAAAATCTAGACTTCCATTGTATGTGTTAGAATTCTGTTTGTGTGAACATATTGCCAATAAACTGATTGTTGTAACTCTGTGAAGTAGGCTACTGTAGAGGTCCACCTGATTTGGTGCTATTTAGCAATGATTCTTATGCAATCTTAGCAATGAGCCTTACATAAAATTAAAAAAAAAAATTTACACTACCTTTAATAAACATGATATAAACACAAATTATGAAAAGAAAAAACACATACAAACACACACATACATATTCAGTTAATTGCTAGAGACACACTGTACAGAATAATCAATTCTTACTAATAGAGCTGAATGCAGATACAAAGTCAAGTTAAGTACCACAATACTAGGTGACACCTACTGAATTAAAACAAAACAACTCCAACTTCTACCTGAACTTTAAGTTTATTGTCTCATCACAAGTGTAAAAGTTACAGTTGCAGTTACAACTAGTCATAATAATAGAGATAGAAACACATGAAATGTCAAATGACAGGACAAATAAGAATTATGTTTGAGTATTCATAGTAATTTATACATTACATAAAGTGATAAAGCCTGTAACTGCCTGTGTCTCTATAAGAATGTTACAGGGCTCAGCACTCATTCAACAGGGCATATAGTAACATAATAAGTTGGAGTGGCTTATTGTGAAGATTGAGAGTGTGTGTCTATCCCCTTTTCAAAGCGCTGCCTACACCCCTTTGAGATGAATAGCTGCGGTGGAGGGCAACACCTAGGTTACATCAGGTCCCAGTACTTAACGCACAACTTAGTTAGCCAAGTCATACTACTGTACTTGTTGACGGTGTTGACGGTGCCTGGGATCAAACCCAGAACCTTGCAGTACAGGAGAGTAGCCCGATATATTATAACTCTATGGAGTGGCCCTACTCTACCGACTGAGCTATACCTGGACACATAACATAATAACAACATAATTAATACAACCTGTAGGTTTTAGTGATTACACAAAATTAGATACACCACAAAGATGTATCAATACAATTAATCTGTATATTTGTATTTATATATATATATTTTTAATAACCCTAACCACTTTTGATATATTTTATTTATTTTTGCTTTAATATATTTTGTGTTACATGTAGCGCAATCTACAGGATAAGTCCCAACAACATTTTGGTGCTTGTACCTGTATAAGTCAGTGACAAATAAAACCTCTTGAATATTGAATCAATTCATCCCATTTATTTAGTGACCCTCATTTAAAAACATATATTTTTACCATTGGCTCAGTCTCCATGCTTAATAGCAGGTGGGAAGATATTCCAAGCGTCAGGTCCAGGAATAAGACTCTCCCAGTCAGGCTGTAGTGGAGGACTGTTTAAAGCCATCAGACAACCCAACCAGTAGCATTCAGCAGCCAGATCTCTGAATGTCATTGTAGGGACCCTCTCTTGGTATTTCAGGAATGCAACCTTTATGAGACAATATGGACAATTGACAAACTAAGATGTTGAATGGTTCTATGTATAGATTAAACAATCTAATCATTTCATTCAGTGATCCATAAAACCACAGCCCACCCTAACACATGCACGTTACACTATTGTTTCCTCTCTAGTCCTGAATAGCCTCTATACCTAAGCTTCATGTACAGTACAGTATTCTATACTTTTGTGGTGCACAGGACTTTGATGTACATCAACCATACCTTAACAACATCTTCTTTGCTGCTGTGATATACAGCCATTTGTAGATTTTGGGCAGCCAATTTTGTGTACACGGTTACCTGTATAGAAAAGGTATAGAACATTTACAAAAAGTAAAAAATTAAATGTGGTATCTAAAACAAAAAAAAACATGTCATCATACATCCTTGGGTGATGGTGACAGGCTGTACTTGTGGAATGCAAACATTTCCTGTAATTGCTTCTTCTTTTCATCCATATCCTTTCTCGAAGCCTCAAACATTTCCTATATGATCATAAAAGCATTGTGTGTTAGAGGATGCATGGATTAAATTAAGCTAAGAATTGAATAAGGAGACTGCAGAACATAATAAATCTGTATCAGTAACAGCACAACTTTCACTCATCACATGTACACGTACCCGAATCAATTTCTCTGCCAGCTTTCTGTTTTCCTTCTTTGTTTTCAAATCACCCCTGATTTTAGGCCACTTGATGAAGTTCAGTTGTTCATACATGGCTGTCAGTCGAGTCTTGCTAACAGGACTGTCCATGCTCTCGCAATCTCCTGTCTTTAATTCATTGTTCAGATTGGCTGCCATTCTTCAAGGTTAAAAAAGAAAAGATTTTCATGTTGTATAACAACCTTTTCATTTGTAGTTACTTTCGTATATTATTCCTCTTTTATTCTGAATAATTTTACTTACCTGTTTTTGAATAAGTCAAATTCTTTTTCACGTTCTTTCAGTGCAGTTCTGAGGGAGGAAAAGTCTTTATGTGGAAATGCTTAACTCCTTGATCAACAATTTCATGAATGATTGTATTGTTTAGTTTTTTTGTGTTCAAGGTGATCTAATAGCACTTTTAATTCAGAAAATAATTAGACAGCAATTAAAATAGATGACAGCAATTAACTGAACTGTATTCAGCATATGATTATTTAATTGTAAGGGTGTAAAGTCATTGTCACATCTTGAATTCATAGTACACTTATTTATGTTGCTTAAACGAACATATTTGGAAGAATATCTACCTTGCCTCATTTAGTTTCTCCTTGTAATGCTGGTCCATCTCATCCATACTGTATTACAAACATATTGGTAATCATTATAAAACACTTAAGACCAGAAATAAACATTTTTAATAATTAGTACCAGATAGTTATTTGTCTTGATTCATTTTCTCTGCATATTAATGTTAACAAAATATATAAAAATATACTGTATATGTAAACTGTTTATAAAAATAAATGCAGATTTTGAGCTCACCTTTGTTTATATTATTCACACATGCCACAGCTTAATTTGATAAGTGCATAACAGAGATAAAGAATTCAGTTAATATGGTAAGTATATATAAAAGAAATGTGCCTTTTTGTATTGTAGATCTTACACGTCTGACAAATATGGTAACCAATATCATGGGTGACTGAACATAGACCAAATATAGAAGAATAAACAGCAGCTACCTTCCTGGTTTGTCTTGGGTATGTTGTTCTTTCGGATAATCACTGTGTTAAAAGCATGAATCAGTTTGCATTATTGAATAATTTAAATTGTCAGTCCCACTCCCATAAATCACATGCTTCCTCACATCATGCATTTGCAGATTTGAGTCAAAATCTTGCTAAGACCATTTGGTGGTGTGTGTGTGTAGTCGGACGCAGACATGAAAGGGAGCGAGGCGGGCTTATTGATTGATTAATTGAATACTTTATTTAGAAAAGCCATGGAAACAGTACAGGGAAGTACAATTCACAATACAAGGTCCTCTAAAATGGATCGCTCATAAAAGCACAATGGCTTATTTAAAATGAGATCCCCACACACTCAAATCATGATGGCATTTAAGAAAACAGACATACGTTTGGTCCAATACGTTGTTTGGTTGTATTCCGGTTGTTCATGTTGTAAAATCGGGGCGTTTCGATAATATTTAAGGGCGTGTTATTTAAATGACGTTCGGTTTCAGCCTTCACATTTATCAAAGAACAGACCAAATGTAAGCTAGGATTGGCTGTATAGGATCGCTTGATAAATCTCACTTAGACGTGGGTGTAAGATGATTCCTGGTATGTACCCTCACAAAGAACATGCAGTAATCCTGGTCTCTATACTGCCTCCCCCTGGTCAGCCGGGGCACCTGATGGAGGGTAAAGGAACTGGTTGGAATAACGTGTTCCTTCCACGTGCTACGTCCAACCGGGGAAACTCCCCCCTGTCATGTGATAAGAAGCGGCCTGCTCACTCCTCATGCATTGAAGGAAGCATGAGCTCAATTCGGGGATCTCCCCAGGCTGGCAGCGGGAGAGTAGCGCCCAGGATTACAGCTTAGGCAATTGGCACTGGGTGAAAAAATAAAATAAATATTTTTAATCAGTGCTAAATAGCTTTATATTCCGTTAATCATTGCCATCATAGCATGTTTATTTCAGTAGCAGGGTTCTCCCAGTATTTCCACCTTAAAACACATTATAACTCAGTAAAACAAATACAAGAAAACAAGAAGCGGTCCTCGGAAACAAATCGGGGCGAGCGTGTTTTGGGGGAGAGCCTTCTGGTTACCTTCAGGTGGTGTACTTCAGTTTATTAGATTTACAAAACTATTTCCTAGGGCGCAATCCGCTAGGTGGCGTAGTTGGCTACCCTAATTTATACCACCCTGCTACATAAACATATCCCCCGTATTGGAAACCAGAAGAAAGCTAGTCCAAGCCAACAAAACTGAAATGAAACCAGTTTTTACAGCATGAGCACCCTGTGGTATGTCACTAAGCCCCACCCTTTGGTAGGCCTATTTATACAGTGTACATTGGTGCAGGTGACAGACCAGCTTTAAGTGTCGACACAAATCAGATCTGGGCAAAACAAGACAAGAGAAGACATGAGCTGTAGTTGGGTAAGCACTGAAAATGGTAACTTTGATTCATGTTTCTTTTATGGATGAGGTGATAACATATTTGAAAGACAATTTGCTCGAAAAAGAACAAAAAAAATCACAGTGCCGTGCATGACTAGGAAATAAAAGTAAAATGTAGACTAAAAACAACATGATACCCAAAGATTTTTCAAGGAAAGAAGAGATGTATCCACTCACAAAGTGTTGAATGCAGTAGCCTCTTGTTTGAATAGAAATACGATGTTTTAACTGTTTAACTGTTTAACTGTTTAACTCCTTTTATTACCATGTAAGCATTGTGTTCTTGTATTTGGTCAGACTGTATAAGGTTTGGATACATATATATATATAAATGTATTTATGTATACATTACATAGGCAGCCTATTCTCCGGAAGCCAACTCAGGGCAAAACCAGGAAGGGCAAGAAGCGCACAACCCACAGTACGTATATGCACTGCGACACGACATCTTAGCAAACAACACTGGAGAGCTCAAGACCCAGATGTTAGAGAGGAGAGTGTTGGTTAGACTGCACTCTCGCATTGCAAACCTAACATTTTTGCATACTGTACTCTTAGTCTTAAGCAAGATTATTATGACTCAAATCTGCAATTTGTTTTGAAAGCAAGATTACTTGCATACTAGATGAAATGTTAGACTATGAGAAAGCAATTAAGATAAATTATGGGAGTGGGACTGCCAATTTAGATATTTTAATAATGCAGACTGATTCATGCTTTGAATATAGAATGTATTGGAAGGAACAAAATACCTGAGACAAGTGTAATCCGGCAGGGAGTACATTCTTCTATATTTACTGTTCAGAGCCTCTACCCATAATATTGGTTACCACATTTTTCACACTTAAGATGCGCAATATAGACTGCCACATTTATTTTAAATAAACTTGCCATATTAACTGAATTTTTTATCTCTGTTATACACAAATTAAGCGCTGACTCGTGTGAACACAATGTGGGAAAAGTTGAAAAACGGTGAGCACAAAATCTAAATTGATTAACTCCTATATATTTGTATATATATATATTTTAAATTAATCTACAGAATCAAGTATCCCATGAGCCAAATATCTTCCTGGTAGCCTATCAATTATTAGAAATAATTATTTCTGTTCTGAAGTGTTTTATAATGATTGGCAATAGTTATAGTTTAATGATTTTAAATAGACTTACCATATTAACTGAATTCTTTATCTCTGTTATACACTTATCAAATTAAGCAGTGGCAGGTGTGAACCGAATGTGCGAGAACATGAAAAACGGTGAGCGCAAAATCTGCATTTATTAACTCATATATTTATATATATATATATTTTACATGAATCTACGGAGAATAGATATATTCTATTATATATATCTTCCTGGTAGCCTATCAATTATTAGAAATAATTATTTCTGGTCTGAAGTGTTTTATAATGATTGCCAATATGTTTGTAATACAGTATGGACACCATGGACACACTTTACATGGAGCAACTAAACAAGGCAAGGTAAATATTCTTCCAAATATGTTTGTATAAGCAACATAATTAAGTACACTATGAATTCAAGATGTGAAAATAACTTTACACCCTTACAATAAAATAATCATAATGCTGAATACAGTTCAGTTAATTGCTGTCATCTATTTTAATTGATTTTGATTTATTTTCTGAATTAAAAATGCTATCAGATCACCTTGAAGACAAAAGACCCCAAAATGTATAATACAATAATTAATGAAATTGTTGATCAAGGAGTTAAGCATTTTCACGTAAAGACTTTTCCTCCCTCAGAACTGCACTGCAAAAAATTGACTCATGCAACAAAAACAGGTAAGCGAAACCATTCAGAATAAAAGAGGATTAATGTACAAAAGCAACTACAAACAAAAAGGTTGTTATACAACATGAACATCTTTTATTTTTTAACCTTATGAAGAATGGCAGCCAATCTGTTATAGAACATGAACAATGAATTAAAGACAGGAGATTGTGAGAGCATGGACAGTCCTGTTAGCAAGACACAACTGACAGCCATGTATGAACAACTAAACTTCATCAAGTGGCCACAAATCAAGAGTGATTTGAAAACAAAGAACACATTTCTTTTAAATAGACTTAATAACTGAATTTTTTATCTCTGTTATACACAAATTAAGCGTTGACTGGTGTGAACAGAATGTGAAAGAAGTTGGAAAATGGCGAGCACAAAAATGTATTAACTCATATATATTTGTTTTATATATGTATATATACATATTTATTTTGCAAGAATCTACAGAGAAGATGAATCAAGTATCTCATGAGCCAAATATCTTCCTGGTAGCCTATCAATTATTAGAAATAATTATGTCTGGTCTGTTTCATAGTGTTTTATAATGATTGCCAATATATTTGTAATACAGTATGGACAAAATGGGCACACTTTACATGGAGCAACTAAACAAGGCACGGTAAATATTCTTCCAAATATGTTTGTATAAGCAACATAATTAAGTACACTATGAATTCAAGATGTGAAAATAACTTTACACCCTTACAATAAAATAATCATATGCTGAATACAGTTCAGTTAATTGCTGTGATCCAGGAGTTAAGCATTTTCACACAAAGACTTTTCCTCCCTCAGACCTGCACTGAAAGAACGTGACAATGAATTTGACTCATTCAAAAACCGGTAAGTGAAATTATTCAGAATAATAGAGGATTAATATACAAAAGCAACTACAAACAAAAAGGTTGTTATACAACATGAACATCTTTTATTTTTTAACCTTATGAAGAATGGCAGCCAATCTGAACAATGAATTAAAGACAGGAGATTGTGAGAGCATTAGCAATACACGACTGACAGCCATGTATGAACAACTAAACTTCATCAAGTGGCCTAAAATCAGGGGTGATTTGAAAACAAAGAACACATTTATTTTAAATAGACTTACCATATTAACTGAATTCTTTATCTCTGTTATACACTTTTTAAATTAAGCTGTGGCAGTTGTGAACAGAATGGGCAACAACATCAAAAATGGTGAGCACAAAATCTGCATTTATTAACTTTTCTTTACATTAATCTACAGAGAAGATGAATCAAGTATCCCATGAGCCAAATATATTCCTGGTAGCCTCAGAAATAATTATTTCTGGTCTTAACTGTTTTATAATGATTACCGATATGTTTGTTATACAGTATGAATGAGATGTACCAACATTACGAGGGGAAACTATCCAAGGCAAAGTAAATATTCTTCCATATATGTTCGTATAAGCAACATAAATATATTTACTTATTTACATCTTTGACTTCAAATGTGAAAATAACTTTACACCCTTACAATTAAATAACCATATGCTGAATACAGTTCAGTTAATTGCTGCCATCTATTTTATTTGATGTCTAATTCTTTTCTGAATTAAAAAATGCTTGAACACAAAATAAATTACAATACTAATAATTCATGAAATCATTTATCAAGGAGTTCAGCATTTTCACACAAAGACTTTTCCTCCCTCAGAACTGAACTGGAAGAACATAAAAAAGAATTTGGCTCATTCAAAAACAGGTAAGTGGAATTATTCTGAATAAAAGAGGACTAATATACGAAAGCAACTACAAACAAAAAGGTTGTTATTCAACATGAAAATCTTTTCTTTTTTAACCTTATGAAGAATGGGAACCAATCTGAACAATGAATTAGAGACAGGAGATTGCGAGAGCATGGACAGTCCTGTTAGCGAGACACGACTGACAGCCATGTATGAACAATTCTTGGCCATCAAGTGGCCAAGAATCAAGGCTGCTTTGAAAACAAAGAAGGAAGACAGAAAGCTGGCATATGACTATATTTGGGTATGTATGTGATGACTGAAAGTTGTGCTGTTACTGATTTATGTTCTGCAGTCTCCTTATTCAATTCTCAGCTTAATTTACTAAATCCATGCATCCTCTAACACCCAATGCTTTTGTGCCCATTTAGGGAATGTTTGAGGCTTCAAGGAAGGATATGGATGAAAAAAAGAAGCAATTAGAGGGAATGTTTACCCTCCACAATCACAGCCTGTCACCATCACCCGATGATGTACAGTATGATGACATGATTACAAAAAAATACCACATTTAATCTTATACTTGTGCAGTTTTGTTAATTTTCTACCTTTCTTACACAGGTAACAATGTACCAAAAACGGTCTGTCAAAAATCTACAAATGGCTGTATACCACAGCCGCAAAGAAGAGGTTGTTAAGGTATGGTTGCTGTACATGAAAGTTCAGTACAAAATGATAGCATGCTGTACATGAAACTTAGGTATAGAGGCTATTCAGGACTAGAGAGAAAACTGTAACGTGCTTGTGTTAGGGTGGGTTGTGGTTTTATGGATCACTGATTAAAATTAATCGTAGTTTTCAATTGTCCATATTGTCTCATAAAGGTTCAGTTCCAAGAGAGAGACCGTACAGACCCTCAAGAGACTTACCGCCATCTGGCTGCTGAATGCTACTGGTTGGGCTGTTTGATGGCTTTAAACAATCCTCCACTTCAGCCTGACTGGGAGAGTCTTGAAGGTCGACGTGAAGCTTGCAATATCTTCCCACCTATTAAGTCTACTTCCAGCACAGAGACAATGGATGAGCTATGAGTTAAAAATGTCTGGTTTTAACTGACAGTTACTAAATGAATGGGATGAATTGTGGAATTGTATTGATAAATCGTTGTGGTGTATCTCATTTTGTATAATCACTAAACGCTACAGGTTGTAATTAATTGTGTTGCTATTATGCTGTTATGTGTCTGGGTAGCTCAGTTGGTAGAGCAATCACCTATGAAGGTGGTTCGATCCCAGGCACCGTCAATTCAGAGTAGCATGGGACTAAGGATGGAAATTACACAGTCTTTATCACTTTAAGTATTACTATGAATACTCTCCATTTCTATCTTTTACTTGCACAAGAGACTCTCATATTCTGCATTTTCATTTCTTTCTTAACATAAGCTTGTATGCAAAAAATATAAGTATTGCCTAATATTTTAAGTATTTTAAGTTATTAGTAATGATCCGTTTCTTCTCTGTAGATGCTTTTATAATGTTAATTTTGCATGATATACATTTTCTTTCCTGTCTGGGATGGTTTGTGTATTTGGTTTTATAAAACCATTATGCTGTTGTAAAAAAAATAAGTATTTTAAAATGTGATTGTTTCTTTTTGTAATGATTTAGTTTCTCAGATTCTTTAAAATCTTGTCCACTACTTTACACTTGTGATGAGAGAATAAACATAAAATTCAGGTAGAAGTTGAAGTTGTTTTGGTTTTAATTCATTAGTTGTCATCTAGTATTGTGGTACTTATTTAACTTGCCTTTGTACATTTTTATCTGCACACATACGCACGCACGCACGCACACACGCACACACGCACGCACACAATGGACAAGGACTGACAGATACAGAGATCTCCATATATGGGCATAGCAGTCAGATCGGCGGTGCAACGTACTGTAGGTGCGAGGGGGCGCGTAGCGGCCCGAACCTCCAGTAACTGGATGTTTATTAAAGGTAGTGTAAGAGATATATTTTGGTATGTTATTTATTTTTTAGATAGTCGTTTTTGTTTATTTTGTTTTGTTTGTTCAGTAACAGTCAGGTCTTTCCTTCTATGCAGCTATTTTGTACACACAAAATAAAATTTCAGTTGGGTTGCCAAATTCATCCAATCAGGAGATAGTACCTATTGATCAGCTTCAATTTTAGGTGTCATCACTTCTGATTTTACTTGTTTTTGCTGTATCCTGTATGAGGTTTCTCTCCTGATTGGATGAAATTGGAATCCCAACCTGAAAATGTATTTTCTGCAGATAGGTAGACCCCTGCTACTAAAAATAAGTAAGTAAGTAAGTAAGTAAGTAAGTAAGTAAGTAAGTAAGTAAGTAGGTACAACAGTTGTTCTGGCAATGTCAAGGTTCAAGTTGTTCTTTATGTTGTGTACATGTACATGAGCATTTTCTTGTCTGCTGTTAGGCCACTAGCTGCACTGAATGTTATTGAAATGTATGGTTCAGTGCAGCGGCGGACATCACGTTTAAAAAAATAAATAAAATCGAAACATTTAAAAAAAAAAAAAAAGTTTGGGCCCCCGTTTTAGGATAATTACGGTAATGGCGCTCGCCACTGGTAATTACGGTAATCCTGGGCCCAGAAAGTGAAAAGATTGATTGATTGATGTACATTATTTAGTAAGACATGAGAACAGTACATGACAGTACATGGAAGTACAAATTCACAATACACGGTCTACTAAACTGGATAGCTCATTAAGCACTTAGCTTGTTTAAGATGAGATCCCCATGCACACAAATCATGATGACATATAAGAGACAGACAGAGACACACTACTATACAGAATGTCATACAATCAGTTTACAGGTTACTGGTATGAAGAGTGAAAAATATGTACAAAAGAAGAAAGAGAGAGGGGGGGGGGGGTAGGGGGTAGGTTAGGTTAGGACATGGGGTAGGTTAGGACTTGGACAGGGGCCATTTTTGAATTGCAGCCTCCTGAAGGTGTATCTTTGGGCATTTTTGAAAGTGAGTAGGGTTTTACACTCCTTTACTCCTTTTGGTAGGGCATTCCACATTTTTGATGAATAGCATGAGAACGAGTTCATTCCCTTTGTTGAGCCAAATCTGGGTTGAACATGGTTTGTGGAGCTGCCTCTGGTGTTATGATCAAGGACTTGATTAACATTTTGGAAGTATTTTGACAAATACAGGGGGATCCCAATGTTGTGGTGTATCTTGAAGACCAGGCCCATAGCAAGTTGCTGTACTCTGTCCTCAACCCTAAGCCATCCAATCCTAGCAAAATGAGCATGGGTTAGATGGGTTTTGTGATTGAGGCCAAGAAGTAGCCTTACATGTCATTGGCCCACTAGCTTGTCTCTCAACTGTATACCTGGCCCAGTGGCCTATCACAGGGCTACAATGGCCCAGGAGTACCACCCCAACGTTGCTACACCCGCCCCCCCCCCCCCCCCCCCCCCCACCCGTCTTTGAGGAGAGGAGAGACGGTGATGTGATAGGAGAAAAGTGAGAGAGAGAGAGAGAAAAAAAACTAAACTAAACGAAAACAAACAACCAAACGATAACAGAGTTACAAAAATGGAAAAGGAGACCAAAAAATGTAAAGGAGGTGCACAGTCCGTGGCCTGAGAGCTGCAGCTTCTGTGACTTTGTGTGATTTTTAAGAATCAGCTAAAAACTCTATTGTTTCAACAGGCTTTCGGGTAATGTCACTGAGGTTCTCCTCCAATGCTGAAATATGTCTGCTTTTTGTTTTTGTTTTCTCTGAGATGCATCTTGTTTTTGTTCTGTTTCTTTTTCATTTGATTGTTTTTTTGCTGTATTTATTTCTGTTTATGTAAAGCACTTTGTGAGTCCTCTCTGTGAAATGTGCTTTACAAATAAAATATACTTACTTACTTACTTACTTACTTACTTACTTACTTTAAGCTGATGGATTAAATTGTTGTCCCACCTGCATGAAACGGTTATCTTTTACCTTTTTCAGTCACCTGGGGAAACCTGCTCACTACTGCAACAGCAACACTGACACCTTGTGGCCATTAATGGATAATAGACAGCCCTTGAACCACTAATGTTGTGTAAAAAATAACCACTAACACTAATGGTTTATTTTGTTTTTGCTTTTTATATTTATACTATTCTGTGTGGACCCTAGGAAGAAGGATCCCCATTAGCTGTTACCAGGTGTAACAGCTAATGGGGATCCTAAATAAAGGTCCATTTAACACAGCTGCTGCTCGCACTTTGGATTGTTTATAGTGTTCATTTTAACTAAGAAGAATTGAATTATAGTATTGAAAACGGTCTGTTTGGTTCTGGTAATGAAGCTGACCAGTGACCACCAAAGTTTCTCCCATTAAAGAGGATTAAGAATAGATGCAAAGGTTTACTGATTTATTTCTCCATTTCCCGCCATGGTTCTGACAACAAAAACAAACAAATATAACAAATGAATAACAAGCATTTAAAACACAGTGTAATCACAATGATATATTGTAAAGTAAATCAAGTATGTGACTCAGAATGTAATAGACAGAGTAAATACAAATAAACACAGATAAACAAAAGCTTGCATGGGTCATGAACGCATGGTTGCTTGGGCTAGAGAGACTGAGTAAGGGCTTGTATGGGGGGGACCTGGACTGGCATTGGCTAATGACTCTCAAGTGGTGATGACACCTGCTGTCATTAGAAATGAAGAGAAGAGTGGGAACTGTCCAGAGGCTGCCAATGAGACAGCATGGTGAAAATTCACAACAATAGATATCTTGAATACATATCCAGTCCAGCTATTAAATGTTAAAAATGTTGAATACCCAGGAATAGGCCTTTCCAACTAATTGAATACCCAAGACCACAATGGAAACAAGCCCCTAGGGCTTTTTGTGTTATCCTTTTAACAATCATTGTAAAATCGTACCTCTGTACTGTTTACAAATTGTTAATAAAGTATTAAGTCAATCAATCAAAAAAGCCATAGGCTCTGGCTGGGTAGAGGTGTAAAAATATAGTAACTGCATCGAAAAATCGATTTCAATTTTCAACGATCTACTGTATATGCAAAGAGCAAAATAACGTATTGTTTGACTTTGTATCGTATCGAATCGTTTTGCAATACAAATAATCGTATCGAATCGTTTTGCAATGCAAATAATCTATTCTATTAGTACTTGTGCGTTGTATTTAGCAATTTTAAGAAGAAAAAAGAGAAAGAGGGGTTTAATTACTTTTCCATTCCATACCGCTACACTTGGTTTATCGATAAATGTGTGTAATATATGTGTTCATGTCAAGGTGCGGGTTTGTCCATATGTGTTCAAATACAATGTTCATATATTTGCTAGACCAGAGAATCACTGTGTTTACTTATTTATATCCAATAATTCATTTTTCTCTTAAAAAATCCACACGTTTCACACAGATTTTTTTTGTTTTGCTAAATAGTTACTGTATCGATTTTAAATCATTGAATCGTATCATATTGTATCGCCATGAATGACCCAATATCGTCCATGTATCGTATCGTCAACCATGTTTCGTTACGCGCAATGTATCGCTGTTAAAATGTATCGTTTCACCCCTACTCTCTAAAGAAGGTGAGCTGGAGGGGTGTCAGGAAGACGTCCCTGTTCACTGCCCTGCCACGCAGGAGATGTTCTAACTTCTGGGATAAGGGGCGAAACATCTAGTGGTGTTCCCCAGCTGATGATCCTGCAACAAAACATTGTTGGTATGCGGTCAGGCTAGGGCTAGGCCAATAGGCCATGCATAGTCCACCATGGGCAACCACTGCTATCAATGCATTGAATGGGACATTATCAGGTCTTATCAGACCATTGAATGGGTGAAGTAGGCGACATACTGACTTACCCACGATTTACCAGACCATTAATGCAGGCGTAATCAGGAGATACTGACCTACCCGGAGGCAGTCCCTACAACATGATTTACGCTGATTTACACTCGCTTTAGCTCGATCGGTGGTGCCTCTCGTGCCTCCAGTTCGCTTGAGACTGTCCGCCTCCATCATGGTCCCACACCGAAACTGACACTTAACTCCAGTCAGTCATCTCCGTCGGTAGGTCAGTATGTCAGTATGTCCTGATAATACCCAATGAATGCTCTGATAAATCAGTATGTCGCCTACTTTGCCCATTCAATGGTCTGATAAAACGTGATAATGTCCCATTCAATGCATTGATAGCATCCGAATCAGGTGCATGAGGTGCGACAGTCCTAAGGCCTAGCAGGAGACCATCCCTCCGTATTGAATAAAGTTGTGCTCCACAAAATGGTTGAAAGTTATATTGAAACCCATGTTTGTACCTATTATTACATTAAATAACTGTTAATAAAGAACTATCTTTATCTTTATCAATATGGAACTTGGAGACAAAAAGAAAAAGAAAATGTTTTATTATGAAATCATTTTGTACAAGGAAAGATCATGGAACTTTGACATATTAGATTATCTTGATTATCTTTGTCTAGTTTGAAGCAGCAATCTGTAACTTTATGTACATTGTCTCCCTCTTTTGGCAGAGACAGGCAATTTTAATAATAGTCAAACTACAGCAAAGATGACAGAGCATCTATTGTGCAGCAACCTTTATTGAGCCAGCACCCCCGTATCCAATATCCAGCAGGTGCCTTCGTGTAAAATTTATTTTTCTCTAAGAAACTTTTTCTGCTTGGCTTATTTATCGTACTAAACATGTGAGATTACATTTCGTGAATTTGCATGACCCCATAAAACTGGGGTCAGCAGTAAAAATGTAGCAGTAAAATTTAAAAAAAGTATCTCTCTGAAAATGTTAGATATTTCTGTATTTTCTAGTAGGCCTAAATGTTGCATTTACACACACACACACACACACACACACACACACACACACACGCACGCACGCACGCACGCACGCACGCACGCACGCACGCACGCACGCACGCACGCACACACACAGACACACACACAGACACAGACACAGACACAGACACAGACACAATGAAAGTCAGCTGCAGGGTGTACTTTGGGTAGGTTTTGTCTATTTGTTTTACTATTTTTTCAAGGTTTCAGGTTAAAAGAAATACCAGAGGATGGTGCTTAGTGATATACTAACTACAGGGTGCTCATCCTATATTAAAATCACCTGATGTTACTCCCCGAGCCTTGTCTCGTTGTCTCAGCCAGAGACAGTGGCTTGCTTTCTCTGCTTCTTCTGAGATTTATTTGGTGGCTTTGCACAGTCCGGCTCCCTGTAGCCCCAGGTCTTTGAGCAGGGACCCCATATTTGAACTAGGGACCCCCCAAAATAATCATATTTGAACTGGGGACCCCCTACCCTGACAAGCACTTGGAATGTAGGAGTTTAGGCATTCAATTTAGTTTGACTCTGGCCCCGTAAAAAAAGTGTTTTTCATATATATGTGTGTGTGTGTGTGTGTGTGTGTGTGTGTGTGTGTGTGTGTGTGTGTGTGTGTGTGTGTGTGTGTGCGTGCGTGCGTGCGTGCGTGTGTGTGTGTGTTTTGTTGTGTTTCTAGGAGGTGGGCTGTAAATTATTTTTTTAATTTTATGTAAGGCTCATTGCTAAGATTGCATAAGAATCATTGCTAAATAGCACCAAATCAGGTGGACCTCTACAGTAGCCTACTTCACAGAGTTACAACAATCAGTTTATTGGCAGTATGTTCACACAAACAGAATTCTAACACATACAATGGAAGTCTAGATTTTCTCATTGATTTTTATTTTTATTTAACCTTTATTTCACCAGAGAAATCACATTGAGACTAGTGTCTCTTTTACAAGTGTGCCCTGGCCAAGAGAAGAGGCAAATAAAATGTTACACAGCTCTGCCAGTAACGACAATACAGGACATAACAAAACAAAGACAAACATGACATCCGTAATACCAAAGACCTACTACCAATAGCACCAATACAGACTATTTAAAATACTAATAACAACAATACATCATAAAACTAATAAACTAATATAAGACTAAGATCACAGCAATTGCTACTTGTCAAAGCAGGAGCAATGGTTGGAGAATGTGCCCATGGCAATCCTCTTAAAAGACACTAGAGGGATCAATGAAGCCAATTTTAATCTGGTCTGTAGATCGTTCCACGACCAAGGCCCAAAAAACGCAAGTTTTTTTTTCCCTGCCTCAGATTTAGTAGTGGGTACGACATAGCGCATCCAGGCATTCGATCTGAGGTTGAGCGAATTTTGGACAAGATTAAATTTTGAACAAATGTACGAGGGGGAATTTCCAAGAATGGCTTTATATATAAAAGTGTACCAATGTAGCAACCTGCGAGATGCTAAGGAGGACCACCCTACTAGGGAATACAGAATACAATGATGTGTCCTATAGGTGGAGCTGGTAATGAACCTCAACGCAGCATGATAAAGGGGATCAAGTCTACCCAATATTGAGGGACAGGCGAATCGATACACAATGTCGCCGTAGTCGAGTTGCGACATAAACAGGCCAGTGACCAGCCTTTTCCTTGAAGCAAAAGAAAAACAGGACTTCAATCTATAAAAGAAGCTTACTGTGAATTTTAACTTCTTAATCAACGCTTCAATGTGATGATTGAAGTTTAACTTGTTATCCAACCAAATTCCCAGATATTTGTAAAGCACCACCCATTCGATGGTTACTCCTTCCAAGGTGGTGATATTTGGGGGGATAATGTCAGCTCTATTTGGAGTAAATAGCATGGCCTTGGTTTTTTGGCCGTTTAATAGCAATTTGCTATTTACCAATTCATGCTGCAATGAGACAAAATCTGAAGCCAAGTTTGACACTGCTACATCAAAAGAAGGAGCACAAGAGTACAGAATTGTGTCATCGGCATACATATGATACTTACAATGCTTAGATTGACTACAAATATGATTGACATACAAAAGAAAAAGCAATGGACCAAGAATGGAACCTTGGGGGACTCCTTTCTCAAGGGTGATGGAATCAGAAATGGTATCACCAAATTTGACACACTGTGTGCGGCCAACTAAATAGTTTTTGAACCAACCAAGCACATTTTGGCAAAAAACAGCTTTAGAAAGGACCTTGAGCAGTACGTGAGGATCCACGGTATCGAAGGCCTTACTCAGATCAATGAATAAGGCCGCACAAAAAGATTTCTTACCCAGGGCTGCCCTGATGTCGTCGATAACATTAAGGCATGCCGTTACAGTGCTATGTTTTGCTCTAAAACCTGACTGCATGGGGTTCAAAATAGAGTATGAATCAAGAAAAACCTTTACCTGATTTGATACTTGGCCCTCTAAGATCTTTGCCAAGGTGGAAAGGTTAGAAATGGGCCTGTAATTGTTTACATCACAAGGATCGCCAGCCTTGAGAAGAGGGGAAACATTTGCTTGTTTCCACTCTTCAGGTAGACTTTGAGTGGCTAAGGAGATATTGAACATATCAGTGACAGGTTGAGCAATGATAGCCGATGATAATTTTAGGAAAAAAGGGTCAAGGCCGTCTGGGCCTGCAGATTTTTTAGGGTCTAAGGTAGACAGGGCGTGTAGAACATCCGATACCAGGATGGGAGAAAAGTCAAAAACAGAAACAGAAACAACAGATGAGTCAACGTTATCATCATGGGCGTCTTGATGAGGAGCATTGGCAATTTGCTCATCAAAAATGTGTCCCGCCCTTTTAAAATGCGAATTGAAAGCATTTGACATGATTTTTTTATCAGAAATAAAGGACTCGCCCACCCGAATCTTAGGCGGGGGGCCTGCTGCTCCTCCTGCTTTCTGTTGCAGGGATTTGACTACTCTCCAGAAGGTACAATGATTGCTAGAGGTATCAGTAGTGAGAGATAAATAATGTTCCGATCTTAACTTCCTGGTGAGGACCGTACATTTATTTCTCAAGACACGAAACAGAAGCCAATCATGACTTGAATTAGACTTTCTTGCAAGTGACCATTGTCTATTTCTTTCATGAATCAGATCAGCCAGGTCCCTAGAGAACCAGGGATTTGCACGGTTCTTAATTCTGATTTTTTTGAGAGGTGCATGTTTATTCATCAGGTAGAGAAACTGTTCGTGAAAGAACCGAAAGGCCTCATCCATTGATGGAATTAAGGACATGCGAAACCAATCAACTGCAGCCAAATCATGAAGAAAGGCTTGTTCAGAGAAGTGTTTAAAGCAGCGCCTGATGACAGTCAGGCCTTTGGTTTTGGGCAGCTTAGTGTTTCTGACACATGCAATAGCACAGTGGTCACTCAAGTCATTTGCAAACACACCAATTGAGGCATATTTGTGCGGTGCATTTGTTAGAATAATATCAATCAAAGTGTCACCATCCGGTCTGGCAGGGTTTAATCTAGTGGGGCAATGTATGATCTGTATTAAATTTAGGGAATCACATTGCTGTTTAAAACTGGCAGATTTATCAGTCAACCAATCCCAATTCAAATCAGCAAGAAGGACAATCTCGGAGCTAGCACATTTAGAAATCAAATCTACTATGTTTCCCATAGCTTCACTAGTTGCCGAAGGAGGCCTATAACAACAGATAATGGTCAGAGGGGAATTAGCCACCATTATCTGGACGGCTAAAAATTCAAACTGTTTAGCTATGGTTACGGAATGAAGAACAGACCCTTGAAATTTATCAGAAATGTACAGAGCAACTCCCCCACATCTGCCTTTACGATCAGTTCTATAGAGGTTATAACCAGGCACACCAACAGTGTTGTCAGTAGAGCGAGGTTTTAACCAGGTTTCTGAGACAGCTACCACGTCAGGTTTAGCTATCTCAAACCAGCATCGAAAAGTGGGCAATTTGGGCACCAGGCTTCTGGCATTGAAATGGAGGAAGCCTAGACCATGCCTACAGCTAAAATCATGGGGGGTGGACAGAATTGGTAGGGCCTCAAAAAGGGGGACCGGTCCAGGATTAATGTGTACATTGCCTGAGATGAACAGCATAAGCAAAATCAGCAGCCTTGTTGTTATTTTCTTAAACACTGAAATAATACCAGGGGCTCTGGAGGAAGACATGCAAGAATAAACATTACAACAGGGATCACGCCAAGAAACAATGTTCGCAATGTCCATAGCAAATGGAAAAACACGGTTCAAAGAATCCAGTTTACATGGTCCTTGAGGCCAAAGTACATTATCCAGAAATCCAGAAGTAACGTGTGTTTTACCAGCAATGTAAATGTTCGAATGTGGCAACAAGGTGGTGTTACTCTGATAGAGTGAATCAAGTGACATGAGACCCATTCCTAGCGAGACAACCAGCACAGCCAACATGTTGCCAGGCAACATGATAAACATTTCACTGCGGGGCATGCACAATGCGATGAGAACAAAACAGCCAGGGAATACTATGCACAACAAACAATGAGGCATGTAACATACACAATGCTATGAAAACAAGCACAGAATGTTGTGAGTAATGTTTTGTGCAACAAACCGTAAGCCGTACTGGAGAGGAGGAAACTATAATCCAACAACAGCAGCCGCTTTGACAGACATGCATTTGAGAGCAGCCTGGATTATGAAAAATCGACGAGCCTTTGGGAATCCAGGCGCCGATACGAGGGCAAACTGAAGTGTTTGCTAGCAGGCACAGCTATTTATCAACAGCCAGATACAGAAACAACAAACCGATCGGAAGCAACTGTACTAATAGCTATGAGCTAATAGCAGCCCCGGTTGTACGTATACAACCAGGTAGCCTCCAGGCTAGCCCCGTCGGATGTAAATATTGAGCAACAGGAACAGAAACAACAAACCGAGCCACCGCAACTGTACTGAAAGCTATTTAGCTAACAGCAGCCCCAGCTGTATGTATACAGCCAGGTAGCCTCCAGGCTAGCTCCGTCGGTTGTGATGAATCGAACAGCCTATGGCGATGGCGGTCCCGGCCAAAAACAGGCCAACCGCACCGGGACAGAAGATCCAATCTATCCGGGGGACATCCCAATAGTATGCTGAAGAGGCGTAGAACGATCGATGTAGTATACGCGGACTGAATCGCTGCAACTGTGTACAGGACGTTGATGGTAGCCTACGGGGCTAGCTACATCCAATGGACCAGAAGCCGGTCACAAATAAAACAATTGTCCTCTGATGTCAGGTCACAGACAAACTGGGAGATCCAATATCCTAAAATTAACCAGCTATAGTGTGACTGGTAAAAGCTACGGATTACATTAAAACGATTAAAACGTTAAAACAAACAAACATAACATGCAGAGCGTGAAAACATGCGTGCCGCCATCTTGGATCCTGATATACAGTACATGCATTTTATAAGAATGAATATAACTTTAATTACTCTGCCCCATTTTATCCAGGGAACGCTCGGTACCAGTGGGCCGAATGTTCCGGAACACTCGGCCAGCTTGGTGAGAACAGTCGGCACCAGCGAGGCGGAACACTCAGCCCGCGAGGTCGAGGATTTGATCGGGGCAGAGTAGGTTAAACGAGCTAAAACGTTTGGTAACCCCTAGAATACAGTAGAGCAGGGGTCTGGGACCCCTAGGGGGTCCTCAGAGTTATTTGTTGAAGAGAGTATTGGGGGTTTATAAGTGGTCAAGTATCCGAAAATACACATGAATTTTCTGAGAATAAGTGACATTGGCCGCGTTTCCCAAAGAGATCCTGCGTAGATGCTTCGCAGGTCCTACGACGGGTCTAACGTGACGTCACAGGCTGCGCAGTACCTTAGCAGGTACGTAGATTTCAGGTCACGCGTCTCAGGTACGTAGATTTCAGGTCACGCAGCTTGCGTAAGAGCCTCTACACAGCTGGGACTCGGCGAAACCTACGCTCTACCCTCATTAGTAGCAGGTGGTTGTGCCCACTACGTGCCATCTAAACTGGCTACGTGTGTGGTAAAAGTACATTCGGTAGACAGCATGCATGTAGCCTACTCCCCGCCTACTCATGGGAGAGGCGTAGCCCTGAGTACTGTCCTACGCAGCAGTTTGTTACGAGCGCCCTGGGACGCTCGTAACACCCATCGTAGCGAAATAGATCTATGAAAAGACCGAACACACACACACACACACACACACACACACACACACACACACACACACACACACACACACACACACACACACACACACACACACACACAATTTATATATATATATATATATATATATAATTAATTACGGCCGGGCCGGTGCGTAACGTGCCTACCCAAAAAAACAGACATACAAGCTGTCAACGCACTGCGACGTGCCGTGTCGATAGCTTGCAGATCTGTTCTTTTGGGTAGGTCGAGCGGCTGCGGTGCTTCGTCCTCTATGCATGAACCCGAAGTTTACAAATTGTACTCTCACGGATGATCTGATCATCTAATAAAAATATTAAGCATATGCCAAGTTAACTAAAGGTATATAAATGATACTGAGCTAAACATGTTTCCTTAATTTCAAAGTTTTATAGTTAAACGTTATGATGAAAGTCCCCCGTTCCTCTCACGAAGTGACAGCTGTTGCGCTCGCCATGTTTATGAATGGTTAAAACATCTTTTGAAAATAGCAGATCTACAAGCTCACAACGCGTCACAAGCTTGTAGATCTGCTATTTTCCAAAGATGTTATGCATAGTAGACTTTGGAAATGGGACATTCTGGGATCGAACCCGAAGCTCCCACTCACCAGTCCGACGTGTTACCAGTCACGCCAATAAACCTGCCTGATAGCCAGGTCTATTGCACGCGAACTCTGGCTAATTTGACTGTGGGGGCTACACATAGAACCAGTGCAGCAGATATATATCCTACTATAATTCTAGTAACCTCTGTCTGTAGTGGTGAGTGAGTAGGTGAAGCTACCCGGTTCTCCTCAGTGGCTGGAGCAATTGCTCTGATTTTGCACACACACATTGACCATTACCATCTGAACTTAACTGTGAAGCCCGTTTTTCAATTTCATCAAATCTCAGCTTCTTATTAGCGTTTAGGTGTGAAAGAATGTTGCCTCCCGGGTTGCCAGATCATGTGCGCATATCCCCCCACGGATGCGTCGACCGGGTATGGTCTAGTAGATATAGATATAGATATATATAGATATATATATATATATATATTCCTAAACTTTCCTAAAGTAAATTCCCCCATTGGTGCTAAAAGCTGTCAATCATGCAGGGAGACGCCCCCTCTATCCTCTGAACATTTTTGAATGGCAGCCATTGTTGCCTGTGTTCATTTAAGAGCATTGAAATGTCACCTTAAAATACATTTTAATAAATTACAGAATGTACCTAAAAAAGTGTAAGTGTCCAATAAATATAAAGGTAATTTAGATAAAGGTCTTTAGATATATAGATATAATGTATATATTCGCAAAGGGTGTTTAAACTGCTGTGTAGTGTTATATTATACCTCTATGTGTGTAGTAGGACAGCACTACATAGTTTACGTTGGCTTTACGTAGGCTTCGTCCAGGAGTCCTTTACGTCCATGCTGTCTCACGAATGTAGTTTTAGCACAGACGTAACGGAACCTACGACGATGGTGTCTCCAGAAGCCAGTTTAGATGGCACGTTGGGCACACACAGCTGCTACCAACGAAGATAGTGCGCAGCGGGGTTTCTACTGCGCAGCTGCGTGGAGGCTCCTACGCAGCTTCTAGGCTACGCAGGAGCTGAAATTCGTTTGGGAAACGCGGCCATTGTCACAATGTAAGACGTTGAGATTTGTTGGAGAGGGGAAAAAGGAGGGGGCCTAGTATTGGTCCCTGGGGGACACCGGTGGATGAAGTATTTAGGGGTTGAAGTGGTTCAACCAGTTAAGGGATGTACAGAGAATTCCACCTAGTTTACAAGTCTGTTCAGCAACATCTTGAGTGCCAAGAAGGCCAAGAAACATTTTTTAAATGATTTGACCAGAAATGGGAGGTTTGCATAACTTGTTGAACCACTTGTAGGACAAAGGCTCTAAACGTTCTGCTGGTGGGGGCTCCTCACTAGCAGGTGAGTCAGTAGGATACAACAGCAGTGACAACACAAAAATGTGTGTGGGGAGGAAGCAATCGGCATAACAACAAAATTGCGGTGAAAAAGGGGTAAAAGGCATACAAAGACTTTGAAGGGCTAATATAACACATGAAGTATTTATATTTGTCATTCCTGAGGGTTATAGTTCATTGATTATAGTCCACTCAGTGTAATTTAGTCATTGAAAGGGCCAATATAACTCATTAACAATGATTTTTTTCCACCTGCCAAAAAGTAATTGCAGCTTCTACCTGTTGATTGAAAGCTTGTTTCTGCCTCAAAATGACTTGATTTCATTCTAAAGGGTTATATGTTAAACATTATAGTTCACACAATTGCACAATAGCAATTGTAATACCTGGTTGACCGGGTACAAAAAATTATAATTCTTTGATGTGTGGTGGTGACTATGAATAGGTCTATCAAAAAATAATGTCACCACTAGTTTGATTATGTATTCTGATGTATCAAGACAAAATGTATGAAAAGAGGTTGCCTTTGACAAAGTTGATATTTGACAACTGACTATGATGAATTGACTATGACGGACTAACAGTTTATGGCACAATGTTGCTTTATCTGTATTTCTTTGTTGGCAATGGTGGGGCATGGACATAATCCACATAGCATTGTGGTAGTAATGTTTGTCAGGTGTTACATTACCATACTTATGATTTTCAGTTGCCTGACGTTCACTCACATATAGTGACTAATTTGCTTGCACCAGTGACTCATTTGAAAACCACCAATATCTGGCCAAACGCCGGGTAAAAAACAGGTATCAGAGAAAGTCTGAGGAAGATTTGAGGGAAAGTGAGAGGCAGTATAGCCTATGATACGATCAGGGAGAGAAAGTTTCAACCACAATGGCGAGACCTCTGGGAATTGGCTTGCGTATGATACAAATTGCTGTAGGTCTTTTCATGAAATCTTGTGTAGATCAATGCCAACATTCAGATAAGTAGCCTAAGTTAGAGAAAAGAGTAAAGAAGTGTATGATCATGAATTGCTGTGGTAGGCTACAATGTTGAAATGCAGATCTAGCTAAAAGCTAAAAAGGCTGTCACAAATGCATGCATTGTGAGTTAACTTTCACTATGAATTGAGTACATGGGGACCCTATTTGAAACAAGTCATTAGGCTTTCAAGGGCTTTTCAATCCTATTTAGCTTGTATTTAAACTGTACTTTCATGTGCTTTTTTCTGCAAATGTCTAAATAAAGTATTCAATCAATCAGTTTGTAGCTAGATCGGCGCGAGTGACACCATACTTCGTAATGCAATGTTGTACTGTATGGTCAGTTATGTGTTAAGTGTGTTGCTCCGGGACACTTTGACACTTAAGCCCCATTTCACGAAAAGACGTCAAAAATGTTAATAACTAAAGGCTGGAATGCCTTTCCAAAGGTCTTGAGAACTGCAGGCTCTGTTGACATTTTTAACAAATGACATGACCTGCTTGGTGAAACATGTTCAACAACTCTTTTGAACATGTGGTGTAGGTGGAAATGGCGTTGCACGCATGGGAACGGCGTTCCCATAGCAAACGTTGCGGGGGCAAACGTGTGGGAACGCTCTCCCTCAGTGTCCAACTATTTTTTTTTTAAATAATCGCTTATGAGGTTTAGCACGATTTATTTGCCGTTCTGTCTCTTCTATGTGTGAGTGAGAGCTCACTCAGCGGGTGTCACTCAGTGTTGCCAAGTATAGTGAGAGAAATGAGCCAGCCGACCTACAAAAACAAGCCAATAACAACCCAAAAACAAGCCAAAGTTTGTTCCAGGGAAGTTGCGGGAAATAAGCAGACTTGGCAACGCTGGCTATGAACCCATTATCTGGGAGTGCGCTCAGCAGCTCATTGTCTCATTACTCATAACACGACCAATGAGAGTTAGCGCTTTCACGTTGCTAGGATACATAGTGCCCAACGCTGCCTGTGTAGTAGCGTGGAAATCAAAACAAAACAAGTGTAGCTTGTAGGGTGTGTCTTACATGTGCATGCCTTGGACTTTCTCATCAACAGAGAATACCTGATCACCTTAATGGAATGCACTACCGTACCTTGCCAAACCAAATGGTTTAGCTGGTAGAACTTGATCTCTTTCTGTCCTCAAGTAACACTGTCTTTTGAGAAGCCAGCAATCTCTATATTAGCCATATGATGTATAATACGCACCCACTCACCTTTGCAGCTAAGTGGCCCTTTTGAGGTTGAAGCACTGTCTGTACTGATGAGACTCAACTATTATTATCCAAAATAATTAGGATTTAATTTGTTGGTCGCTCAGTAGTTAAAATCACCTCACTGGGGCGCTGGACAGACTAACAATTCACACACAGTGTTTGTTTGTTTGTTTGTTTGTTTTTTGGTTTGTTTGTTTGTTTATCTATTTATCCATTTAAGTTTTAAGTTTTTAATCAGTGCTAAATAGCTATATATTCCAGTAATCATTGCCAGCATAAAGTGTTTATTTCAGTAGTAGGGGTCTCCCAGTCTCTCCACCTTTTTAATAAACCAACAATACATTTTCAAGTTGGGATACCAATTTTATCCAGTCAGGGGAGAGAACGTATACAGGTTACAGGATAAACAAGTGAGGACGTGTGTGTGTGTGTGTGTGTGTGTGTGTGTGTGTGTGTGTGTGTGTGTGTGTGTGTGTGTGCGTGTGCGTGTGCGTGTACTGTACAGTCATAATTTACCTAATCTAACAACCAATAGAGCAAAGTCAATAGACTTCTAGTTCACTGGTGAATTACTTGAACATCCCTTCTATTACTGCAGGGGTTGAAGGTATACAATTAGTTAAAATTTAAATGACAAAATCTCAATAACATTGATGTTTTAGCATTGCCTGGGTTTAATGTTAACCACTTCCAACGTGGCGGCAAAAATACATCTTAGTTCTAATTTATAAAGCAGTGCTTAATTGAATTGTAGGATTCTATTGTACCTACAGGAGTCTTGCAATTATTTGGCAACATAATAGTAGGCTATACATGGTACTAATGTAACATACAGTACAGTTGGATTTTAAAACTATTTTGTTGCATAATGAGCATCTACATGTAGATAGTTATACTTGTATATGTCAAATATGGTCTGAAGAATCAATAGAAAATCCAAGAAATTTGAATCTGGAAAAGTATGGAATTTTGAAAAGGAAAATGTGTAGAAACCCTGATTATAACTTTCACTGACGGCCGGGATTTCTGACTAATAACATTAATAGTTGATGGGAGTGGGACACTTTTAAAACGTGGCCTTGCTTTAATGTATCTCCGCACATCGTATCCAAAAAGTAAAGGTATTCTTCCCTGCTTAGAAAGAAAATCTAAGCGACGGGTTGAAACAAGCGTTTAACCCATTTATGGCACGGTCACACCGCACTTTTATTTTACCTATGGGATGGAATTTGCCAATGCTTTGTCAATGCAAATGCGTGGATTCGAGTGAAAGATGTGATTCCGTCCCATAGGTAAAGTAAAAGTGCGTGTGTGACCGTGCCCTAAATAGGTTAGATAAAAGGATTAAATATTACCATAGTTCTTATGCTTATTCATATTCTTCTTTGCGACCAACATGCCTTTTAAAGATTTTTTATCAGGCAGTAGCCTATACCTCCATCACCTGCACCAATGAACTGTACCGCTTGCAACAAAAGGGTGAGGCTTAGTGACATACTACAGGATGCTCATGCTATAAAAACTGGGATACAGTATTTGGTGTGTTCATTTCAGTTGTGTTGGCTTGGACTAGCTTTATTCTGGTTTCTAATATGGGTGATACATTTATAATAGCAATAGACTTCGGTACTGCTTACAGTGGGTACGCCTATACTCTCAGCGGCAAAGATCCCAAACTTCCACACTGGGGAATAAAGCAGGCGCTGGACACCGTAAAGACGCCTACATGTGTTCTATTTGATGAAAATGAGGAATTCCTCAATTTTGGTTATGACGCTAAAAGCCAGTACACTACAAAAGGAAATGCATTTGCAAAGAAAACACTTCTCTTTGAAAACTTCAAGATGGATCTCTACGGAAAAGTAAGTGATTAGGATAGAAATGTGTTCCAAAAATTATATATAATTAATTATATATACATTTAACATCTGTTTCGTTCATAACCAACATGATTTTTTTATTTTCAACAGACCAGAATCAATGAGAAGTTAATGATTACAGCCGCAAATGGGAAACAAATGACAGCCCTTAAAGTCTTCACAGAAAGTCTACGCTACCTGAAGGAACATGCACTGACACACATTGCTAAAAACACAAGAGGAACCAGTCCAACTGCGTTTGACTTCACCTGGGTTCTGACTGTTCCTGCTATTTGGGATGCTTCCTCAAAACAGTTCATGAGAAAAGCAGCAACTGAGGTAATTCCATGTCTACAGTAAACATCATTATGGCATCTCGAAACCCAAATCATCAGCTGATGTATTTGAACTTTGTTCATAAAACATACCTAACTCCCCAGAAATGTTTAAAAAAATGAAACTTGCTTTATCCCCAAATTGTCTTTGTTCATTAAATGTAACTGGTACTTTTATGCATATGATGTGGGAAGGAATGTCCTACAGTCAAATCCTTTTGGACACAGGTTACCAATTATCTATCCAAAGTTTTACAAACACATATCCCCTATTGTCCAAAATTGATGATTCTTAATGACGATGATTCATTAACTTTAAGCCCATCCCAAAGACGTTTCTGGTTGGTTGGAAGCACAGCTGCAAAAAAAAAAATGGAGCTTAGATGGTAACCTGCACATGATCTCCCTTTTAACCTGATCTCCCTTTTAACCAAAGGAAGCAGTTCTTACTTTTTGTTGTTTTAATGGAACTTGTTTACAGCAAGATTAAATGGTGCTAATCAGCAAACAATAGACAGTTGGAATCACATTTTACATCAAGTTAGGAACTGTACTGTATGATTATTAATAGTATCTGTTATATATAAAATGATCATCTTTTTGATCATTACAGGATTTGTTGTTTGCCGTTTTTTCCATAAGCCTATGAGAGGGTGGGTTGGGAGGGGTTAATTCAATGTTTTGTTTAGTTTATTTTTTATTTGATAAATTGTACTAGTTTTTTGGTTAACTATGGCTTTGATTAAGTTAATTTGAATTATTATATTGTGATTATTGTGGTAGTATTGTCATAGTTGTCTCCGCCAGGCCGAAAGCCATGGCTGAGACTATGTTTTGCACCCTGTCCGTCCGTCCGTGTGTCCGTCTGTGTGTGTGTCTGTCTGTCTGTGAGCAGCTAATCTCCCACACTGTTGGTCCGGTTGCTGCGAAACCCCACATTTTTTAGATTGGCTTGTTATAGCGCCAGCAGCAGGCCAATTTTTGCAAAACAAATGTTTTAATATTACTCCTACAAACATCATGCAAATCAGTACACAGTATCTCTATAGTCATGTGATTAAGACGGATGTGTCCGATATTTCAAATTCCATCCTAATTGGCTAACATTATCTTTCAAAGTTTGCAGGATAGGTCCGTTTTGAACAAAATGCTTCTAATCATGAACACAGTGTGCGATTTCTGTGAAATTTTGCACACATTCCCACTAGGCCGGAAGAAATGCCACCCTTTTCACATTGGCCTGCAGGTCTAATTTAGCGAAATGCCTGAAATCATGAATGCAGTGTCCGATTGCCCTGAAAGGCCTAAGAAGAAATGGCACCCTTTTCACATTGGCCTATTATAGCGCCACCAGAAGGCCACAATAACCTACCTGACCTGGCAGAGACCTGCAGGGTTTGGGCTGTCTCTCGTGGAAGAGCCATTGAGGGGGCTGGATAATAGAGATCTATTTGTTTTTGTATTTAAAAAAAGCAATTAATGCTTGTACCTGTATCCTATTTTTTGTCTCCTATAAAAAAAAGTTTTAACAAAAAAGAAAATATCTACATGATATTTTCTACACATGTAAATGTGTGTGTGTTTTTTTTTGATTGTCATTCTTTCTTTCTTTCTTTTCAGGCTGGCATTGTGAGAGAAAGTAAACCGGATAAGTTGGTCATCGCATTGGAGCCAGAGGCAGCCTCAATTTGGTGTATGCAACTGCCCACAACGGGTTATATTGAGACGAACACAACAAATGCCACCCTACATCAAAATCCTGGAACAAAATACGTTGTTGCTGATTGTGGAGGTATGTTGTACTGTGATATTTTTGCAGACTTAAGTGTGAGTGTGTGTGTGTGTGTGTGTGTGTGTGTGTGTGTGTGTGTGTGTGTGTGTGTGTGTGTGTGTGTGTATACAGTAGTATGTGTACAGTATGTATAAGTCAAAGTAATACTAATACTAATAGCTGTACATACATTAGTTTTACTTTCAATATACTGCAAAATCCTTATCTTTACAGTAAATGTATGCAACTTCGCTACATTCTTCCTCTGTTGTCCATGTTTTTATATGTATTAAAAACGTTCATATTTTAAAGCCTAACATTGTTGTCTTTCAGGTGGCACCGTTGACATCACGGTACATGAAGTATTGGATAGAGGAGTCCTGAAAGAGCTGCATAAGGCCTCTGGTAATGATATGGGAGGGGAGCAGGTTAACAAAAAGTTCAAATGTTTCCTCCAGGCAATATTCTCTTGTGAACTCTGGAATGAGTTTGAAAGAAAGTTTCCCATTGATGTTCAAAAACTGATGAATACATTCCGTATACTTAAGTCTGATGATGATGATGATGATGAGGATGTATACATCACCTGCCCTCCTAACTTAGAAAAGTTAGCTCAGCAACCAATAGAGAAATACTTTGAGAATGTGCTAGGTGTATCCTGGGACGAGGGGGAGATCACAATCTCAAGAGAAAAGATGAGATCTTTCTTTGATGAAAGTCTGAGAGGCATCACTAAAAGTCTCAAAGAAGTCTTTCAAAAGGTTGATATTGATCACCTTGTGTTAGTGGGGGGCTATGCAGAAAGTACGGTTCTGCGCAAACACATTATCAAGCAGTTTGGTGCTCAATGCTCAGTACTGTGCCCTGCGTTGCCCCAGCAGGCAATTTTGCAGGGAGCTGTCATGTTTGGAGGAAACCCTGCGGTAGTGGTATCACGAAAAAGTGCCTTTACTTATGGCATTGAGGTCTTTAAAAGGTTTGATGCTTCGAAGCATAAGGCTGATAAGATGTACACAGATGACAACGGTGTCTGGTGTGATGATTGTTTCTCAACACTGGTGAAAATAGATGAAGATGTGGGTTGGGATGAAACCAGAGACCACATCTTCAAACCAACATATAGAAACCAGACAGCAATTCATTTTGGTTTTTATCGCACAGAAAGGGAAAATCCTCAATATGTAGATGACTGGGGAATAGAAAAACTGAACTCGTTTGACGTTGAGTCGCCAGATACTAGCCGTGGGCTGGATCGTCAAATCCAGTTGCAAATTAAATTTGGCTTCACAGAAATAACAGCCACAGCCACTGATGTGGATTCCAAGTCAACAAACTCAGTCAAAATTGACTTCTTGAGCAAGTAGGATCCTACAATAAGACTAACTATATACATTGTAATAACTTTAAGGCCCAAGTTATGTAATAGTTAAGAGATGTACTGTAACAGGTTGGCCACAAATATTAACCACTGTATAAGGGAACATGGGGATTTTAGCTATTGTAACTTTAATCTGATACTTTAAAGCAGGGGTTCTCAAACGTTTGTATACCAGTCCAGGACCCCATTTTATTATGCATTTTTAGTGATGCAACACTTGATTTATAGTGCAATTACAAATTATAGTATAGTATATTTAAAAACAAAGCATGCATTGGTCGCCTTGAGTAGGAATATTAAAAATGAAATAATAGTAAATGGGAAGCATAGAGAATATAGCCTATATCAGAACCTTAATACAAAATGTATAAAAACAAAGAAAATGCATTCACAGATTATTAAAAAACAACAAAAAACAACAACAGACTTAATGGAAAGGATAAGGATGTCTAAAAATGTTTTGTCAATGTGCCACCCACCCTCTCCTCCCTGTGACCCCACTTGGGGCCCGACCCATATAGAACCTCTGGGTTGCATTTGGTTTATGAGGAATTGTATTCAGTCATGTTAATTTGTATTCTTTGACACAAATGTTGTTCACATTTGCATAATTAAGTTATTGTTTTATTCAAATGTATTTTGTTATTACTATGTTGTGTATATAAATGACCAAATGATGTAAGTCTGCATCCTCTGAAATCCCCAAAATGCATTATTTCTTTTTCTTGGTTTGGATTGAATGTTTATTCTTCTTTGTACTTCATTTGACTTGTATCCTACTGTAAATGACACAAAGAAATAAATGTGATGTGCTGTGCAAATGAGTCACTGTTTATATGTGAGTGAACTTCAGGCAACATTAATATGAAAACAACTGAAAATCTTAAGTATGGTAATGTAACACCTGACAAACATTACAACCACAATGTTACGTGGATTATCCCCCTTATACCATGGTCACAACAATTAAAATACAGTATGACGACAATATTTTGGAGCAATATGTTCTTGAAATTGAAACTTTGAGTTGGCATTATCAAGATTTACTCATCCTACAACATCCTGGTAATATTCTAGTATGACAAAGAATAGAGTACGAGCACAGCAGACTCTGATAATATGTCTGTAGCACAAAATTCCGGACCCGGTACCAGGCGTTCCCAAACCTTTTCAGCTCTGGACCTTCATTTGAATTCTCATAGTCATTTTTGGTGGCAGCATTGTGCATGTCTGTAAACAGTATCAGTTGGACTACTGGGCCTACACAGCTCGTAGGACACTTTTAAGATGTGGCTCAACTTTCTAATTAATCATGTTTACAATACAGTGAAGTCAAGCTTGATCATATTATTCAATAGAGTGACTCTAGAGACTGTTAACCATCTGTGATGGGCCACTGTCTAACACAGGTTCTAAGGCGCAAAACATTCATGGTTTAAGGTTTCAAGGTCAAAGTTAATCCTATGTACGAGTTTTGGGATACTGATCAAGGCCAAGACACAGAAGGCAGGGTACAAACCCAATTAAGGGCGTTTATTTCAGATACCCCAGGAAGGTAAAATGCTGTGTATTCTTGTTCTGCATAGTAACATTTAAGGCCTCCTCATGGGGTCATATTGTTTAAAAACATGCATTAGGCAGTGCAGAATAATGCACTTTAATCACAAACAGAGCTTCATTTGACATTTCAATGTCAATCTCAAATATTCCTTATGAGGCCATTTAAGATAAGTTTAAGAACTGTTATTATCATATCATTCATGATACCCAAGGTTGAAGATTTGCTCAGTTAAATAATTTGATCAATCCACACCCAGTGGGAGTTGATCCAAAGTAAACTCCATTGTATACAGTATGTTAGAATTCTGTTTATGTGAACATACAATACTTGTCCAATAAGCCAATAAACAGATAACTATGTGCAGCGGCGTAACGAGGCAGCAGTGGGCCCCGACGCGGGGTGTTCACAGTGGGCCATCAACTAACTACTATTTTACAGATGGCACGGGTGGGCCCCAAATGACTCTGGGCCCCAACGCAACTGCGTTGTCTGCGTCACGCTAGTGACGCCCCTGACTCTGTGACATGGCCACTGTTCAAACATGGTACACTAAATATGATGTGTCCCAATTCCATATTCATTCTAACATTATAACTCAGTAAAAGAGAGAGAGAGAGAGAGAGAGAGAGAGAGAGAGAGAGAGAGAGAGAGAGAGAGAGAGAGAGAGAGAGAGAATGAGAATGTTTTGAAGTTAAATCTCTCCCTCAGTTCTCCACTGTAGGACCTCGACCTGTGGGTTTACCCCGTGAAAGGTTGAGTCTAACCTCACTAGGCCTTCCCCCTGCAGTGGTGGCCACTATCCAAGGGGCTAGGGCTATGTCCACCAGAAGTCAGTATGACATCAGGTGGACCATGTCCTGGTGCCTGGAGCACTCTCCTCAAGTGGAGGCTTCCCAGGCTTCAGTGGTGAGCATTCTGACTTATCTGCAGGACAGATTAGATCAGGATTTGGCTTTCTCCACGATAAAGGTGTACCTGGCGGCCATCTCCGCGTGCCATGAAGGTTTCAATGGCGAGTCGGTAGGCAAGCACCCGCTGGTGCGTCGTTTCATGAACGGCGCCAATCGGGCTAAGCCAGTGAACAGACCTTTGTTTCCTAAATGGGACCTGGCCTTGGTGCTAGCAGCACTGTGCCGGCCCCCCTTTGAGCCCTTGGAGACTGCATGTCTGAGGATTGTCAGTCTCAAAACGGTGCTCCTTTTAGCCCTCTGTACGGCGAAACGTGTCGGGGACATGCAAGCGCTCTCTGTGAGTGAGGATTGCATGCGGTTCTCGGATGATGGCCAGAGGGTTTTGTTAAAACCCAATCTGGCATATGTGTCCAAGACCGGCGTGGTCGCCAGAGCTCCTGTGGAGCTAGGGGCTTTTCTTCCTCCACCGTTTGCCTCAGCAGAGGATAAACGGTTGCATTGTCTCTGCCCAGTGAGGGCCTTGACGCTCTACTGTCAGATGACGGTGGCTGGCCGTGTGTCGCCTCAGCTTTTCGTCTCCTACGGCCGGGGCCGTAGGACGGCGGTGGCTAAACCGACCCTGTCCAGATGGATCGTGGAAGAGATTCGGTTGGCATATGGGAGTAGTGGCACTGCTGTCCGGGTGGGACTGAGAGCTCATTCTACTCGGAGTGTGTCTGCATCGTGGGCCCATTACAAAGGGATGTCGTTGCAGGACATATGCTCGGCAGACAACTGGTCGTCTCCCTTAACATTTGTGTCAAGGGGGACGTTAACCATAGCGTGCTCAATTTTCATCCGATTTTCAAACGGTTTGGTGTGTTGTAAACACCAAAGATGTAGTTATGATACTACATACTCATAATTATAATCATGTTTTTTTTTTTAAATAACATTAAGTATGCAGTATCATAACTACATCTTTGGTGTTTACAACACACCAAACCGTTTGAAAATCGGATGAAAATTGAGCACGCTATGGTTATTTCAAAGTACATGCACCATAGACATAATGTTATGAATGACCGTCGCAAGATGGCCGCCATGTGGCAACGTCGTACTACATTGGCCAGCAGCGCGGGTGAGTCATCTAGCCTTTATATATATCTATGATTCCTCGTACCAGGTTGGGCGCCCATAGCTGAATGGTTAGAGTGCCCGCCTGGGAAGCCGCTTGTCCCAGGTGCAAAGTGTCCTACGGTAAGACACATGCCTACACCCTAACTACTAATTACACCCTAACTGCTCCCCCCTCCGCACTCCTCTGTGGAGAGCATTCAGCTGGGCGAATCTGAAAACTGAAGTTCCGGACGAAAAAAAGATCAAAAACAAGAAGGTTAATTACTAAAGGTGACAGAACCTTTCAGTTTGTAGCTCCCAGACTCTGGAATGCCCTTCCACAGGTCTTGAGAGCTTCAGGCACTGGACATTTTTAACAACAACATTCTTACCAAATGAAAAAAAAAGAAAAAAGATTAAGCCGAAAACTGAAGTTCCAGACGAAACAATGTAAAAAAAAACAGGTTAACTCATTCAGTGCCTGACTTATTTCTGGCAGTTTGGCCAGAGTGCCAGAGCCAAAATTCATTGTAAAAAAAAAAAGGTGCTTAGGAGCCGAGATACAGCCTTTATCAGTAAGAAGTTAAAGAAGAAGTGAATGGGGCAGAACATTTTCAAATCATCATATCCCCCCCTGAGAGGTCTTGAGAGCTTCAGGCACTGGACATTTTTAACAACAACATTCTTACCAAATGAAAAAAAAAGAAAAAAGGTTAAGCCGAAAACTGAAGTTCCAGACGAAACAATGTCAAAAAACAGGTTAACTCATTCAGTGGCTGACTTATTTCTGGCAGTTTGGCCAGAGTGCCAGAGCCAAAATTCATTGTTAAAAAAAAAAAAGGTGCTTAGGAGCCGAGATACAGCCTTTTTCAGTAAGAAGTTAAAGAAGAAGTGAATGGGGCAGAACATTTTCAAATCATCATATCCCCCCCCCCCTGGACGTCTTAGACGTCCAGTAGCACTGAATCAGTAATGGCTAAAGGTGACAGAACCTTTCAGTCTCTGTTGCCTTTCCCACACTCCAGTTAAGTGTTTAACAGTTTTCTGTGTTCTGTTAAATAAATTCATGTATTTGGGCGAAACTCATGCCTCAGTCTCATTTATCTAATCTGTGTTTTTGAGCACCCCAACAAACATTACAAATGTATTTTCCTTGATATAACCTCTTCAAGGTGGTATTATCAGACATCATAATTCTGAGAGTAAATTCCTTGCCACACTAGGTTACACACTACATAGCCTATGTAAAGCACTGAGTTCTCTGTGAGAAGCGCTATATACAAATAATATGTACATACTTACTACACCACATGTTCAAAAGAGTTGTTGAACATGTTTCACCAGGCAGGTCATGTCATTTGTTAAAAATGTCAACAGAGCCTGCAGTTCTCAAGACCTTTGGAAAGGCATTCCAGCCTTTAGTTATTAACATTTTTGACCTCTTTTCGTGAAATGGGGCTTAAGTGTCAAAGTGTCCCTGAGCAACACACTTAAAGGGATATTTCACTTTCAAAAAAACTTTTGGTGATTTTATCATCTACTCAAGCCTTTGTGAGCCCCCAGACAGTTTTTAAGTTGCTCGATTCAGTATTTAGATATGTGATATTCATTTTATCAGACACGCCCCCTTCCTATACAAACCCATTGTAACTTCAAACTCCATTTTTAACATGTTAGATTCATCAAAAACACCCGTCCTTGGTTCTGGTGACTCATACCGCCCCCCTAATACGCGAGGGGGCCGTGTTTTTTCAATTACTTTTTTCATTTATTTTTAATATTTTTTGGGGAAAAAAATAAAAATAAAATACAATTAAAAAATAGAATAAAATAGATGAAAAAATATCTCGGAAAAACACGGCCCCCTCACGCATTAGGAGGGCAGGGTGAGTCACCAGAACCAAGGACGGGTGTTTTCGATGAATCTAACATGGTTAAAATGGAGTTTGAAGTTACAATGGGTTTGTATAGAAGGGGGCGTGTCTGATCAAATTAATATCACATATCTAAATACTGAATCGAGCAACTTAAAAACTGTCTGGGGGCTCACAAAGGCTTGAGTACATGATAAAATCACCAAAAGTTTTTTTGAAAGTGAAATATCCCTTTAACCCATAACTGACCATACAGTACAATATTGCATTACAAAGTATACGATGGTGTCACTCGCGCCAATCTATCTACAAACTGATTGATTGAATACTTTATTTAGACATTTGCAGAAAAAAGCACATGAAAGTACAGTTTAAATACAAGCTAAATAGGATTGAAAAGCCCTTGAAAGCCTAATGACTTGTTTCAAATAGGGTCCCCATGTACTCAATTCATAGTGAAAGTTAACTCACAATGCATGCATTTGTGACAGCCTTTTTAGCTTTTAGCTAGATCTGCATTTCAACATTGTAGCCTACCACAGCAATTCATGATCATACACTTCTTTACATAACCTTAGTGAGTATACGTTATCTTTTCTCTAACTTAGGCTACTTATCTGAATGTTGGCATTGATCTACACAAGATTTCATGAAAAAACCTAATTTGTATCATACGCAAGCCAATTCCCAGAGGTCTCGCCATTGTGGTTGAAACTTTCTCTCCCTGATCGTATCATAGGCTATACTGCCTCTCACTTTCCCTCAAATCTTCCGCAGACTTTCTCTGATACCTGTTTTTTCATAAGTATCATAAGTATGGTAATGTAACACCTGACAAACATTACAACCACAATGCTATGTGGATTATGTCCATGCCCCACCATTGCCAACAAAGAAATACAGATAAAGCAACATTGTGCCATAAACTGTTAGTCCGTCATAGTCAATTCATCATAGTCAGTTGTCAAATATCAACTTTGTCAAAGGCAACCTCTTTTCATACATTTTGTACTTTATTGTTGCATGAAAGTATCTTGATACATCAGAATACATAATCAAACTAGTGGTGACATTCTTTTTTGATAGACCTATTCATAGTCACCACCACATATCAAAGAATTATAATTTTTTGTACTTTTGTATTTTTTTTGTACCCGGTCAACCAGGTATTACAATTGCTATTGTGCAATTGTGTGAACTATAATGTTTAACATATAACCCTTTAGAATGAAATCAAGTCATTTTGAGGCAGAAACAAGCTTTCAATCAACAGGTAGAAGCTGCAATTACTTTTTGGCAGGTGGAAAAAAATCATTGTTAATGAGTTATATTGGCCCTTTCAATGACTAAATTACACTGAGTGGACTATAATCCATGAACTATAACCCTCAGGAATGACAAATATAAATACTTCATGTGTTATATTAGCCCTTCAAAGTCTTTGTATGCCTTTTACCCCTTTTTCACCGCAATTTTGTTGTTATGCCGATTGCTTCCTCCCCACACACATTTTTGTGTTGTCACTGCTGTTGTATCCTACTGACTCACCTGCTAGTGAGGAGCCCCCACCAGCAGAACGTTTAGAGCCTTTGTCCTACAAGTGGTTCAACAAGTTATGCAAACCTCCCATTTCTGGTCAAATCATTTAAAAAATGTTTCTTGGCCTTCTTGGCACTCAAGATGTTGCTGAACAGACTTGTAAACTAGGTGGAATTCTCTGTACATCCCTTAACTGGTTGAACCACTTCAACCCCTAAATACTTCATCCACCGGTGTCCCCCAGGGGCCAATACTAGGCCCCCTCCTTTTTCCCCTCTACAACAAATCTCAACGTGTTACATTGTGACAATGGCCGCGTTTCCCAAACGAATTTCAGCTCCTGCGTAGCCTAGAAGCTGCGTAGGAGCCTCCACGCAGCTGCGCAGTAGAAACCCCGCTGCGCACTATCTTCGTTGGCAGCAGCTGTGTGTGCCCAACGTGCCATCTAAACTGGCTTCTGGAGACACCATCATCGTAGGTTCCGTTACGTCTGTGCTAAAACTACATTCGTGAGACAGCATGGACGTAAAGGACTCCTGGACGAAGCCTACGTAAAGCCAACGTAAACTATGTAGTGCTGTCCTACTACACACATAGAGGTATAATATAACACTACACAGCAGTTTAAACACCCTTTGCGAATATATACATTATATCTATATATCTAAAGACCTTTATCTAAATTACCTTTATATTTATTGGACACTTACACTTTTTTAGGTACATTCTGTAATTTATTAAAATTTATTTTAAGGTGACATTTCAATGCTCTTAAATGAACACAGGCAACAATGGCTGCCGTTCAAAAATGTTCAGAGGATAGAGGGGGCGTCTCCCTGCATGATTGACAGCTTTTAGCACCAATGGGGGAATTTACTTTAGGAAAGTTTAGGAATATAAATATATCTATATATATATCTATATATATCTATATCTATATCTACTAGACCATACCCGGTCGACGCATCCGTGGGGGGATATGCGCACATGATCTGGCAACCCGGGAGGCAACATTCTTTCACACATAAACGCTAATAAGAAGCTGAGATTTGATGAAATTGAAAAACGGGCTTCACAGTTAAGTTCAGATGGTAATGGTCAATGTGTGTGTGCAAAATCAGAGCAATTGCTCCAGCCACTGAGGAGAACCGGGTAGCTTCACCTACTCACTCACCACTACAGACAGAGGTTACTAGAATTATAGTAGGATATATATATATATAACTGCTGCGCTGGTTCTATGTGTAGCCCCCACAGTCAAATTAGCCAGAGGTCGCGTGCAATAGTGCAATAGACCTGACTATTAGGCAGGTTTATTGGCGTGACTGGTAACACGTCGGACTGGTGAGTGGGAGCTTCGGGTTCGATCCCAGAATGTCCCATTTCCAAAGTCTACTATGCATAAAATCTTTTGAAAATAGCAGATCTACAAGCTTGTTGACGCGTTGTGAGCTTGTAGATCTGCTATTTTCAAAAGATGTTTTAACCATTCATAAACATGGCGAGCGCAACAGCTGTCACTTTGTGAGAGGAACGGGCTCTACTGTATTCTAGGGGTTACCAAACGTTTTAGCTTGTTTAACCTACTCTGCCCCGATCAAATCCTCGACCTCGCGGGCTGAGTGTTCCGCCTCGCTGGTGCCGACTGTTCTCACCAAGCTGGCCGAGTGTTCCGGAACATTCGGCCCACTGGTACCGAGCGTTCCCTGGATAAAATGGGGCAGAGTAATTCAAGTTATATTCATTCTTATAAAATGCATGTACTGTATATCAATGAGAAAATCTAGACTTCCATTGTATGTGTTAGAATTCTGTTTGCGTGAACATACTGCCAATAAACTGATTGTTGTAACTCTGTGAAGTAGGCTACTGTAGAGGTCCACCTGATTTGGTGCTATTTAGCAATGATTCTTATGCAATCTTAGCAATGAGCCTTACATAAAATTAAAAAAAATAATTTACACTACCTTTAATAAACATGATATAAACACAAATTATGAAAAGAATAAACACATACAAACACACACATACATATTCAGTTAATTGCTAGAGACACACTGTACAGAATAATCAATTCTTACTAATAGAGCTGAATGCAGATACAAAGTCGAGTTAAGTACCACAATACTAGGTGACACCTACTGAATTAAAACAAAACAACTCCAACTTCTACCTGAACTTTAAGTTTATTGTCTCATCACAAGTGTAAAAGTTACAGTTGCAGTTACAACTAGTCATAATAATAGAGATAGAAACACATGAAATGTCAAATGACAGGACAAATAAGAATTATGTTTGAGTATTCATAGTAATTTATACATTACATAAAGTGATAAAGCCTGTAACTGCCTGTGTCTCTATAAGAATGTTACAGGGCTCAGCACTCATTCAACAGGGCATAGTAACATAATAAGTTGGAGTGGCTTATTGTGAAGATTGAGAGTGTGTGTCTATCCCCTTTTCAAAGCGCTACACCCCTTTGAGATGAATAGCTGAGGTGGAGGGCAACACCTAGGTTACATCAGGTCCCAGTACTTAACGCACAACTTAGTTAGCCAAGTCATACTACTGTACTTGTTGACGGTGTTGACGGTGCCTGGGATCAAACCCAGAACCTTGCAGTACAGGAGAGTAGCCCGATATATTATAACTCTATGGAGTGGCCCTACTCTACCGACTGAGCTATACCTGGACACATAACATAATAACAACATAATTAATACAACCTGTAGGTTTTAGTGATTACACAAAATTAGATACACCACAAAGATGTATTTTTAATAACCCTAACCACTTTTGATATATTTTATTTATTTTTGCTTTAATATATTTTGTGTTACATGTAGCGCAATCTACAGGATAAGTCCCAACAACATTTTGGTGCTTGTACCTATATAAGTCAGTGACAAATAAAACCTCTTGAATATTGAATCAATTCATCCCATTTATTTAGTGACCCTCATTTAAAAACATATATTTTTACCATTGGCTCAGTCTCCATGCTTAATAGCAGGTGGGAAGATATTCCAAGCGTCAGGTCCAGGAATAAGACTCTCCCAGTCAGGCTGTAGTGGAGGACTGTTTAAAGCCATCAGACAACCCAACCAGTAGCATTCAGCAGCCAGATCTCTGAATGTCATTGTAGGGACCCTCTCTTGGTATTTCAGGAATGCAACCTTTATGAGACAATATGGACAATCTGCGCAATCTCCTGTCTTTAATTCATTGTTCAGATTGGCTGCCATTCTTCATAAGGTTAAAAAAGAAAAGATTTTCATGTTGTATAACAACCTTTTCATTTGTAGTTAATTTCGTATATTATTCCTCTTTTATTCTGAATAATTTTACTTACCTGTTTTTGAATAAGTCAAATTCTTTTTCACGTTCTTTCAGTGCAGTTCTGAGGGAGGAAAAGTCTTTATGTGGAAATGCTTAACTCCTTGATCAATAATTTCATGAATGATTGTATTGTTTAGTTTTTTTGTGTTCAAGGTGATCTAATAGCACTTTTAATTCAGAAAATAATTAGACAGCAATTAAAATAGATGACAGCAATTAACTGAACTGTATTCAGCATATGATTATTTAATTGTAAGGGTGTAAAGTCATTGTCACATCTTGAATTCATAGTACACTTATTTATGTTGCTTAAACGAACATATTTGGAAGAATATTTACCTTGCCTCATTTAGTTTCTCCTTGTAATGCTGGTCCATCTCATCCATACTGTATTACAAACATATTGGTAATCATTATAAAACACTTAAGACCAGAAATAAACATTTTTAATAATTAGTACCAGATAGTTATTTGTCTTGATTCATTTTCTCTGCATATTAATGTTAACAAAATATATAAAAATATACTGTATATGTAAACTGTTTATAAAAATAAATGCAGATTTTGAGCTCACCTTTGTTTATATTATTCACACATGCCACAGCTTAATTTGATAAGTGCATAACAGAGATAAAGAATTCAGTTAATATGGTAAGTATATATAAAAGAAATGTGCCTTTTTGTATTGTAGATCTTACACGTCTGACAAATATGGTAACCAATATCATGGGTGACTGAACATAGACCAAATATAGAAGAATAAACAGCAGCTACCTTCCTGGTTTGTCTTGGGTATGTTGTTCTTTCGGATAATCACTGTGTTAAAAGCATGAATCAGTTTGCATTATTGAATAATTTAAATTGTCAGTCCCACTCCCATAAATCACATGCTTCCTCACATCATGCATTTGCAGATTTGAGTCAAAATCTTGCTAAGACCATTTGGTGGTGTGTGTGTGTAGTCGGACGCAGACATGAAAGGGAGCGAGGCGGGCTTATTGATTGATTAATTGAATACTTTATTTAGAAAAGCCATGGAAACAGTACAGGGAAGTACAATTCACAATACAAGGTCCTCTAAAATGGATCGCTCATAAAAGCACAATGGCTTATTTAAAATGAGATCCCCACACACTCAAATCATGATGGCATTTAAGAAAACAGACATACCTTTGGTCCATACGTTGTTTGGTTGTATTCCGGTTGTTCATGTTGTAAAATCGGGGCGTTTCGATAATATTTAAGGGCGTGTTATTTAAATGACGTTCGGTTTCAGCCTTCACATTTATCAAAGAACAGACCAAATGTAAGCTAGGATTGGCTGTATAGGATCGCTTGATAAATCTCACTTAGACGTGGGTGTAAGATGATTCCTGGTATGTACCCTCACAAAGAACATGCAGTAATCCTGGTCTCTATACTGCCTCCCCCTGGTCAGCCGGGGCACCTGATGGAGGGTAAAGGAACTGGTTGGAATAACGTGTTCCTTCCACGTGCTACGTCCAACCGGGGAAACTCCCCCCTGTCATGTGATAAGAAGCGGCCTGCTCACTCCTCATGCATTGAAGGAAGCATGAGCTCAATTCGGGGATCTCCCCAGGCTGGCAGCGGGAGAGTAGCGCCCAGGATTACAGCTTAGGCAATTGGCACTGGGTGAAAAAATAAAATAAATATTTTTAATCAGTGCTAAATAGCTTTATATTCCGTTAATCATTGCCATCATAGCATGTTTATTTCAGTAGCAGGGTTCTCCCAGTATTTCCACCTTAAAACACATTATAACTCAGTAAAACAAATACAAGAAAACAAGAAGCGGTCCTCGGAAACAAATCGGGGCGAGCGTGTTTTGGGGGAGAGCCTTCTGGTTACCTTCAGGTGGTGTACTTCAGTTTATTAGATTTACAAAACTATTTCCTAGGGCGCAATCCGCTAGGTGGCGTTGTTGGCTACCCTAATTTATACCACCCTGCTACATAAACATATCCCCCGTATTGGAAACCAGAAGAAAGCTAGTCCAAGCCAACAAAACTGAAATGAAACCAGTTTTTACAGCATGAGCACCCTGTGGTATGTCACTAAGCCCCACCCTTTGGTAGGCCTATTTATACAGTGTACATTGGTGCAGGTGACAGACCAGCTTTAAGTGTCGACACAAATCAGATCTGGGCAAAACAAGACAAGAGAAGACATGAGCTGTAGTTGGGTAAGCACTGAAAATGGTAACTTTGATTCATGTTTCTTTTATGGATGAGGTGATAACATATTTGAAAGACAATTTGCTCGAAAAAGAACAAAAAAAATCACAGTGCCGTGCATGACTAGGAAATAAAAGTAAAATGTAGACTAAAAACAACATGATACCCAAAGATTTTTCAAGGAAAGAAGAGATGTATCCACTCACAAAGTGTTGAATGCAGTAGCCTCTTGTTTGAATAGAAATACGATGTTTTAACTGTTTAACTGTTTAACTGTTTAACTCCTTTTATTACCATGTAAGCATTGTGTTCTTGTATTTGGTCAGACTGTATAAGGTTTGGATACATATATATATATAAATGTATTTATGTATACATTACATAGGCAGCCTATTCTCCGGAAGCCAACTCAGGGCAAAACCAGGAAGGGCAAGAAGCGCACAACCCACAGTACGTATATGCACTGCGACACGACATCTTAGCAAACAACACTGGAGAGCTCAAGACCCAGATGTTAGAGAGGAGAGTGTTGGTTAGACTGCACTCTCGCATTGCAAACCTAACATTTTTGCATACTGTACTCTTAGTCTTAAGCAAGATTATTATGACTCAAATCTGCAATTTGTTTTGAAAGCAAGATTACTTGCATACTAGATGAAATGTTAGACTATGAGAAAGCAATTAAGATAAATTATGGGAGTGGGACTGCCAATTTAGATATTTTAATAATGCAGACTGATTCATGCTTTGAATATAGAATGTATTGGAAGGAACAAAATACCTGAGACAAGTGTAATCCGGCAGGGAGTACATTCTTCTATATTTACTGTTCAGAGCCTCTACCCATAATATTGGTTACCACATTTTTCACACTTAAGATGCGCAATATAGACTGCCACATTTATTTTAAATAAACTTGCCATATTAACTGAATTTTTTATCTCTGTTATACACAAATTAAGCGCTGACTCGTGTGAACACAATGTGGGAAAAGTTGAAAAACGGTGAGCACAAAATCTGCATTTATTAACTCCTATATATTTGTATATATATTTTTTTTAAATTAATCTACAGAATCAAGTATCCCATGAGCCAAATATCTTCCTGGTAGCCTATCAATTATTAGAAATAATTATTTCTGTTTTATAATGATTGGCAATAGTTATAGTTTAATGATTTTAAATAGACTTACCATATTAACTGAATTATTTATCTCTGTTATACACTTATTAAATTAAGCAGTGGCAGGTGTGAACCGAATGTGCGAGAACATGAAAAACGGTGAGCGCAAAATCTGCATTTATTAACTCATATATTTATATATATATATATTTTACATGAATCTACGGAGAATAGATATATTCTATTATATATATCTTCCTGGTAGCCTATCAATTATTAGAAATAATTATTTCTGGTCTGAAGTGTTTTATAATGATTGCCAATATGTTTGTAATACAGTATGGACACCATGGACACACTTTACATGGAGCAACTAAACAAGGCAAGGTAAATATTCTTCCAAATATGTTTGTATAAGCAACATAATTAAGTACACTATGAATTCAAGATGTGAAAATAACTTTACACCCTTACAATAAAATAATCATATGCTGAATACAGTTCAGTTAATTGCTGTGATCCATTTTAATTGCACAAAAGACAAAAAATATATATAATACAATAATTCATGAAATTGTTGATCAAGGAGTTAAGCATTTTCACACAAAGACTTTTCCTCCCTCAGAACTGCACGTGAAAAAGAATTCAAAAACAGGTAAGTGAAATTATTCAGAATAAAAGAGGACTAATATACCAAAGCAACTACAAACAAAAAGGTTGTTATACAACATGAACATATTTTATTTTTTAACCTTATGAAGAATGGCAGCCAATCTGAACAATGAATTAGAGACAGGAGATTGTGAGAGCATGGACAGTCCTGTTAGCAATGCACGACTGACAGCCATGTAGGAACAACTACACTTCATCAAGTGGCCTAAAATCAGGGGTGATTTGAAAACAAAGAACACATTTATTTTAAATAGACTTATCATATTAACTGAATTCCTTATCTCTGTTATACACTTATCAAATTAAATGAACCGAATGTGCGAGAAGATGAAAAAAAACGGTGAGCGCAAAATCTGCATTTATTAACTCATATATTTATATATATATATATATATATATATATATATATATATATATATATATATATATATATATATATACATGAATCTACAGAGAAGATGAATCAAGTATCCCATGAGCCAAATATCTTCCTGGTAGCCTATCAATTATTAGAAATAATTATTTCTGGTCTGAAGTGTTTTATAATGATTGCCAATATATTTGTAATACAGTATGGAGAACATGGGCACACTTTACAAGGAGCAACTAACCGAGGCACGGTAAATATTTTTCCAAATATGTTCCTACAGTATAAGCAACATAATTAAGTACACTATGAATTCAATATGTGAAAATAACTTCACACCCTTACAATAAAATAATCATAATGCTGAATACAGTTCAGTTAATTGCTGTCATCTATTTTAATTGATTTTGATTTATTTTCTGAATTAAAAATGCTATCAGATCACCTTGAAGACAAAAGACCCCAAAATGTATAATACAATAATTAATGAAATTGTTGATCAAGGAGTTAAGCATTTTCACGCAAAGACTTTTCCTCCCTCAGAACTGCACTGCAAAAAATTGACTCATGCAACAAAAACAGGTAAGCGAAACCATTCAGAATAAAAGAGGATTAATGTACAAAAGCAACTACAAACAAAAAGGTTGTTATACAACATGAACATCTTTTATTTTTTAACCTTATGAAGAATGGCAGCCAATCTGTTATAGAACATGAACAATGAATTAAAGACAGGAGATTGTGAGAGCATGGACAGTCCTGTTAGCAAGACACAACTGACAGCCATGTATGAACAACTAAACTTCATCAAGTGGCCACAAATCAAGAGTGATTTGAAAACAAAGAACACATTTCTTTTAAATAGACTTAATAACTGAATTTTTTATCTCTCAATTAATTAATTAAGCGTTGACTGGTGTGAACAGAAAATGAAAGAAGTTGGAAAATGGTGAGCACAAAAATGTATTAACTCATATATATTTGTTTTATATATGTATATGTATATTTATTTTGCAAGAATCTACAGAGAAGATGAATCAAGTATCTCATGAGCCAAATATCTTCCTGGTAGCCTATCAATTATTAGAAATAATTATGTCTGGTCTGTTTCATAGTGTTTTATAATGATTGCCAATATATTTGTAATACAGTATGGACAAAATGGGCACACTTTACATGGAGCAACTAAACAAGGCACGGTAAATATTCTTCCAAATATGTTTGTATAAGCAACATAATTAAGTACACTATGAATTCAAGATGTGAAAATAACTTTACACCCTTACAATAAAATAATCATATGCTGAATACAGTTCAGTTAATTGCTGTGATCCAGGAGTTAAGCATTTTCACACAAAGACTTTTCCTCCCTCAGACCTGCACTGAAAGAACGTGACAATGAATTTGACTCATTCAAAAACCGGTAAGTGAAATTATTCAGAATAATAGAGGATTAATATACAAAAGCAACTACAAACAAAAAGGTTGTTATACAACATGAACATCTTTTATTTTTTAACCTTATGAAGAATGGCAGCCAATCTGAACAATGAATTAAAGACAGGAGATTGTGAGAGCATTAGCAATACACGACTGACAGCCATGTATGAACATGAACTAAAATCAGGGGTGATTTGAAAACAAAGAACACATTATTTTAAATAGACTTACCATATTAACTGAATTCTTTATCTCTGTTATACACTTATTAAATTAAGCTGTGGCAGTTGTGAACAGAATGGGCAACAACATCAAAAATGGTGAGCACAAAATCTGCATTTATTAACTTTTCTTTACATTAATCTACAGAGAAGATGAATCAAGTATCCCATGAGCCAAATATATTCCTGGTAGCCTCAGAAATAATTATTTCTGGTCTTAACTGTTTTATAATGATTACCGATGTGTTTGTTATACAGTATGAATGAGATGTACCAACATTACGAGGGGAAACTATCCAAGGCAAAGTAAATATTCTTCCATATATGTTCGTATAAGCAACATAAATATATTTACTTATTTACATCTTTGACTTCAAATGTGAAAATAACTTTACACCCTTACAATTAAATAACCATATGCTGAATACAGTTCAGTTAATTGCTGCCATCTATTTTATTTGATGTCTAATTATTTTCTGAATTAAAAAATGCTTGAACACAAAATAAATTACAATACTAATAATTCATGAAATAATTTATCAAGGAGTTCAGCATTTTCACACAAAGACTTTTCCTCCCTCAGAACTGAACTGGAAGAACATAAAAAAGAATTTGGCTCATTCAAAAACAGGTAAGTGGAATTATTCTGAATAAAAGAGGACTAATATACGAAAGCAACTACAAACAAAAAGGTTGTTATACAACATGAAAATCTTTTCTTTTTTAACCTTATGAAGAATGGGAACCAATCTGAACAATGAATTAGAGACAGGAGATTGCGAGAGCATGGACAGTCCTGTTAGCGAGACACGACTGACAGCCATGTATGAACAATTCTTGGCCATCAAGTGGCCAAGAATCAAGGCTGCTTTGAAAACAAAGAAGGAAGACAGAAAGCTGGCATATGACTATATTTGGGTATGTATGTGATGACTGAAAGTTGTGCTGTTACTGATTTATGTTCTGCAGTCTCCTTATTCAATTCTCAGCTTAATTTACTAAATCCATGCATCCTCTAACACCCAATGCTTTTGTGCCCATTTAGGGAATGTTTGAGGCTTCAAGGAAGGATATGGATGAAAAAAAGAAGCAATTAGAGGGAATGTTTACCCTCCACAATCACAGCCTGTCACCATCACCTGATGATGTACAGTATGATGACATGATTACAAAAAAATACCACATTTAATCTTATACTTGTGCAGTTTTGTTAATTTTCTACCTTTCTTATACAGGTAACAATGTACCAAAAACGGTCTGTCAAAAATCTACAAATGGCTGTATACCACAGCCGCAAAGAAGAGGTTGTTAAGGTATGGTTGCTGTACATGAAAGTTCAGTACAAAATGATAGCATGCTGTACATGAAACTTAGGTATAGAGGCTATTCAGGACTAGAGAGAAAACTGTAACGTGCTTGTGTTAGGGTGGGTTGTGGTTTTATGGATCACTGATTAAAATTAATCGTAGTTTTCAATTGTCCATATTGTCTCATAAAGGTTCAGTTCCAAGAGAGAGACCGTACAGACCCTCAAGAGACTTACCGCCATCTGGCTGCTGAATGCTACTGGTTGGGCTGTTTGATGGCTTTAAACAATCCTCCACTTCAGCCTGACTGGGAGAGTCTTGAAGGTCGACGTGAAGCTTGCAATATCTTCCCACCTATTAAGTCTACTTCCAGCACAGAGGCAGAGTCAATGGATGAGCTATGAGTTAAAAATGTCTGGTTTTAACTGACAGTTACTAAATGAATGGGATGAATTGTGGAATTGTATTGATAAATCGTTGTGGTGTATCTCATTTTGTATAATCACTAAAAGCTACAGGTTGTAATTAATTGTGTTGCTATTATGCTGTTATGTGTCTGGGTAGCTCAGTTGGTAGAGCAATCACCTATGAAGGTGGTTCGATCCCAGGCACCGTCAATTCAGAGTAGCATGGGACTATAGGATGGAAATTACACAGGCTTTATCACTTTAAGTATTACTATGAATACTCTCCATTTCTATCTTTTACTTGTACAAGAGACTCTCATATTCTGCATTTTCATTTCTTTCTTAACATAAGCTTGTATGCAAAAAATATAAGTATTGCCTAATATTTTAAGTATTTTAAGTTATTAGTAATGATCCGTTTCTTCTCTGTAGATGCTTTTATAATGTTAATTTTGCATGATATATATTTTCTTTCCTGTCTGGGATGGTTTGTGTATTTGGTTTTATAAAACCATTATGCTGTTGTAAAAAAAATAAGTATTTTAAAATGTGATTGTTTCTTTTTGTAATGATTTAGTTTCTCAGATTCTTTAAAATCTTGTCCACTACTTTACACTTGTGATGAGAGAATAAACATAAAATTCAGGTAGAAGTTGAAGTTGTTTTGGTTTTAATTCATTAGTTGTCACCTAGTATTGTGGTACTTATTTAACTTGCCTTTGTACATTTTTATCTGCACACATACGCACGCACGCACGCACACACGCACACACGCACGCACACAATGGACAAGGACTGACAGATACAGAGATCTCCATATATGGGCATAGCAGTCAGATCGGCGGTGCGACGTACTGTAGGTGCGAGGGGGCGCGTAGCGGCCCGAACCTCCAGTAACTGGATGTTTATTAAAGGTAGTGTAAGAGATATATTTTGGTATGTTATTTATTTTTTAGATAGTCGTTTTTGTTTATTTTGTTTTGTTTGTTCAGTAACAGTCAGGTCTTTCCTTCTATGCAGCTATTTTGTACACACAAAATAAAATTTCAGTTGGGTTGCCAAATTCATCCAATCAGGAGATAGTACCTATTGATCAGCTTCAATTTTAGGTGTCATCACTTCTGATTTTACTTGTTTTTGCTGTATCCTGTATGAGGTTTCTCTCCTGATTGGATGAAATTGGAATCCCAACCTGAAAATGTATTTTCTGCAGATAGGTAGACCCCTGCTACTAAAAATAAGTAAGTAAGTAAGTAAGTAAGTAAGTAAGTAAGTAGGTACAACAGTTGTTCTGGCAATGTCAAGGTTCAAGTTGTTCTTTATGTTGTGTACATGTACATGAGCATTTTCTTGTCTGCTGTTAGGCCACTAGCTGCACTGAATGTTATTGAAATGTATGGTTCAGTGCAGCGGCGGACATCACGTTTAAAAAAATAAATAAAATCGAAACATTTAAAAAAAAAAAAAAAGTTTGGGCCCCCGTTTTAGGATAATTACGGTAATGGCGCTCGCCACTGGTAATTACGGTAATCCTGGGCCCAGAAAGTGAAAAGATTGATTTATTGATGTACATTATTTAGTAAGACATGAGAACAGTACATGACAGTACATGGAAGTACAAATTCACAATACACGGTCTACTAAACTGGATAGCTCATTAAGCACTTAGCTTGTTTAAGATGAGATCCCCATGCACACAAATCATGATGACATATAAGAGACAGACAGATACACACTACTATACAGAATGTCATACAATCAGTTTACAGGTTACTGGTATGAAGAGTGAAAAATATGTACAAAAGAAGAAAGAGAGAGGGGGGGGGGGGTAGGGGGTAGGTTAGGTTAGGACATGGGGTAGGTTAGGACTTGGACAGGGGCCATTTTTGAATTGCAGCCTCCTGAAGGTGTATCTTTGGGCATTTTTGAAAGTGAGTAGGGTTTTACACTCCTTTACTCCTTTTGGTAGGGCATTCCACATTTTTGATGAATAGCATGAGAACGAGTTCATTCCCTTTGTTGAGCCAAATCTGGGTTGAACATGGTTTGTGGAGCTGCCTCTGGTGTTATGATCAAGGACTTGATTAACATTTTGGAAGTATTTTGACAAATACAGGGGGATCCCAATGTTGTGGTGTATCTTGAAGACCAGGCCCATAGCAAGTTGCTGTACTCTGTCCTCAACCCTAAGCCATCCAATCCTAGCAAAATGAGCATGGGTTAGATGGGTTTTGTGATTGAGGCCAAGAAGTAGCCTTACATGTCATTGGCCCACTAGCTTGTCTCTCAACTGTATACCTGGCCCAGTGGCCTATCACAGGGCTACAATGGCCCAGGAGTACCTTTGCTTTTTATATTTATACTATTCTGTGTACTATTCTAATGGGGATCCTAAATAAACGTCCATTTAACACAGCTGCTGCTCGCACTTTGGATTGTTTAAATAGTGTTCATTTTAACTAAGAAGAATTGAATTATAGTATTGAAAACGGTCTGTTTGGTTCTGGTAATGAAGTTGACCAGTGACCACCAAAGTTTCTCCCATTAAAGAGGATTAAGAATAGATGCAAAGGTTTACTGATTTATTTCTCCATTTCCCGCCATGGTTCTGACAACAAAAACAAACAAATATAACAAATGAATAACAAGCATTTAAAACACAGTGTAATCACAATGATATATTGTAAAGTAAATCAAGTATGTGACTCAGAATGTAATAGACAGAGTAAATACAAATAAACACAGATAAACAAAAGCTTGCATGGGTCATGAATGCATGGTTGCTTGGGCTAGAGAGACTGAGTAAGGGCTTGTATGGGGGGGACCTGGACTGACATTGGCTAATGACTCTCAAGTGGTGATGACACCTGCTGTCATTAGAAATGAAGAGAAGAGTGGGAACTGTCCAGAGGCTGCCAATGAGACAGCATGGTGAAAATTCACAACAATAGATATCTTGAATACATATCCAGTCCAGCTATTAAATGTTAAAAAATGTTGAATACCCAGGAATAGGCCTTTCCAACTAATTGAATACCCAAGACCACAATGGCAACAAGCCCCTAGGGCTTTTTGTGTTATCCTTTTAACAATCATTGTAAAATCGTACCTCTGTACTGTTTACAAATTGTTAATAAAGTATTAAGTCAATCAATCAAAAAAGCCATAGGCTCTGGCTGGGTAGAGGTGTAAAAATATAGTAACTGCATCGAAAAATCGATTTCAATTTTCAACGATCTACTGTATATGCAAAGAGCAAAATAACGTATTGTTTGACTTTGTATCGTATCGAATCGTTTTGCAATACAAATAATCGTATCGAATCGTTTTGCAATGCAAATAATTTATTCTATTAGTACTTGTGCGTTGTATTTAGCAATTTTAAGAAGAAAAAAGAGAAAGAGGGGTTTAATTACTTTTCCATTCCATACCGCTACACTTGGTTTATCGATAAATGTGTGTAATATATGTGTTCATGTCAAGGTGCGGGTTTGTCCATATGTGTTCAAATACAATGTCCATATATTTGCTAGACTAGAGAATCACTAGCCTGGTAAACCCTCCCTCCGGAAATCTCATTTCCAAGAATGGAAATGAGATTTCCGGAGGGAGGGTTTACCAGGCTAGAGAATCACTGTGTTTACTTATTTATATCCAATAATTCATTTTTCTCTTAAAAAATCCACACGTTTCACACAGATTTTTTTTGTTTTGCTAAATAGTTACTGTATCGATTTTAAATCATTGAATCGTATCATATTGTATCGCCATGAATGACCCAATATCGTCCATGTATCGTATCGTCAACCATGTTTCGTTGCGCGCAATGTATCGCTGTTAAAATGTATCGTTTCACCCCTACTCTCTAAAGAAGGTGAGCTGGAGGGGTGTCAGGAAGACGTCCCTGTTCACTGCCCTGCCACGCAGGAGATGTTCTAACTTCTGGGATAGGGGCGAAATTAACATCTAGTGGTGTTCCCCAGCTGATGATCCTGCAACAAAACATTGTTGGTATGCGGTCAGGCTAGGGCTAGGCCAATAGGCCATGCATAGTCCACCATGGGCAACCACTGCTATCAATGCATTGAATGGGACATTATCAGGTCTTATCAGACCATTGAATGGGTGAAGTAGGCGACATACTGACTTACCCACGATTTACCAGACCATTAATGCAGGCGTAATCAGGAGATACTGACCTACCCGGAGGCAGTCCCTACAACATGATTTACGCTGATTTACACTCGCTTTAGCTCGATCGGTGGTGCCTCTCGTGCCTCCAGTTCGCTTGAGACTGTCCGCCTCCATCATGGTCCCACACCGAAACTGAAACTTAACTCCAGTCAGTCATCTCCGTCGGTAGGTCAGTATGTCAGTATGTCCTGATAATACCCAATGAATGCTCTGATAAATCAGTATGTCGCCTACTTTGCCCATTCAATGGTCTGATAAAACGTGATAATGTCCCATTCAATGCATTGATAGCATCCGAATCAGGTGCATGAGGTGCGACAGTCCTAAGGCCTAGCAGGAGACCATCCCTCCGTATTGAATAAAGTTGTGCTCCACAAAATGGTTGAAAGTTATATTGAAACCCATGTTTGTACCTATTATTACATTAAATAACTGTTAATACAGAACTATCTTTATCTTTATCAATATGGAACTTGGAGACAAAATGAAAAAGAAAATGTTTTATTATGAAATAATTTTGTACAAGGAAAGATCATGGAACTTTGACATATTAGACTATCTTGATTATCTTTGTCTAGTTTGAAGCAGCAATCTGTAACTTTATGTACTTTGTCTCCCTCTTTTGGCAGAGACAGGCAATTTTAATAATAGTCAAACTACAGCAAAGATGACAGAGCATCTATTGTGCAGCAACCTTTATTGAGCCAGCACCCCCGTATCCAATATCCAGCAGGTGCCTTCGTGTAAAATTTATTTTTCTCTAAGAAACTTTTTCTGCTTGGCTTATTTATCGTACTAAACATGTGAGATTACATTTCGTGAATTTGCATGACCCCATAAAACTGGGGTCAGCAGTAAAAATGTAGCAGTAAAATTTAAAAAAATCTCTCTGAAAATGTTAGATATTTCTGTATTTTCTAGTAGGCCTAAATGTTGCATTTACACACACACACACACACACACACACACACACACACACACACACACACACACACACACACGCACGCACGCACGCACGCACGCACGCACGCACACACGCAGACACAGACACAGACACAGACACAGACACACAGACACAGACACAATGAAAGTCAGCTGCAGGGTGTACTTTGGGTAGGTTTTGTCTATTTGTTTTACTATTTTTTCAAGGTTTCAGGTTAAAAGAAATACCAGAGGATGGTGCTTAGTGATATACTAACTACAGGGTGCTCATCCTATATTAAAATCACCTGATGTTACTCCCCGAGCCTTGTCTCGTTGTCTCAGCCAGAGACAGTGGCTTGCTTTCTCTGCTTCTTCTGAGATTTATTTGGTGGCTTTGCACAGTCCGGCTCCCTGTAGCCCCAGGTCTTTGAGCAGGGACCCCATATTTGAACTAGGGACCCCCCAAAATAATCATATTTGAACTGGGGACCCCCTACCCTGACAAGCACTTGGAATGTAGGAGTTTAGGCATTCAATTTAGTTTGACTCTGGCCCCGTAAAAAAAGTGTTTTTCATATATATGTGTGTGTGTGTGTGTGTGTGTGTGTGTGTGTGTGTGTGTGTGTGTGTGTGTGTGTGTGTGTGTGTGTGTGTGTGTGTGTGTGTGTGTGTGTGTGTGTGTGTGTGTGTGTGTGTTTTGTTGTGTTTCTAGGAGGTGGGCTGTAAATGATTTTTTTAATTTTATGTAAGGCTCATTGCTAAGATTGCATAAGAATCATTGCTAAATAGCACCAAATCAGGTGGACCTCTACAGTAGCCTACTTCACAGAGTTACAACAATCAGTTTATTGGCAGTATGTTCACACAAACAGAATTCTAACACATACAATGGAAGTCTAGATTTTCTCATTGATATAAAGTAAATGCATTTTATAAGAATGAATATAACTTTAATTACTCTGCCCCATTTTATCCAGGGAACGCTCGGTACCAGTGGGCCGAATGTTCCGGAACACTCGGCCAGCTTGGTGAGAACAGTCGGCACCAGCGAGGCGGAACACTCAGCCCGCGAGGTCGAGGATTTGATCGGGGCAGAGTAGGTTAAACGAGCTAAAACGTTTGGTAACCCCTAGAATACAGTAGAGCAGGGGTCTGGGACCCCTAGGGGGTCCTCAGAGTTATTTGTTGAAGAGAGTATTGGGGGTTTATAAGTGGTCAAGTATCCGAAAATACACATGAATTTTCTGAGAATAAGTGACATTGGCCGCGTTTCCCAAAGAGATCCTGCGTAGATGCTTCGCAGGTCCTACGACGGGTCTAACGTGACGTCACAGGCTGCGCAGTACCTTAGCAGGTACGTAGATTTCAGGTCACGCGTCGCCTACGCAGCTTGCGTAAGAGCCTCTACACAGCTGGGACTCGGCGAAACCTACGCTCTACCCTCATTAGTAGCAGGTGGTTGTGCCCACTACGTGCCATCTAAACTGGCTACGTGTGTGGTAAAAGTACATTCGGGAGACAGCATGCATGTAGCCTACTCCCCGCCTACTCCTGGGAGAGCCGTAGCCCTGAGTACTGTCCTACGCAGCAGTTTGTTACGAGCGCCCTGGGGCCACCCATCGTAGCGAAATAGATCTATGAAAAGACCGACCACACACACACACACACACACACACACACACACACACACACACACACACACACACACAATTTATATATATATATATATATATAATTAATCACGGCCGGGCCGGTGCGTAACGTGCCTACCCAAAAAAACAGACATACAAGCTGTCAACGCACTGCGACGTGCCGTGTCGATAGCTTGCAGATCTGTTCTTTTGGGTAGGTCGAGCGGCTGCGGTGCTTCGTCCTCTATGCATGAACCCGAAGTTTACAAATTGTACTCTCACAGATGATCTGATCATCTAATAAAAATATTAAGCATATGCCAAGTTAACTAAAGGTATATAAATGATACTGAGCTAAACATGTTTCCTTAATTTCAAAGTTTTATAGTTAAACGTTATGATGAAAGTCCCCCGTTCCTCTCACAAAGTGACAGCTGTTGCGCTCGCCATGTTTATGAATGGTTAAAACATCTTTTGAAAATAGCAGATCTACAAGCTCACAACGCGTCACAAGCTTGTAGATCTGCTATTTTCAAAAGATTTTATGCATAGTAGACTTTGGAAATGGGACATTCTGGGATCGAACCCAAAGCTCCCACTCACCAGTCCGACGTGTTACCAGTCACGCCAATAAACCTGCCTGATAGCCAGGTCTATTGCACGCGACCTCTGGCTAATTTGACTGTGGGGGCTACACATAGAACCAGCGCAGCAGTTATATATACTAGACCATACCCGGTCGGCGCAGCGCATCCGTGGGGGGATATGCGCACATGATCTGGCAACCCGGGAGGCGACATTGTTTGACACATAAACGCTAATAAGAAGCTGAGATTTGATGAAATCGAAAAACGGGCTTCACAGTTGCGTTCAGATGGTAATGGTCAATGGCTGTGTGCAAAATCAGAGCAATTGGTCCAGCCAGTGAGGAGAACCGGGTATCTTCACTCACGTACCACTACAGAGGTTACTAGAATTATTATATATATATATATATATATATATATATATATATCCTACTATAATTCTAGTAACCTCTGTCTGTAGTGGTGAGTGAGTAGGTGAAGCTACCCGGTTCTCCTCAGTGGCTGGAGCAATTGCTCTGATTTTGCACACACACATTGACCATTACCATCTGAACTTAACTGTGAAGCCCGTTTTTCAATTTCATCAAATCTCAGCTTCTTATTAGCGTTTATGTGTGAAAGAATGTCGCCTCCCGGGTTGCCAGATCATGTGCGCATATCCCCCCACGGATGCGTCGACCGGGTATGGTCTAGTAGATATATATATATATATATATATATATATATATATATATATATATATATATATATATATATATATATATATATATATATATATATATATATATATATATATATATATATATATATAAATAGATATATATATATTCCTAAACTTTCCTAAAGTAAATTCCCCCCATTGGTGCTAAAAGCTGTCAATCATGCAGGGAGACGCCCCCTCTATCCTCTGAACATTTTTGAACGGCGGCCATTGTTGCCTGTGTTCATTTAAGAGCATTGAAATGTCACCTTAAAATTAATTTTGATAAATTACAGAATGTACCTAAAAAAGTGTAAGTGTCCAATAAATATAAAGGTAATTTAGATAAAGGTCTTTAGATATATAGATATAATGTATATATTCGCAAAGGGTGTTTAAACTGCTGTGTAGTGTTATATTATACCTCTATGTGTGTAGTAGGACAGCACTACATAGTTTACGTTGGCTTTACGTAGGCTTCGTCCAGGAGTCCTTTACGTCCATGCTGTCTCACGAATGTAGTTTTAGCACAGACGTAACGGAACCTACGACGATGGTGTCTCCAGAAGCCAGTTTAGATGGCACGTTGGGCACACACAGCTGCTACCAACGAAGATAGTGCGCAGCGGGGTTTCTACTGCGCAGCTGCGTGGAGGCTCCTACGCAGCTTCTAGGCTACGCAGGAGCTGAAATTCGTTTGGGAAACGCGGCCATTGTCACAATGTAACACGTTGAGATTTGTTGGAGAGGTGAAAAGGGAGGGAGCCTAGTATTGGCCCCTGGGGCACACCGGTGGATGAAGTATTTAGGGGTTGAAGTGGCTCAACCAGTTAAGGGATGTACAGAGAATTCCACCTAGTTTACAAGTCTGTTCAGCAACATCTTGAGTGCCAAGAAGGCCAAGAAACATTTTTTAAATGATTTGACCAGAAATGGGAGGTTTGCATAACTTAGTGATTGATTATAGTCCACTCAGTGTAATTTAGTCATTGAAAGGGCCAATATAACTCATTAACAATGATTTTTTTCCACCTGCCAAAAAGTAATTGCAGCTTCTACCTGTTGATTGAAAGCTTGTTTCTGCCTCAAAATGACTTGATTTCATTCTAAAGGGTTATATGTTTAACATTATAGTTCACACAATTGCACAATAGCAATTGTAATACCTGGTTGACCGGGTACAAAAAAAATACAAAAGTACAAGAAATTATAATTCTTTGATGTGTGGTGGTGACTATGAATAGGTCTATCAAAAAAGAATGTCACCACTAGTTTGATTATGTATTCTGATGTATCAAGACAAAATGTATGAAAAGAGGTTGCCTTTGACAAAGTTGATATTTGACAACTGACTTTGATGAATTGACTATGACGGACTAACAGTTTATGGCACAATGTTGCTTTATCTGTATTTCTTTGTTGGCAATGGTGGGGCATGGACATAATCCACATAGCATTGTGGTTGTAATGTTTGTCAGGTGTTACATTACCATACTTATGATTTTCAGTTGCCTGACGTTCACTCACATATAGTGACTAATTTGCTTGCACCAGTGACTCATTTGAAAACCACCAATATCTGGCCAAACGCCGGGTAAAAAACAGGTATCAGAGAAATTCTGCGGAAGATTTGAGGGAAAGTGAAAGGCAGTATAGCCTATGATACGATCAGGGAGAGAAAGTTTCAACCACAATGGCGAGACCTCTGGAATGGCTTGCGTATGATACAAATTAGGTCTTTTCATGAAATCTTGTGTAGATCAATGCCAACATTCAGATAAGTAGCCTAAGTTAGAGAAAAGAGTAAAGAAGTGTATGATCATGAATTGCTGTGGTAGGCTACAATGTTGAAATGCAGATCTAGCTAAAAGCTAAAAAGGCTGTCACAAATGCATGCATTTTGAGTTAACTTTCACTATGAATTGAGTACATGGGGACCCTATTTGAAACAAGTCATTAGGCTTTCAAGGGCTTTTCAATCCTATTTAGCTTGTATTTAAACTGTACTTTCATGTGCTTTTTTCTGCAAATGTCTAAATAAAGTATTCAATCAATCAGTTTGTAGCTAGATCGGCGCGAGTGACACCATATCGTATACTTCGTAATGCAATGTTGTACTGTACGGTCAGTTATGTGTTAAGTGTGTTGCTCCGGGACACTTTGACTCTTAAGCCCCATTTCACGAAAAGAGGTCAAAAATTGTAATAACTAAAGGCTGGAATGCCTTTCCAAAGGTCTTGAGAACTGCAGGCTCTGTTGACATTTTTAACAAATGACATGACCTGCTTGGTGAAACATGTTCAACAACTCTTTTGAACATGTGGTGTAGGTGGAAATGGCGTTGCACGCATGGGAACGGCGTTCCCATAGCAAACGTTGCGGGGGCAAACGTGTGGGAACGCTCTCCCTCAGTGTCCAACTATTTTTTTTTTTAAATAATCGCTTATGAGGTTTAGCACGATTTATTTGCCGTTCTGTCTCTTCTATGTGTGAGTGAGAGCTCACTCAGCGGGTGTCACTCAGTGTTGCCAAGTATAGTGAGAGAAATGAGCCTCAAAATGACTTGATTTCATTCTAAAGGGTTATATGTTTAACATTATAGTTCACACAATTGCACAATAGCAATTGTAATACCTGGTTGACCGGGTACAAAAAAAATACAAAAGTACAAGAAATTATAATTCTTTGATGTGTGGTGGTGACTATGAATAGGTCTATCAAAAAAGAATGTCACCACTAGTTTGATTATGTATTCTGATGTATCAAGACAAAATGTATGAAAAGAGGTTGCCTTTGACAAAGTTGATATTTGACAACTGACTTTGATGAATTGACTATGACGGACTAACAGTTTATGGCACAATGTTGCTTTATCTGTATTTCTTTGTTGGCAATGGTGGGGCATGGACATAATCCACATAGCATTGTGGTTGTAATGTTTGTCAGGTGTTACATTACCATACTTATGATTTTCAGTTGCCTGACGTTCACTCACATATAGTGACTAATTTGCTTGCACCAGTGACTCATTTGAAAACCACCAATATCTGGCCAAACGCCGGGTAAAAAACAGGTATCAGAGAAATTCTGCGGAAGATTTGAGGGAAAGTGAAAGGCAGTATAGCCTATGATACGATCAGGGAGAGAAAGTTTCAACCACAATGGCGAGACCTCTGGAATGGCTTGCGTATGATACAAATTAGGTCTTTTCATGAAATCTTGTGTAGATCAATGCCAACATTCAGATAAGTAGCCTAAGTTAGAGAAAAGAGTAAAGAAGTGTATGATCATGAATTGCTGTGGTAGGCTACAATGTTGAAATGCAGATCTAGCTAAAAGCTAAAAAGGCTGTCACAAATGCATGCATTTTGAGTTAACTTTCACTATGAATTGAGTACATGGGGACCCTATTTGAAACAAGTCATTAGGCTTTCAAGGGCTTTTCAATCCTATTTAGCTTGTATTTAAACTGTACTTTCATGTGCTTTTTTCTGCAAATGTCTAAATAAAGTATTCAATCAATCAGTTTGTAGCTAGATCGGCGCGAGTGACACCATATCGTATACTTCGTAATGCAATGTTGTACTGTACGGTCAGTTATGTGTTAAGTGTGTTGCTCCGGGACACTTTGACTCTTAAGCCCCATTTCACGAAAAGAGGTCAAAAATTGTAATAACTAAAGGCTGGAATGCCTTTCCAAAGGTCTTGAGAACTGCAGGCTCTGTTGACATTTTTAACAAATGACATGACCTGCTTGGTGAAACATGTTCAACAACTCTTTTGAACATGTGGTGTAGGTGGAAATGGCGTTGCACGCATGGGAACGGCGTTCCCATAGCAAACGTTGCGGGGGCAAACGTGTGGGAACGCTCTCCCTCAGTGTCCAACTATTTTTTTTTTTAAATAATCGCTTATGAGGTTTAGCACGATTTATTTGCCGTTCTGTCTCTTCTATGTGTGAGTGAGAGCTCACTCAGCGGGTGTCACTCAGTGTTGCCAAGTATAGTGAGAGAAATGAGCCAGCCGACCTACAAAAACAAGCCAATAACAACCCAAAAACAAGCCAAAGTTTGTTCCAGGGAAGTTGCGGGAAATAAGCAGACTTGGCAACGCTGGCTATGAACCCATTGTCTGGGAGTGCGCTCAGCAGCTCATTGGCTCATTACTCATAACACGACCAATGAGAGTTAGCGCTTTCACGTTGCTAGGATACATAGTGCCCAACGCTGCCTGTGTAGTAGCGTGGAAATCAAAACAAATCAAGTGTAGCTTGTAGGGTGTGTCTTACATGTGCATGCCTTGGACTTTCTCATCAACAGAGAATACCTGATCACCTTAATGGAATGCACTACCGTACCTTGCCAAACCAAATGGTTTAGCTGGTAGAACTTGATCTCTTTCTGTCCTCAAGTAACACTGTCTTTTGAGAAGCCAGCAATCTCTATATTAGCCATATGATGTATAATACGCACCCACTCACCTTTGCAGCTAAGTGGCCCTTTTGAGGTTGAAGCACTGTCTGTACTGATGAGACTCAACTATTATTATCCAAAATAATTAGGATTTAATTTGTTGGTCGCTCAGTAGTTAAAATCACCTCACTGGGGCACTGGACAGACTAACAATTCACACACAGTGTTTGTTTGTTTGTTTGTTTGTTTTTTGGTTTGTTTGTTTGTTTATCTATTTATCCATTTAAGTTTTAAGTTTTTAATCAGTGCTAAATAGCTATATATTCCAGTAATCATTGCCAGCATAAAGTGTTTATTTCAGTAGTAGGGGTCTCCCAGTCTCTCCACCTTTTTAATAAACCAACAATACATTTTCAAGTTGGGATACCAATTTTATCCAGTCAGGGGAGAGAACGTATACAGGTTACAGGATAAACAAGTGAGGACGTGTGTGTGTGTGTGTGTGTGTGTGTGTGTGTGTGTGTGTGTGTGTGTGTGTGTGTGTGTGTGTGTGTGTGTGTGTGTGTGTGTGTGTGTGTGCGTGTGCGTGTGCGTGTACTGTACAGTCATAATTTACCTAATCTAACAACCAATAGAGCAAAGTCAATAGACTTCTAGTTCACTGGTGAATTGTACTTGAACATCCCTTCTGTTACTGCAGGGGTTGAAGGTATACAATTAGTTAAAATTTAAATGACAAAATCTCAATAACATTGATGTTTTATCATTGCCTGGGTTTAATGTTAACCACTTCCAACGTGGCGGCAAAAATACATCTTAGTTCTAATTTATAAAGCAGTGCTTAATTGAATTGTAGGATTCTATTGTACCTACAGGAGTCTTGCAATTATTTGGCAACATAATAGTAGGCTATACATGGTACTAATGTAACATACAGTACAGTTGGATTTTAAAACTATTTTGTTACATAATGAGCATCTACATGTAGATAGTTATACTTGTATATGTCAAATATGGTCTGAAGAATCAATAGAAAATCCAAGAAATTTGAATCTGGAAAAGTATGGAATTTTGAAATGGAAATTGTGTAGAAACCCTGATTATAACTTTCACTGACGGCCGGGATTTCTGACTAATAACATTAATAGTTGATGGGAGTGGGACACTTTTAAAACGTGGCCTTGCTTTAATGTATCTCCGCACATCGTATCCAAAAAGTAAAGGTATTCTTCCCTGCTTAGAAAGAAAATCTAAGCGACGGGTTGAAACAAGCGTTTAACCCATTTATGGCACGGTCACACCGCACTTTTATTTTACCTATGGGACGGAATTTGCCAATGCTTTGTCAATGCAAATGCGTGGATTCGAGTGAAAGATGTGATTCCGTCCCATAGGTAAAGTAAAAGTGCGTGTGTGACCGTGCCCTAAATAGGTTAGATAAAAGGATTAAATATTACCATAGTTCTTATGCTTATTCATATTCTTCTTTGCGACCAACATGCCTTTTAAAGATTTTTTATCAGGCAGTAGCCTATACCTCCATCACCTGCACCAATGAACTGTACCGCTTGCAACAAAAGGGTGAGGCTTAGTGACATACTACAGGATGCTCATGCTATAAAAACTGGGATACAGTATTTGGTGTGTTCATTTCAGTTGTGTTGGCTTGGACTAGCTTTATTCTGGTTTCTAATATGGGTGATACATTTATAATAGCAATAGACTTCGGTACTGCTTACAGTGGGTACGCCTATACTCTCAGCGGCAAAGATCCCAAACTTCCACACTGGGGAATAAAGCAGGCGCTGGACACCGTAAAGACGCCTACATGTGTTCTATTTGATGAAAATGAGGAATTCCTCAATTTTGGTTATGACGCTAAAAGCCAGTACACTACAAAAGGAAATGCATTTGCAAAGAAAACACTTCTCTTTGAAAACTTCAAGATGGAACTCTACGGAAAAGTAAGTGATTAGGATAGAAATGTGTTCCAAAAATTATATATAATTAATTATATATACATTTAACATCTGTTTCGTTCATAACCAATATGATTTTTTTATTTTCAACAGACCAGAATCAATGAGAAGTTAATGATTACAGCCGCAAATGGGAAACAAATGACAGCCCTGAAAGTCTTCACAGAAAGTCTACGCTACCTGAAGGAACATGCACTGACACACATTGCTAAAAACACAAGAGGAACCAGTCCAACTGCGTTTGACTTCACCTGGGTTCTGACTGTTCCTGCTATTTGGGATGCTTCCTCAAAACAGTTCATGAGAAAAGCAGCAACTGAGGTAATTTCATGTCTACAGTAAACATCATTATGGCATCTCGAAACCCAAATCATCAGCTGATTTATTTGTTCATAAAACATACCTAACTCCCCAGAAATGTTAGAAATTGAAACTTTGCTTTATCCCCAAATTGTCTTTGTTCATTAAATGTAACTGGTACTTTTATGCATATGATGTGGGAAGGAATGTCCTACAGTTAAATCCTTTTGGACACAGGTTACCAATTATCTATGCAAAGTTTTACAAACACATATCCCCTATTGTCCAAAATTGATGATTCTTAATGACGATGATTCATTAACTTTAAGTCCATCCCAAAGACGAAAAGGAAGCAGTTATTACTTTTTGTTGTTTTAATGGAACTTTTTTACAGCATGATTAAATGGTGCTAATCAGCAAACAATAGACAGTTGGAATCACATTTTACATCAAGTTAGGACCTGTACTGTATGATTATTAATAGTATCTGTTATATATAAAATGCTCATCTTTTTGATCATTACAGGATTTGTTGCTTGACGTTTTTCCGTCTATGAGAGGGTGGGTTGGGAGGGGTTAATTCAATGTTTTGTTTAGTTTATTTTTTATTTGATAAATTGTACTCGTTTTTTGGTTAACTATGGCTTTGATTAAGTTAATTTGAATTATTATATTGTGATTATTGTGGTAGTATTGTCATAGTTGTCTCCGCCAGGCCGAAAGCCATGGTTGAGACTATGTTTTGCACCCTGTCCGTCCGTCTGTGTGTCCGTGTGTCCGTGTGTCCGTCCGTGTGTCCGTCCGTGTGTCTGTCTGTCTGTGAGCAGCTAATCTCCCACACTGTTGGTCCGGTTGCTGCGAAACCCCACATTTTTTAGATTGGCTTGTTATAGCGCCAGCAGCAGGCCAATTTTTGCAAAACAAATGTTTTAATATTACTTCCTACAAACGTCATGCAAATCAGTACACAGTATCTCTATAGTCATGTGATTAAGACGGATGTGTCCGATATTTCAAATTCCATCCTAATTGGCTAACATTATCTTTCAAAGTTTGCAGGATAGGTCCGTTTTGAACAAAATGCTTCTAATCATGAACACAGTGTGCGATTTCTGTGAAATTTTGCACACATTCTCACTAGGCCGGAAGAAATGCCACCCTTTTCACATTGGCCTGTTATAGCGCCACCAGCAGGTCTAATTTAATAATAGAGATCTATTTGTTTTTGTATTTAAAAAAAGCAATTAATGCTTGTACCTGTATCCTATTTTTTGTCTCCTATAAAAAAAAGTTATAACAAAAAAGAAAATATCTACATGATATTTTCTACACATGTAAATGTGTCTGTGTTTTTTTTTTGGATTGTCATTCTTTCTTTCTTTCTTTTCAGGCTGGCATTGTGAGAGAAAGTAAACCGGATAAGTTGGTCATCGCATTGGAGCCAGAGGCAGCCTCAATTTGGTGTATGCAACTGCCCACAACGGGTTATATTGAGACGAACACAACAAATGCCACCCTACATCAAAATCCTGGAACAAAATACGTTGTTGCTGATTGTGGAGGTATGTTGTACTGTGATATTTTTGCAGACTTAAGTGTGAGTGTGTGTGTGTGTGTGTGTGTGTGTGTGTGTATACAGTAGTATGTGTACAGTATGTATAAGTCAAAGTAATACTCAGCTGTACATACATTAGTTTTACTTTCAATATACTGCAAAATCCTTATCTTTACAGTAAATGTATGCAACTTCGCTACATTCTTCTTCTGTTGTCCACGTTTTTATATGTATTAAAAACGTTCATATTTTAAAGCCTAACATTGTTGTCTTTCAGGTGGCACCGTTGACATCACGGTACATGAAGTATTGGATAGCGGAGTCCTGAAAGAGCTGCATAAGGCCTCTGGTAATGATATGGGAGGGGAGCAGGTTAACAAAATGTTCAAATGTTTCCTCCAGGCAATATTCTCTTGTGAACTCTGGAATGAGTTTGAAAGAAAGTTTCCCATTGATGTTCAAAAACTGATGAATACATTCCGTATACTTAAGACTGATGATGATGATGATGATGAGGATGTATACATGACCTGCCCTCCTAACTTAGAAAAGTTAGCTCAGCAACCAATAGAGAAATACTTCGAGAATGTGCAAGGTGTATCCTGGGACGAGGGGGAGATCACAATCTCAAGAGAAAAGATGAGATCTTTCTTTGATGAAAGTCTGAGAGGCATCACTAAAAGTCTCAAAGGAGTCTTTCAAAAGGTTGAAATTGATCACCTTGTGTTAGTGGGGGGCTATGCAGAAAGTACGGTTCTGCGCAAACACATTACCAAGCAGTTTGGTGCTCAGTGCTCAGTACTGTGCCCTGCGTTTCCCCAGCAGGCAATTTTGCAGGGAGCTGTCATGTTTGGAGGAAACCCTGCGGTAGTGGTATCACGAAAAAGTGCCTTTACTTATGGTATTAAGGTCTTTAAGAAGTTTGATGCTTCGAAGCATAAGGCTGATAAGATGTACACAAATGACAGCGGTGTCTGGTGTGATGATTGTTTCTCAACACTGGTGAAAATAGATGAAGATGTGGGTTGGGATGAAACCAGAGACCACATCTTCAAACCAGCAGATAGAAACCAGACAGCAATTCATTTTGGTTTTTATCGCACAGAAAGGGAAAATCCTCAATATGTAGATGACTGGGGAATAGAAAAACTGAACTCGTTTGACGTTGAGTCGCCAGATACTAGCCGTGGGCTGGATCGTCAAATCCAGTTGCAAATGAAATTTGGCTTCACAGAAATAACAGCCACAGCCACTGATGTGGATTCCAAGTCAACAAACTCAGTCAAAATTGACTTTTTGAGCAAGTAGGATCCTACAATAAGACTAACTATATACATTGTAATAACTTTAAGGCCCAAGTTATGTAATAGTTAAGAGATGTACTGTAACAGGTTGGCCAGAAATATGAACCACTGTATAAGGGAACATGGTGATTTTGGCTATTGTAACTTTAATCTGATACTTTAAAGCAGGGGTTCTCAAACGTTTGTATACCAGTCCAGGACCCCATTTTATTTATAGTGCAACAAATTATAGTATAGTATATTTAAAAACAAAGCATGCATTGGTCGCCTTGATTAGGAATATTAAAAATTAAATAATAGTAAATGCAAAGCATAGAGTATATATAGCCTATATCAGAACCTTAATACAAAATGTATAAAAACAAAGAAAATGCATTCACAGATTATTAAAAAAAAAAAAAAAAAAACAACAACAGACTTAATGTAAAGGATAAGGATGTCTAAAAATGTGGGTCCCGACCCATATAGAACCTCTGGGTTGCATTTGGTTTATGAGGAATTGTATTCAGTCATGTTAATTTGTATTCTTTGACACAAATGTTGTTCACATTTGCATAATTAAGTTATTGTTTTATTCAAATGTATTTTGTTATTACTATGTTGTGTATATAAATGACCAAATGATGTAAGTCTGCATCCTCTGAAATCCCCAAAATGCATTATTTCTTTTTCTTGGTTTGGATTGAATGTTTATTCTTCTTTGTACTTCATTTGACTTGTATCCTACTGTAAATGACACAAAGAAATAAATGTGATGTGCTGTGCAAATGAGTCACTGTTTATATGTGAGTGAACTTCAGGCAACATTAATATGAAAACAACTGAAAATCTTAAGTATGGTAATGTAACTGTTGTGTGTAACAGTATGACGACAATATTTTGGAGCAATATGTTCTTGAAATTGAAACTTTGAGTTGGCATTATCAAGATTTACTCATCCTACAACTGTGGTAATATTCTAGTATGACAAAGAATAGAGTACGAGCACAGCAGACTCTGATAATATGTCTGTAGCACAAAATTCAGGCGTTCCCAAACCTTTTCAGCTCTGGACCTTCATTTGAATTCTCATAGTCATTTTTGGTGGCAGCATTGTGCATGTCTGTAAACAGTATCATTTGGGACTACTGGGCCTACACAGCTCGTAGGACACTTTTAAGATGTGACTCAACTTTCTAATTAATCATGTTTACAATACAGTGAAGTCAAGCTTGATCATATTATTCAATAGAGTGACTCTAGAGACTGTTAACCATCTGTGATGGGCCACTGTCTAACACAGGTTCTAAGGCGCAAAACATTCATGGTTTAAGGTTTCAAGGTCAAAGTTAATCCTATGTACGAGTTTTGGGATACTGATCAAGGCCAAGACACAGAAGGCAGGGTACAAACCCAATTAAGGGCGTTTATTTCAGATACCCCAGGAAGGTAAAATGCTGTGTATTCTTGTTCTTCATAGTAACATTTAAGGCCTCCTCATGGGGTCATATTGTTTAAAAACATGCATTAGGCAGTGCAGAATAATGCACTTTAATCACAAACAGAGCTTCATTTGACATTTCAATGTCGATCTCAAATATTCCTTATGAGGCCATTTAAGATAAGTTTAAGAACTGTTATTATCATATCATTCATGATACCCAAGGTTGAAGATTTGCTCAGTTAAATAATTTGATCAATCCACACCCATTGGGAGTTGATCCAAAGTAAACTCCATTGTATACAGTATGTTAGAATTCTGTTTATGTGAACATACAATACTTGTCCAATAAGCCAATAAACAGATAACTATGTGCAGCGGCGTAACGAGGCAGCAGTGGGCCCCGACGCGGGGTGTTCACAGTGGGCCATCAACTAACTACTATTTTACAGATGGCACGGGGGGGCCCCAAATGACTCTGGGCCCCAACGCAACTGCGTTGTCTGTGTCACGCTAGTGACGCCCCTGACTCTGTGACATGGCCACTGTTCAAACATGGTACACTAAACATGATGTGTCCCAATTCCATATTCATTCTAACATTATAACTCAGTAAAACAAATACAAGAATATAGCTGCAAGCAGCGATAATACGGGGCCAGTGAATAGAGAGAGAGAGAGAGACATGGAAACGGAATAGATTGAAGAGAGAGAGAGTTTTGACAACAATACTTTTGAATAAGCATTTCATGTTATCTTTAACATGAAATACTCTCAAATTAGCATTTCATGTTATCTTTAACAATTGCACATGCATTATTTGATGCAGTTATGTTTTGTGCAATGCAATTGAAAAGTGGAATGACCCACCCACAGACAGACAGACAAAAAGCAAAGTGCAATAATAGCACAATAAGACATGGAAAGAGAATAGATTGAAATTGAGACAAAGCAAATGATTCCAACAGGCGAATATTCTTTTCAGCCCAACCCAGCTGAGGTGGTCATATATAGGACGCAGGGGGGCAATCCCAGGTGAAAAACCTCACCCATTGACATCTCAACCTATTGCCATTGACAGGAATCAAACTCTCGACCTTTGGATTCACAGGCTGAGACACTACCTATAGGGCTATAGCTTTGTCCAGGCTGAGGTCATCTGTTGAAGATAAAAGTGAACCAGTGAAAGCAGCCGATCTACAAGCTCAGAAACATGTTGCTATCTGAAAAGTTTTGAGATTGTAGATCGGTTATTTTCACAATGAAGTTTGTCATACATTGCAAAAACATACTCTCTCCAAGAAGCATTTCATCATTACCTTTAACAGTTGCACATGTATTCAATGATACAGTCATGTTGTTTGCAATTCAATTTAAATTAAGTCTGCATCAAGTGAGGCTTGAACTGGCGACCCTGAGATTGTGAGGCCTTCATTTAAGGGAGACGCCATTGGCCCAACAGATAAGTAACTGTGAAAAAGGAGATCACACAGATGATACAGTTTCACGCAAATAGCTGAAAAATCCTGGGTTTAAGTGTTTTTCAAACTGCTCAAAATTGCGGACAATCTAAGGGCGGAGCTTACTGGTCAAAGCGATAGATGTGTTCCTCATGAGTCAAGGCACATGTGTAAGCAAGTTTCACGACTTTCTGCCAAACGAGGCATGACTTATGCCTGTTTAAAGTCTGCCTTTTCAAAAAATTGCTATAGCGCCCCCTTTTGGCCAATTGGAGTGAGATTGGTTTCAGTGATATTTGGAATGACCCTGTACATTTCTGCCAAGTTTCAAAGAAATGTGAGTCTGCATGTATGTTTTAGGCACAGATGAATAATTTTCATAAAACTGTAATAGTTAAAATCTATCTCCTCCTGGGATTTTTGAGCAATCTGCACGAAACATTTTACACATGAACTTTGGACCACTGCCTACAAAAATTTCCAACGGATTTTCCATAAGTGAAAAAATGCAGAAGTTAGGAGCCAATGACTGTTTTTCATATAATTCAAAATGGTGGGCGATCTAAAGGTCAGAGGTCAAAAGTCAGACCACGAAAGTTGTCGGGCATGAAGAGACGCATGTGTGTATCGAAGTTTCATGGTTGTAGGTCAAACAGGGCATGAGTTGTACCTGTTCAAAGTTGGCACTTTCAATTGAGTGCTATAGCGCCACCCTTTGACGAATGAGTGTGAGAATTATTTCTTGGTAGTTTTTCATGAGCATCTACCATATGGCCGAGTTTCGTAAAAAGCGTATGCACGGTTAAGCCAGAACTGGCAAAAACAAGTATTTTTCAAACTGCTCAAAATTGCGGAAAATCTAAGGGCGGAGCTTAATGGTCAAATCGATACGTGTGTTCCTCATGAGTCAAGGCACATGTGTAAGCAAGTTTCACGACTTTCGGCCAAACGAGGCATGACTTATGCCTGTTTAAAGTCTGCCTTTTCAAAAAATTGCTATAGCGCCCCCTTTTGGCCAATTGGAGTAAGATTGGTTTCAGTGATATTTGGAATGACCCTGTACATTTCTGCAAAGTTTCAAAGAAATGTGAGTCTGCATGTATGTTTTAGGCACAGATGAATAATTTTCATAAAACTGTAATAGTTAAAATCTATCTCCTCCTGGGATTTTTGAGCAATCTGCACGAAACGTTTCACACTTGAACTTTGGACCACTTTCTACAAAAATTTCCAACGGATTTTCCATAAGTGAAAAAATGCAGAAGTTAGGAGCCAATGACTGTTTTTCATATAATTCAAAATGGTGGGAGATCTAAAGGTCAGAGGTCAAAAGTCAGAGTGTGAAAGTTGTTCAGCATGAGGAGACGCATATGTGTATCCAAGTTTCATGGCTGTAGGTCAAACAGGGCATGAGTTGTACCTGGTCAAAGTTGGCATTTTCAATTGAGTGCTATAGCGCCACCTTTGGACGAAAGATTGTGAGAATTATTTTTTGATCGTTTTTCATGACCATCTACCATATGGCCGAGTTTCGTAAAAATCGACAGCGCGGTTCAGCCAGAACTGCGAAAAGTGGCAGAAGAAGAAGAAGAAGAAGAAGAAGAAGAAGTGACAGAATACTGCCAATAACAATACGTGTACAGAGCAGAGCTCTGTCCCCGTAAATATAGCTGCAAGCAGCAATAAGTGGTTTCGAGAGAGAGAGAGAGAGAGAGAGAGAGAGAGAGAGAGAGAGAGAGAGAGAGAGAGAGAGAGAGAGAGAGAGAATGTTTTCCCTCAGTTCTCCACTGTAGGACCTCGACCTGTGGGTTTACCCCGTGAAAGGTTGAGTCTAACCTCACTAGGCCTTCCCCCTGCAGTGGTGGCCACTATCCAAGGGGCTAGGGCTATGTCCAGAAGTCAGTATGACATCAGGTGGACCATGTCCTGGTGCCTGGAGCACTCTCCTCAAGTGGAGGCTTCCCAGGCTTCAGTGGTGAGCATTCTGACTTATCTGCAGGACAGATTAGATCAGGATTTGGCTTTCTCCACGATAAAGGTGTACCTGGCGGCCATCTCCGCGTGCCATGAAGGTTTCAATGGCGAGTCGGTAGGCAAGCACCCACTGGTGCATCGTTTCATGAACGGCGCCAAGTGGGCTAAGCCAGTGAACAGACCTTTGTTTCCTAAATGGGACCTGGCCTTGGTGCTAGCAGCACTGTGCCGGCCCCCCTTTGAGCCCTTGGAGACTGCATGTCTGAGGATTGTCAGTCTCAAAACGGTGCTCCTTTTAGCCCTCTGTACGGCGAAACGTGTCGGGGACATGCAAGCGCTCTCTGTGAGTGAGGATTGCATGCGGTTCTCGGATGATGGCCAGAGGGTTTTGTTAAAACCCAATCTGGCATATGTGTCCAAGACCGGCGTGGTCGCCAGAGCTCCTGTGGAGCTAGGGGCTTTTCTTCCTCCACCGTTTGCCTCAGCAGAGGATAAACGGTTGCATTGTCTCTGCCCAGTGAGGGCCTTGACGCTCTACTGTCAGATGACGGTGGCTGGCCGTGTGTCGCCTCAGCTTTTCGTCTCCTACGGCCGGGGCCGTAGGACGGCGGTGGCTAAACCGACCCTGTCCAGATGGATCGTGGAAGAGATTCGGTTGGCATATGGGAGTAGTGGCACTGCTGTCCGGGTGGGACTGAGAGCTCATTCTACTCGGAGTGTGTCTGCATCGTGGGCCCATTACAAAGGGATGTCGTTGCAGGACATATGCTCGGCAGACAACTGGTCGTCTCCCTTAACATTTGTGTCAAGGGGGACGTTAACCATAGCGTGCTCAATTTTCATCCGATTTTCAAACGGTTTGGTGTGTTGTAAACACCAAAGATGTAGTTATGATACTACATACTCATAATTATAATCATGTTTTTTTTTTTAAATAACATTAAGTATGCAGTATCATAACTACATCTTTGGTGTTTACAACACACCAAACCGTTTGAAAATCGGATGAAAATTGAGCACGCTATGGTTATTTCAAAGTACATGCACCATAGACATAATGTTATGAATGACCGTCGCAAGATGGCCGCCATGTGGCAACGTCGTACTACATTGGCCAGCAGCGCGGGTGAGTCATCTAGCCTTTATATATATCTATGATTCCTCGTACCAGGTTGGGCGCCCATAGCTGAATGGTTAGAGTGCCCGCCTGAGAAGCCGCTTGTCCCAGGTTCAAAGTGTCCTACGGTAAGACACATGCCTACACCCTAACTACTAACTACACCCTAACTGCTCCCCCCTCCGCACTCCTCTGTGGGGAGCATTCAGCTGGGCGAATCTGAAAACTGCAGTTCCGGACGAAAAAAAGATCAAAAACAAGAAGGTTAATTACTAAAGGTGACAGAACCTTTCAGTTTGTAGCTCCCAGACTCTGGAATGCCCTTCCACAGGTCTTGAGAGCTTCAGGCACTGGACATTTTTAACAACAACATTCTTACCAAATGAAAAAAAAAGAAAAAAGGTTAAGCCGAAAACTGAAGTTCCAGACGAAACAATGTCAAAAAACAGGTTAACTCATTCAGTGCCTGACTTATTTCTGGCAGTTTGGCCAGAGTGCCAGAGCCAAAATTCATTGTAAAAAAAAAAAAGGTGCTTAGGAGCCGAGATACAGCCTTTTTCAGTAAGAAGTTAAAGAAGAAGTGAATGGGGCAGGACATTTTCAAATCATCATATCCCCCCTGAGAGGTCTTGAGAGCTTCAGGTACTGGACATTTTTAACAACAACATTCTTACCAAATGAAAAAAAAAGAAAAAAGTTAAGCAGAAAACTGAAGTTCCAGACGAAACAATGTCAAAAAACAGGTTAACTCATTCAGTGGCTGACTTATTTCTGGCAGTTTGGCCAGAGTGCCAGAGCCAAAATTCATTGTAAAAAAAAAAAAACCACGTGCTTAGGAGCCGAGATACAGCCTTTTTCAGTAAGCCCCCCCCCCCCCCCCCCCTGGACGTCTTACACGTCCAGTAGCACTGAATCAGTAATGGCTAAAGGTGACAGAACCTTTCAGTCTCTGTTGCCTTTCCCACACTCCAGTTAAGTGTTTAACAGTTTTCTGTGTTCTTTATGTTAAATAAATTCATGTATTTGGGCGAAACTCATGCCTCAGTCTCATTTATCTAATCTGTAAATCTGTAAATTCCTTGCCACACTAGGTTACACACTAGGTTACATAGCCTATGTAAAGCACTGAGTTCTCTGTGAGAAGCGCTATATACAAATAATATGTACATACTTACTACACCACATGTTCAAAAGAGTTGTTGAACATGTTTCACCAGGCAGGTCATGTCATTTGTTAAAAATGTCAACAGAGCCTGCAGTTCTCAAGACCTTTGGAAAGGCATTCCAGCCTTTAGTTATTAACATTTTTGACCTCTTTTCGTGAAATGGGGCTTAAGTGTCAAAGTGTCCCTGAGCAACACACTTAAAGGGATATTTCACTTTCAAAACATTTTTGGGTGATTTTATCATCTACTCAAGCCTTTGTGAGCCCCCAGACAGTTTTTAAGTTGCTCGATTCAGTATTTAGATAAGTGATATTCATTTTATCAGACACGCCCCCTTCCTATACAAACCCATTGTAACTTCAAACTCCATTTTTAACATGTTAGATTCATCAAAAACACCCGTCCTTGGTTCTGGTGACTCATACCGCCCCCCTAATACGCGAGGGGGCCGTGTTTTTTCAATTACTTTTTTCATTTATTTTTAATATTTTTTTTGGAAAAAAATAAAAATAAAATACAATTAAAAAATAGAATAAAATAGATGAAAAAATATCTCGGAAAAACACGGCCCCCTCACGCATTAGGAGGGCAGGGTGAGTCACCAGAACCAAGGACGGGTGTTTTTGATGAATCTAACATGGTTAAAATGGAGTTTGAAGTTACAATGGGTTTGTATAGGAAGGGGGCGTGTCTGATAAAATTAATATCACATATCTAAATACTGAATCGAGCAACTTAAAAACTGTCTGGGGGCTCACAAAGGCTTGAGTAGATGATAAAATCACCAAAAGTTTTTTTGAAAGTGAAATATCCCTTTAACCCATAACTGACCATACAGTACAATATTGCATTACGAAGTATACGATGGTGTCACTCGCGCCGATCTATCTACAAACTGATTGATTGAATACTTTATTTAGACATTTGCAGAAAAAAGCACATGAAAGTACAGTTTAAATACAAGCTAAATAGGATTGAAAAGCCCTTGAAAGCCTAATGACTTGTTTCAAATAGGGTCCCCATGTACTCAATTCATAGTGAAAGTTAACTCACAATGCATGCATTTGTGACAGCCTTTTTAGCTTTTAGCTAGATCTGCATTTCAACATTGTAGCCTACCACAGCAATTCATGATCATACACTTCTTTACATAACCTTAGTGAGTATACGTTATCTTTTCTCTAACTTAGGCTACTTATCTGAATGTTGGCATTGATCTACACAAGATTTCATGAAAAAACCTAATTTGTATCATACGCAAGCCAATTCCCAGAGGTCTCGCCATTGTGGTTGAAACTTTCTCTCCCTGATCGTATCATAGGCTATACTGCCTTTCACTTTCCCTCAAATCTTCCGCAGAATTTCTCTGATATCTGTTTTTTACCCGGCGTTTGGCCAGATATTGGTGGTTTTCAAATGAGTCACTGGTGCAAGCAAATTAGTCACTATATGTGAGTGAACGTCAGGCAACTGAAAATCATAAGTATGGTAATGTAACACCTGACAAACATTACAACCACAATGCTATGTGGATTATGTCCATGCCCCACCATTGCCAACAAAGAAATACAGATAAAGCAACATTGTGCCATAAACTGTTAGTCCGTCATAATCAATTCATCATAGTCAGTTGTCAAATATCAACTTTGTCAAAGGCAACCTCTTTTCATACATTTTGTACTTTATTGTTGCATGAAAGTATCTTGATACATCAGAATACATAATCAAACTAGTGGTGACATTATTTTTTGATAGACCTATTCATAGTCACCACCACATATCAAAGAATTATATTTTTTTGTACTTTTGTATTTTTTTTGTACCCGGTCAACCAGGTATTACAATTGCTATTGTGCAATTGTGTGAACTATAATGTTTAACATATAACCCTTTAGAATGAAATCAAGTCATTTTGAGGCAGAAACAAGCTTTCAATCAACAGGTAGAAGCTGCAATTACTTTTTGGCAGGTGGAAAAAAATCATTGTTAATGAGTTATATTGGCCCTTTCAATGACTAAATTACACTGAGTGGACTATAATCAATGAACTATAACCCTCAGGAATGACAAATATAAATACATCATGTGTTATATTAGCCCTTCAAAGTCTTTGTATGCCTTTTACCCCTTTTTCACCGCAATTTTGTTGTTATGCCGATTGCTTCCTCCCCACACACATTTTTGTGTTGTCACTGCTGTTGTATCCTACTGACTCACCTGCTAGTGAGGAGCCCCCACCAGCAGAACGTTTAGAGCCATTGTCCTACAAGTGGTTCAACAAGTTATGCAAACCTCCCATTTCTGGTCAAATCATTTAAAAAATGTTTCTTGGCCTTCTTGGCACTCAAGATATTGCTGAACAGACTTGTAAACTAGGTGGAATTCTCTGTACATCCCTTAACTGGTTGAACCACTTCAACCCCTAAATACTTCATCCACCGGTGTCCCCCAGGGGCCAATACTAGGCCCCCTCCTTTTTCCCCTCTCCAACAAATCTCAACGTGTTACATTGTGACAATGGCCGCGTTTCCCAAACGAATTTCAGCTCCTGCGTAGCCTAGAAGCTGCGTAGGAGCCTCCACGCAGCTGCGCAGTAGAAACCCCGCTCCGCACTATCTTCGTTGGTAGCAGCTGTGTGTGCCCAACGTGCCATCTAAACTGGCTTCTGGAGACACCATCGTCGTAGGTTCCGTTACGTCTGTGCTAAAACTACATTCGTGAGACAGCATGGACGTAAAGGACTCCTGGACGAAGCCTACGTAAAGCCAACGTAAACTATGTAGTGCTGTCCTACTACACACATAGAGGTATAATATAACACTACACAGCAGTTTAAACACCCTTTGCGAATATATACATTATATCTATATATCTAAAGACCTTTATCTAAATTACCTTTATATTTATTGGACACTTACACTTTTTTAGGTACATTCTGTAATTTATTAAAATTTATTTTAAGGTGACATTTCAATGCTCTTAAATGAACACAGGCAACAATGGCTGCCATTCAAAAATGTTCAGAGGATAGAGGGGGCGTCTCCCTGCATGATTGACAGCTTTTAGCACCAATGGGGGAATTTACTTTAAAAGAAAGTTTAGGAATATATATATATCTATATATATATATCTATATATATCTATATCTATATCTACTAGACCATACCCGGTCGACGCATCCGTGGGGGGATATGCGCACATGATCTGGCAACCCGGGAGGCAACATTCTTTCACACATTAACGCTAATAAGAAGCTGAGATTTGATGAAATTGAAAAACGGGCTTCACAGTTAAGTTCAGATGGTAATGGTCAATGTGTGTGTGCAAAATCAGAGCAATTGCTCCAGCCACTGAGGAGAACCGGGTAGCTTCACCTACTCACTCACCACTACAGACAGAGGTTACTAGAATTATAGTAGGATATATATATATAACTGCTGCGCTGGTTCTATGTGTAGCCCCCACAGTCAAATTAGCCAGAGGTCGCGTGCAATAGTGCAATAGACCTGGCTATCAGGCAGGTTTATTGGCGTGACTGGTAACACGTCGGACTGGTGAGTGGGAGCTTCGGGTTCGATCCCAGAATGTCCCATTTCCAAAGTCTACTATACATAAAATCTTTTGAAAATAGCAGATCTACAAGCTTGTAGATCTGCTATTTTCAAAAGATGTTTTAACCATTCATAAACATGGCGAGCGCAACAGCTGTCACTTTGTGAGAGGAACGGGGGACTTTCATCATAACGTTTAACTATAAAACTTCGAAATTAAGGAAACATGTTTAGCTCAGCATCATTTACAGTATATACCTTTAGTTAACTTGGCATATGCTTAATATTTTTATTAGATGATCAGATCATCCGTGAGAGTACAATTTGTAAACTTCGGGTTCATGCATAGAGGACAAAGCACCGCAGCCGCTCGACCTACCCAAAAGAACAGATCTGCAAGCTATCGACACGGCACGTCGCAGTGCGTTGACAGCTTGTATATCTGTTTTTTTTGGGTAGGCACGTTATGCACCGGCCCGGCCGTAATTAATTATATATATATATATATATATATATATATATATATATATATATATATATATATATATATATATATATATATATATATATACTAGAGTTTCGGGGGGCTACGCCCCCCTCAACCCCAGCCGCGCACGGGGCCCAGCGTGGCCGCATGTATATTGGGGATGGAGGCGAGTGTTAGGCGTGCAACAGGCGGGGGGGGAGGTAGCAGTGTGTGCTGTGGAGGCTGTTGCTAACTTGCTATGAGGCAAAGAGGGAGGTAAAGAGTAGACAGCGTGGCGACGTGCACAGGGGAGCGGATAGTGTGGCTGTAAGTACAGGAAGAAGTAGAGGCAGCGTGTGTAGACATAGTAGTGACCTGAATGGAGCGTGGTGGTGGAGAAGAGACGCAGCAATGCAGAACTGTTGTTGCGCGTTGGCGACGTGTTGGTGAGCGTTGGCGGCGTAGAAGCATGTGTGTGTGTGAGTGTGTGTGTGTGGAGAAGGGACGTTGTGGCGACTGTATGCAGTGGCGTGGTGGTGAGGAAGAGGGGGTGGAGGGAGGGGTGTTGGTGTTGCCAGGTGAGCGTGTTGTAAGCGCGGCGGGCGCGAGTTTCAGCGAGGTGTAAGTGAGGCATGTAGGGAGAGAATGTAATAGTTATGTAGGGGGTCCGCGGTCAGCCCGCTGGTGGCCGGACCCCCTGTAAGTGTAGGGGCGCGTGGGGACCCCCGTAGAAGAGGGCGGGGCCCTTTGGATGGGTGTTGTTTGTTTGATGTAGGTGGTTGATTCTTTCTGGCGCTGGCTGTGCAAACCTGGCAACCCAGCGCATGCTGGCGGTGGCGTTACACCAGAAATGGTTCCTGGAGAAAATGGTGACCAAAAAAACATTTTGGAAAAAAAGGAAAAAACCCCGCACCGGCTGCCTGCTGTTGTGGTGATTAGGTCGTGCGCACGGTAAACGGTACGAAGCTGCCTCCCCTTCCGTTTTGTCCGACATTTGGTGAGTAGAATTAATTATGTTGCGCGGTGGAAAAGGTGTAGTGAGCAATGAGATGTCCCCTACGCGACGCGTAAATTCAGCGCGGCCGCCGTGGCGAGTCCGTTGGCAACATGTGGTCTGGCGGTGCGTTGTTTATTCGATAACAGAGCTGTGGGGTGTCCCCACCGAGGGTGCGGAAGTCGGTCGCCATTTATATAGTTATATATATATATATATATATATGTATATATATAAATTGTGTGTGTGTGTGTGTGTGTGTGTGTGTGTGTGTGTGTGTGTGTGTGTGTGTGTGGTCGGTCTTTTCATAGATCTATTTCGCTACGATGGGTGTTACGAGCGCCCCAGGGCGCTCGTAACAAACTGCTGCGTAGGACAGTACTCAGGGCTACGCCTCTCCCAGGAGTAGGCGGGGAGTAGGCTACATGCATGCTGTCTCCCGAATGTACTTTTACCACACACGTAGCCAGTTTAGATGGCACGTAGTGGGCACAACCACCTGCTACTAATGAGGGTAGAGCGTAGGTTTCGCCGAGTCCCAGCTGTGTAGAGGCTCTTACGCAAGCTGCGTAGGCGACGCGTGACCTGAAATCTACGTACCTGCTAAGGTACTGTGCAGCCTGTGACGTCACATGTTAGACCCGTCGTAGGACCTGCGAAGCATCTCTACGCAGGATCTCTTTGGGAAACGCGGCCAATGTCATTTATTCTCAGAAAATTCATGTGTATTTTCGGATACTTGACCACTTATAAACCCCCAATACTCTCTTCAACAAATAACTCTGAGGACCCCCTAGGGGTCCCAGACCCCTGCTCTACTGTATTCTAGGGGTTACCAAACGTTTTAGCTTGTTTAACCTACTCTGCCCCGATCAAATCCTCGACCTCGCGGGCTGAGTGTTCCGCCTCGCTAGTGCCGACTGTTCTCACCAAGCTGGCCGAGTGTTCCGGAACATTCGGCCCACTGGTACCGAGCGTTCCCTGGATAAAATGGGGCAGAGTAATTAAAGTTATATTCATTCTTATAAAATGCATGTACTGTATATCAATGAGAAAATCTAGACTTCCATTGTATGTGTTAGAATTCTGTTTGTGTGAACATATTGCCAATAAACTGATTGTTGTAACTCTGTGAAGTAGGCTACTGTAGAGGTCCACCTGATTTGGTGCTATTTAGCAATGATTCTTATGCAATCTTAGCAATGAGCCTTACATAAAATTTAAAAAAATAATTTACACTACCTTTAATAAACATGATATAAACACAAATTATGAAAAGAAAAAACACATACAAACACACACATACATATTCAGTTAATTGCTAGAGACACACTGTACAGAATAATCAATTCTTACTAATAGAGCTGAATGCAGATACAAAGTCGAGTTAAGTACCACAATACTAGGTGACACCTACTGAATTAAAACAAAACAACTCCAACTTCTACCTGAACTTTAAGTTTATTGTCTCATCACAAGTGTAAAAGTTACAGTTGCAGTTACAACTAGTCATAATAATAGAGATAGAAACACATGAAATGTCAAATGACAGGACAAATAAGAATTATGTTTGAGTATTCATAGTAATTTATACATTACATAAAGTGATAAAGCCTGTAACTGCCTGTGTCTCTATAAGAATGTTACAGGGCTCAGCACTCATTCAACAGGGCATAGTAACATAATAAGTTGGAGTGGCTTATTGTGAAGATTGAGAGTGTGTGTCTATCCCCTTTTCAAAGCGCTACACCCCTTTGAGATGAATAGCTGAGGTGGAGGGCAACACCTAGGTTACATCAGGTCCCAGTACTTAACGCACAACTTAGTTAGCCAAGTCATACTACTGTACTTGTTGACGGTGTTGACGGTGCCTGGGATCAAACCCAGAACCTTGCAGTACAGGAGAGTAGCCCGATATATTATAACTCTATGGAGTGGCCCTACTCTACCGACTGAGCTATACCTGGACACATTACATAATAACAACATAATTAATACAACCTGTAGGTTTTAGTGATTACACAAAATTAGATACACCACAAAGATGTATTTTTAATAACCCTAACCACTTTTGATATATTTTATTTATTTTTGCTTTAATATATTTTGTGTTACATGTAGCGCAATCTACAGGATAAGTCCCAACAACATTTTGGTGCTTGTACCTGTATAAGTCAGTGACAAATAAAACCTCTTGAATATTGAATCAATTCATCCCATTTATTTAGTGACCCTCATTTAAAAACATATATTTTTACCATTGGCTCAGTCTCCATGCTTAATAGCAGGTGGGAAGATATTCCAAGCGTCAGGTCCAGGAATAAGACTCTCCCAGTCAGGCTGTAGTGGAGGACTGTTTAAAGCCATCAGACAACCCAACCAGTAGCATTCAGCAGCCAGATCTCTGAATGTCATTGTAGGGACCCTCTCTTGGTATTTCAGGAATGCAACCTTTATGAGACAATATGGACAATTGACAAACTAAGATGTTGAATGGTTCTATGTATAGATTAAACAATCTAATCATTTCATTCAGTGATCCATAAAACCACAGCCCACCCTAACACATGCACGTTACACTATTGTTTCCTCTCTAGTCCTGAATAGCCTCTATACCTAAGCTTCATGTACAGTACAGTATTCTATACTTTTGTGGTGCACAGGACTTTGATGTACATCAACCATACCTTAACAACATCTTCTTTGCTGCTGTGATATACAGCCATTTGTAGATTTTGGGCAGCCAATTTTGTGTACACGGTTACCTGTATAGAAAAGGTATAGAACATTTACAAAAAGTAAAAGATTAAATGTGGTATCTAAAACAAAAAAAACATGTCATCATACATCCTTGGGTGATGGTGACAGGCTGTACTTGTGGAATGCAAACATTTCCTGTAATTGCTTCTTCTTTTCATCCATATCCTTTCTCGAAGCCTCAAACATTTCCTATATGATCATAAAAGCATTGTGTGTTAGAGGATGCATGGATTAAATTAAGCTAAGAATTGAATAAGGAGACTGCAGAACATAATACATCTGTATCAGTAACAGCACAACTTTCAGTCATCACATGTATACGTACCCGAATCAATTTATCTGCCAGCTTTCTGTTTTCCTTCTTTGTTTTCAAATCACCCCTGATTTTAGGCCACTTGATGAAGTTCAGTTGTTCATACATGGCTGTCAGTCGAGTCTTGCTAACAGGACGGTCCATGCTCTCGCAATCTCCTGTCTTTAATTCATTGTTCAGATTGGCTGCCATTCTTCATAAGGTTAAAAAAGAAAAGATTTTCATGTTGTATAACAACCTTTTCATTTGTAGTTAATTTCGTATATTATTCCTCTTTTATTCTGAATAATTTTACTTACCTGTTTTTGAATAAGTCAAATTCTTTTTCACGTTCTTTCAGTGCAGTTCTGAGGGAGGAAAAGTCTTTATGTGGAAATGCTTAACTCCTTGATCAATAATTTCATGAATGATTGTATTGTTTAGTTTTTTTGTGTTCAAGGTGATCTAATAGCACTTTTAATTCAGAAAATAATTAGACAGCAATTAAAATAGATGACAGCAATTAACTGAACTGTATTCAGCATATGATTATTTAATTGTAAGGGTGTAAAGTCATTGGCCGCGTTTCCCAAACGAATTTGAGCTCCTGCGTAGCCTAGAAGCTGCGTAGGTGCCTCCACGCATCTGCGCAGTAGCAACCCCGCTGCGCACTATCTTCGTTAGTAGCAGCTGTGTGTGCCTAACGTCTCATCTAAATTGGCTTCAGTAGACACCATCTTCGTAGGTTCCGTTTCGTCTGTGCTAAAACTACATTCGTGAGACAGCATGTGCGTGAAGAGATCCTGGACGTAGCCTACGTAAAGCCTACGTCAACTACGTAGTGCTATCCTACTATAGTTTAAACACCCTTTGCATACATATATCTATATATACAGGATTTTGCAAAAATACTAAGATAAAGTCGCACCTTTATCTAACTTACCTTTATATGAATTGGACACTTACATTTTTATAGGTACATTCTGTAATGTATTAAAATGCATTTTTTTAAGGTGACATTTCAATGATCTTAAATAAACACTGCGGCCATTGTTCGCCGTTCCAAAAAATTCAGAGGATAGAGGGGGCGTCCCCCTGCATGATTGACAGCTTAACGCGTAACGGGCGACGCCTCCCCCAAAAAACAGACATATATACAACAAACACACTGCGATATGCCGTGTTGATAGCTTGCAGATCTGTTATTTTGGGTAGGGCGAGCGGCTGCAGTGCTTCGTCCTCTATGCATGAACCCGAAGTTTACAAATCGTACTCTCACGGATAATCCGATCATCTAATAAAAATATTAAGCACATGCCAAGTTAACTAAAGGTATATAAATGATGCTGAGCTAAATATGTTTCCTTAATTTCGAAGTTTTATAGTTAAACGTTATGATGAAAGTGCAGTTCCTCTCACAAAGTGACAGCTGTTGCGCTCGGCGAGCGCAACAGCTCGCCATGTTTATGAATGGTTAAAACATCTTTTGAAAATAGCAGATCTACAAGCTCACAAAGTGTCACAAGCTTGTAGATGCGCTGTTGCGCTCGCCGAGCGCAACAGCTGTCACTTTGTGAGAGGAACTGCACTTTCATCATAACGTTTAACTATAAAACTTCGAAATCAAGGAAACATATTTAGCTCAGCATCATTTATATACCTTTAGTTAACTTGGCATGTGCTTAATATTTTTATTAGATGATCGGATCATCCGTGAGAGTACGATTTGTAAACTTCGGGTTCATGCATAGAGGACGAAGCACTGCAGCCGCTCGCCCTTTTACGCACCGGCCCGGCCCGGCCGTAATATATATATATATATATATATATATATATATATATATATATATATATATATATATATATATATATATATATATATATATATATATATATATATATACATACACATACACACGTGTGTGTGTGTGTGTGTGTGTGTGTGTGTGTGTGTGTGTGTGTGTGTGTGTGTGTGTGTGTGTCGGTCTTTTCATAGATTTCATTGAACGATGGGTGTTACACGCGGCCCAGGGCGCTCGTTACAAAATGCTTCGTAGGACAGTACTCCCCTCCTACTGTGGGCGGGGAGTATGCTGCGCGCATTCTGTCTCACGAATGTACTTTTACCACAATCGCAGCCAGTTTAGATGGCACGCAGGGGCACAACCACCTGCTACTAATGAGGGTAGAGCGTAGGTTTGGCCGAGTCCCAGCTGTGTAGGAGACGCTTGCGCAAGCTGCGTACGGCCACGCATGACCTGAAATCTACGTGCCTGCTATGGTACTGCGAAGCATGTGACGTCACACGTTAGACCCGTCGTCGGACCTGCGACGATGCTCTACGCACGAGCTCTTTGGGAAACCCGGCCATTGTCACATCTTGAATTCATAGTACACTTATTTATGTTGCTTAAACGAACATATTTGGAAGAATATTTACCTTGCCTCATTTAGTTTCTCCTTGTAATGCTGGTCCATCTCATCCATACTGTATTACAAACATATTGGTAATCATTATAAAACACTTAAGACCAGAAATAAACATTTTTAATAATTAGTACCAGATAGTTATTTGTCTTGATTCATTTTCTCTGCATATTAATGTTAACAAAATATATAAAAATATACTGTATATGTAAACTGTTTATAAAAATAAATGCAGATTTTGAGCTCACCTTTGTTTATATTATTCACACATGCCACAGCTTAATTTGATAAGTGCATAACAGAGATAAAGAATTCAGTTAATATGGTAAGTATATATAAAAGAAATGTGCCTTTTTGTATTGTAGATCTTACACGTCTGACAAATATGGTAACCAATATCATGGGTGACTGAACATAGACCAAATATAGAAGAATAAACAGCAGCTACCTTCCTGGTTTGTCTTGGGTATGTTGTTCTTTCGGATAATCACTGTGTTAAAAGCATGAATCAGTTTGCATTATTGAATAATTTAAATTGTCAGTCCCACTCCCATAAATCACATATGCTTCCTCACATCATGCATTTGCAGATTTGAGTCAAAATCTTGCTAAGACCATTTGGTGGTGTGTGTGTGTAGTCGGACGCAGACATGAAAGGGAGCGAGGCGGGCTTATTGATTGATTAATTGAATACTTTATTTAGAAAAGCCATGGAAACAGTACAGGGAAGTACAATTCACAATACAAGGTCCTCTAAAATGGATCGCTCATAAAAGCACAATGGCTTATTTAAAATGAGATCCCCACACACTCAAATCATGATGGCATTTAAGAAAACAGACATACGTTTGGTCCATACGTTGTTTGGTTGTATTCCGGTTGTTCATGTTGTAAAATCGGGGCGTTTCGATAATATTTAAGGGCGTGTTATTTAAATGACGTTCGGTTTCAGCCTTCACATTTATCAAAGAACAGACCAAATGTAAGCTAGGATTGGCTGTATAGGATCGCTTGATAAATCTCACTTAGACGTGGGTGTAAGATGATTCCTGGTATGTACCCTCACAAAGAACATGCAGTAATCCTGGTCTCTATACTGCCTCCCCCTGGTCAGCCGGGGCACCTGATGGAGGGTAAAGGAACTGGTTGGAATAACGTGTTCCTTCCACGTGCTACGTCCAACCGGGGAAACTCCCCCCTGTCATGTGATAAGAAGCGGCCTGCTCACTCCTCATGCATTGAAGGAAGCATGAGCTCAATTCGGGGATCTCCCCAGGCTGGCAGCGGGAGAGTAGCGCCCAGGATTACAGCTTAGGCAATTGGCACTGGGTGAAAAAATAAAATAAATATTTTTAATCAGTGCTAAATAGCTTTATATTCCGTTAATCATTGCCATCATAGCATGTTTATTTCAGTAGCAGGGTTCTCCCAGTATTTCCACCTTAAAACACATTATAACTCAGTAAAACAAATACAAGAAAACAAGAAGCGGTCCTCGGAAACAAATCGGGGCGAGCGTGTTTTGGGGGAGAGCCTTCTGGTTACCTTCAGGTGGTGTACTTCAGTTTATTAGATTTACAAAACTATTTCCTAGGGCGCAATCCGCTAGGTGGCGTAGTTGGCTACCCTAATTTATACCACCCTGCTACATAAACATATCCCCCGTATTGGAAACCAGAAGAAAGCTAGTCCAAGCCAACAAAACTGAAATGAAACCAGTTTTTACAGCATGAGCACCCTGTGGTATGTCACTAAGCCCCACCCTTTGGTAGGCCTATTTATACAGTGTACATTGGTGCAGGTGACAGACCAGCTTTAAGTGTCGACACAAATCAGATCTGGGCAAAACAAGACAAGAGAAGACATGAGCTGTAGTTGGGTAAGCACTGAAAATGGTAACTTTGATTCATGTTTCTTTTATGGATGAGGTGATAACATATTTGAAAGACAATTTGCTCGAAAAAGAACAAAAAAAATCACAGTGCCGTGCATGACTAGGAAATAAAAGTAAAATGTAGACTAAAAACAACATGATACCCAAAGATTTTTCAAGGAAAGAAGAGATGTATCCACTCACAAAGTGTTGAATGCAGTAGCCTCTTGTTTGAATAGAAATACGATGTTTTAACTGTTTAACTGTTTAACTGTTTAACTCCTTTTATTACCATGTAAGCATTGTGTTCTTGTATTTGGTCAGACTGTATAAGGTTTGGATACATATATATATAAATGTATTTATGTATACATTACATAGGCAGCCTATTCTCCGGAAGCCAACTCAGGGCAAAACCAGGAAGGGCAAGAAGCGCACAACCCACAGTACGTATATGCACTGCGACACGACATCTTAGCAAACAACACTGGAGAGCTCAAGACCCAGATGTTAGAGAGGAGAGTGTTGGTTAGACTGCACTCTCGCATTGCAAACCTAACATTTTTGCATACTGTACTCTTAGTCTTAAGCAAGATTATTATGACTCAAATCTGCAATTTGTTTTGAAAGCAAGATTACTTGCATACTAGATGAAATGTTAGACTATGAGAAAGCAATTAAGATAAATTATGGGAGTGGGACTGCCAATTTAGATATTTTAATAATGCAGACTGATTCATGCTTTGAATATAGAATGTATTGGAAGGAACAAAATACCTGAGACAAGTGTAATCCGGCAGGGAGTACATTCTTCTATATTTACTGTTCAGAGCCTCTACCCATAATATTGGTTACCACATTTTTCACACTTAAGATGCGCAATATAGACTGCCACATTTATTTTAAATAAACTTGCCATATTAACTGAATTTTTTATCTCTGTTATACACAAATTAAGCGCTGACTCGTGTGAACACAATGTGGGAAAAGTTGAAAAACGGTGAGCACAAAATCTGCATTTATTAACTCCTATATATTTGTATATATATTTTTTTTAAATTAATCTACAGAATCAAGTATCCCATGAGCCAAATATCTTCCTGGTAGCCTATCAATTATTAGAAATAATTATTTCTGTTTTATAATGATTGGCAATAGTTATAGTTTAATGATTTTAAATAGACTTACCATATTAACTGAATTATTTATCTCTGTTATACACTTATTAAATTAAGCAGTGGCAGGTGTGAACCGAATGTGCGAGAACATGAAAAACGGTGAGCGCAAAATCTGCATTTATTAACTCATATATTTATATATATATATATTTTACATGAATCTACGGAGAATAGATATATTCTATTATATATATCTTCCTGGTAGCCTATCAATTATTAGAAATAATTATTTCTGGTCTGAAGTGTTTTATAATGATTGCCAATATGTTTGTAATACAGTATGGACACCATGGACACACTTTACATGGAGCAACTAAACAAGGCAAGGTAAATATTCTTCCAAATATGTTTGTATAAGCAACATAATTAAGTACACTATGAATTCAAGATGTGAAAATAACTTTACACCCTTACAATAAAATAATCATATGCTGAATACAGTTCAGTTAATTGCTGTGATCCATTTTAATTGCACAAAAGACAAAAAATATATATAATACAATAATTCATGAAATTGTTGATCAAGGAGTTAAGCATTTTCACACAAAGACTTTTCCTCCCTCAGAACTGCACGTGAAAAAGAATTCAAAAACAGGTAAGTGAAATTATTCAGAATAAAAGAGGACTAATATACCAAAGCAACTACAAACAAAAAGGTTGTTATACAACATGAACATATTTTATTTTTTAACCTTATGAAGAATGGCAGCCAATCTGAACAATGAATTAGAGACAGGAGATTGTGAGAGCATGGACAGTCCTGTTAGCAATGCACGACTGACAGCCATGTAGGAACAACTACACTTCATCAAGTGGCCTAAAATCAGGGGTGATTTGAAAACAAAGAACACATTTATTTTAAATAGACTTATCATATTAACTGAATTCCTTATCTCTGTTATACACTTATCAAATTAAATGAACCGAATGTGCGAGAAGATGAAAAAAAACGGTGAGCGCAAAATCTGCATTTATTAACTCATATATTTATATATATATATATATATATATATATATATATATATATATATATATATATATATATATATATATATATACATGAATCTACAGAGAAGATGAATCAAGTATCCCATGAGCCAAATATCTTCCTGGTAGCCTATCAATTATTAGAAATAATTATTTCTGGTCTGAAGTGTTTTATAATGATTGCCAATATATTTGTAATACAGTATGGAGAACATGGGCACACTTTACAAGGAGCAACTAACCGAGGCACGGTAAATATTTTTCCAAATATGTTCCTACAGTATAAGCAACATAATTAAGTACACTATGAATTCAATATGTGAAAATAACTTCACACCCTTACAATAAAATAATCATAATGCTGAATACAGTTCAGTTAATTGCTGTCATCTATTTTAATTGATTTTGATTTATTTTCTGAATTAAAAATGCTATCAGATCACCTTGAAGACAAAAGACCCCAAAATGTATAATACAATAATTAATGAAATTGTTGATCAAGGAGTTAAGCATTTTCACGCAAAGACTTTTCCTCCCTCAGAACTGCACTGCAAAAAATTGACTCATGCAACAAAAACAGGTAAGCGAAACCATTCAGAATAAAAGAGGATTAATGTACAAAAGCAACTACAAACAAAAAGGTTGTTATACAACATGAACATCTTTTATTTTTTAACCTTATGAAGAATGGCAGCCAATCTGTTATAGAACATGAACAATGAATTAAAGACAGGAGATTGTGAGAGCATGGACAGTCCTGTTAGCAAGACACAACTGACAGCCATGTATGAACAACTAAACTTCATCAAGTGGCCACAAATCAAGAGTGATTTGAAAACAAAGAACACATTTCTTTTAAATAGACTTAATAACTGAATTTTTTATCTCTCAATTAATTAATTAAGCGTTGACTGGTGTGAACAGAAAATGAAAGAAGTTGGAAAATGGTGAGCACAAAAATGTATTAACTCATATATATTTGTTTTATATATGTATATGTATATTTATTTTGCAAGAATCTACAGAGAAGATGAATCAAGTATCTCATGAGCCAAATATCTTCCTGGTAGCCTATCAATTATTAGAAATAATTATGTCTGGTCTGTTTCATAGTGTTTTATAATGATTGCCAATATATTTGTAATACAGTATGGACAAAATGGGCACACTTTACATGGAGCAACTAAACAAGGCACGGTAAATATTCTTCCAAATATGTTTGTATAAGCAACATAATTAAGTACACTATGAATTCAAGATGTGAAAATAACTTTACACCCTTACAATAAAATAATCATATGCTGAATACAGTTCAGTTAATTGCTGTGATCCAGGAGTTAAGCATTTTCACACAAAGACTTTTCCTCCCTCAGACCTGCACTGAAAGAACGTGACAATGAATTTGACTCATTCAAAAACCGGTAAGTGAAATTATTCAGAATAATAGAGGATTAATATACAAAAGCAACTACAAACAAAAAGGTTGTTATACAACATGAACATCTTTTATTTTTTAACCTTATGAAGAATGGCAGCCAATCTGAACAATGAATTAAAGACAGGAGATTGTGAGAGCATTAGCAATACACGACTGACAGCCATGTATGAACATGAACTAAAATCAGGGGTGATTTGAAAACAAAGAACACATTATTTTAAATAGACTTACCATATTAACTGAATTCTTTATCTCTGTTATACACTTATTAAATTAAGCTGTGGCAGTTGTGAACAGAATGGGCAACAACATCAAAAATGGTGAGCACAAAATCTGCATTTATTAACTTTTCTTTACATTAATCTACAGAGAAGATGAATCAAGTATCCCATGAGCCAAATATATTCCTGGTAGCCTCAGAAATAATTATTTCTGGTCTTAACTGTTTTATAATGATTACCGATGTGTTTGTTATACAGTATGAATGAGATGTACCAACATTACGAGGGGAAACTATCCAAGGCAAAGTAAATATTCTTCCATATATGTTCGTATAAGCAACATAAATATATTTACTTATTTACATCTTTGACTTCAAATGTGAAAATAACTTTACACCCTTACAATTAAATAACCATATGCTGAATACAGTTCAGTTAATTGCTGCCATCTATTTTATTTGATGTCTAATTATTTTCTGAATTAAAAAATGCTTGAACACAAAATAAATTACAATACTAATAATTCATGAAATAATTTATCAAGGAGTTCAGCATTTTCACACAAAGACTTTTCCTCCCTCAGAACTGAACTGGAAGAACATAAAAAAGAATTTGGCTCATTCAAAAACAGGTAAGTGGAATTATTCTGAATAAAAGAGGACTAATATACGAAAGCAACTACAAACAAAAAGGTTGTTATACAACATGAAAATCTTTTCTTTTTTAACCTTATGAAGAATGGGAACCAATCTGAACAATGAATTAGAGACAGGAGATTGCGAGAGCATGGACAGTCCTGTTAGCGAGACACGACTGACAGCCATGTATGAACAATTCTTGGCCATCAAGTGGCCAAGAATCAAGGCTGCTTTGAAAACAAAGAAGGAAGACAGAAAGCTGGCATATGACTATATTTGGGTATGTATGTGATGACTGAAAGTTGTGCTGTTACTGATTTATGTTCTGCAGTCTCCTTATTCAATTCTCAGCTTAATTTACTAAATCCATGCATCCTCTAACACCCAATGCTTTTGTGCCCATTTAGGGAATGTTTGAGGCTTCAAGGAAGGATATGGATGAAAAAAAGAAGCAATTAGAGGGAATGTTTACCCTCCACAATCACAGCCTGTCACCATCACCTGATGATGTACAGTATGATGACATGATTACAAAAAAATACCACATTTAATCTTATACTTGTGCAGTTTTGTTAATTTTCTACCTTTCTTATACAGGTAACAATGTACCAAAAACGGTCTGTCAAAAATCTACAAATGGCTGTATACCACAGCCGCAAAGAAGAGGTTGTTAAGGTATGGTTGCTGTACATGAAAGTTCAGTACAAAATGATAGCATGCTGTACATGAAACTTAGGTATAGAGGCTATTCAGGACTAGAGAGAAAACTGTAACGTGCTTGTGTTAGGGTGGGTTGTGGTTTTATGGATCACTGATTAAAATTAATCGTAGTTTTCAATTGTCCATATTGTCTCATAAAGGTTCAGTTCCAAGAGAGAGACCGTACAGACCCTCAAGAGACTTACCGCCATCTGGCTGCTGAATGCTACTGGTTGGGCTGTTTGATGGCTTTAAACAATCCTCCACTTCAGCCTGACTGGGAGAGTCTTGAAGGTCGACGTGAAGCTTGCAATATCTTCCCACCTATTAAGTCTACTTCCAGCACAGAGGCAGAGTCAATGGATGAGCTATGAGTTAAAAATGTCTGGTTTTAACTGACAGTTACTAAATGAATGGGATGAATTGTGGAATTGTATTGATAAATCGTTGTGGTGTATCTCATTTTGTATAATCACTAAAAGCTACAGGTTGTAATTAATTGTGTTGCTATTATGCTGTTATGTGTCTGGGTAGCTCAGTTGGTAGAGCAATCACCTATGAAGGTGGTTCGATCCCAGGCACCGTCAATTCAGAGTAGCATGGGACTATAGGATGGAAATTACACAGGCTTTATCACTTTAAGTATTACTATGAATACTCTCCATTTCTATCTTTTACTTGTACAAGAGACTCTCATATTCTGCATTTTCATTTCTTTCTTAACATAAGCTTGTATGCAAAAAATATAAGTATTGCCTAATATTTTAAGTATTTTAAGTTATTAGTAATGATCCGTTTCTTCTCTGTAGATGCTTTTATAATGTTAATTTTGCATGATATATATTTTCTTTCCTGTCTGGGATGGTTTGTGTATTTGGTTTTATAAAACCATTATGCTGTTGTAAAAAAAATAAGTATTTTAAAATGTGATTGTTTCTTTTTGTAATGATTTAGTTTCTCAGATTCTTTAAAATCTTGTCCACTACTTTACACTTGTGATGAGAGAATAAACATAAAATTCAGGTAGAAGTTGAAGTTGTTTTGGTTTTAATTCATTAGTTGTCACCTAGTATTGTGGTACTTATTTAACTTGCCTTTGTACATTTTTATCTGCACACATACGCACGCACGCACGCACACACGCACACACGCACGCACACAATGGACAAGGACTGACAGATACAGAGATCTCCATATATGGGCATAGCAGTCAGATCGGCGGTGCGACGTACTGTAGGTGCGAGGGGGCGCGTAGCGGCCCGAACCTCCAGTAACTGGATGTTTATTAAAGGTAGTGTAAGAGATATATTTTGGTATGTTATTTATTTTTTAGATAGTCGTTTTTGTTTATTTTGTTTTGTTTGTTCAGTAACAGTCAGGTCTTTCCTTCTATGCAGCTATTTTGTACACACAAAATAAAATTTCAGTTGGGTTGCCAAATTCATCCAATCAGGAGATAGTACCTATTGATCAGCTTCAATTTTAGGTGTCATCACTTCTGATTTTACTTGTTTTTGCTGTATCCTGTATGAGGTTTCTCTCCTGATTGGATGAAATTGGAATCCCAACCTGAAAATGTATTTTCTGCAGATAGGTAGACCCCTGCTACTAAAAATAAGTAAGTAAGTAAGTAAGTAAGTAAGTAAGTAAGTAGGTACAACAGTTGTTCTGGCAATGTCAAGGTTCAAGTTGTTCTTTATGTTGTGTACATGTACATGAGCATTTTCTTGTCTGCTGTTAGGCCACTAGCTGCACTGAATGTTATTGAAATGTATGGTTCAGTGCAGCGGCGGACATCACGTTTAAAAAAATAAATAAAATCGAAACATTTAAAAAAAAAAAAAAAGTTTGGGCCCCCGTTTTAGGATAATTACGGTAATGGCGCTCGCCACTGGTAATTACGGTAATCCTGGGCCCAGAAAGTGAAAAGATTGATTTATTGATGTACATTATTTAGTAAGACATGAGAACAGTACATGACAGTACATGGAAGTACAAATTCACAATACACGGTCTACTAAACTGGATAGCTCATTAAGCACTTAGCTTGTTTAAGATGAGATCCCCATGCACACAAATCATGATGACATATAAGAGACAGACAGATACACACTACTATACAGAATGTCATACAATCAGTTTACAGGTTACTGGTATGAAGAGTGAAAAATATGTACAAAAGAAGAAAGAGAGAGGGGGGGGGGGGTAGGGGGTAGGTTAGGTTAGGACATGGGGTAGGTTAGGACTTGGACAGGGGCCATTTTTGAATTGCAGCCTCCTGAAGGTGTATCTTTGGGCATTTTTGAAAGTGAGTAGGGTTTTACACTCCTTTACTCCTTTTGGTAGGGCATTCCACATTTTTGATGAATAGCATGAGAACGAGTTCATTCCCTTTGTTGAGCCAAATCTGGGTTGAACATGGTTTGTGGAGCTGCCTCTGGTGTTATGATCAAGGACTTGATTAACATTTTGGAAGTATTTTGACAAATACAGGGGGATCCCAATGTTGTGGTGTATCTTGAAGACCAGGCCCATAGCAAGTTGCTGTACTCTGTCCTCAACCCTAAGCCATCCAATCCTAGCAAAATGAGCATGGGTTAGATGGGTTTTGTGATTGAGGCCAAGAAGTAGCCTTACATGTCATTGGCCCACTAGCTTGTCTCTCAACTGTATACCTGGCCCAGTGGCCTATCACAGGGCTACAATGGCCCAGGAGTACCTTTGCTTTTTATATTTATACTATTCTGTGTACTATTCTAATGGGGATCCTAAATAAACGTCCATTTAACACAGCTGCTGCTCGCACTTTGGATTGTTTAAATAGTGTTCATTTTAACTAAGAAGAATTGAATTATAGTATTGAAAACGGTCTGTTTGGTTCTGGTAATGAAGTTGACCAGTGACCACCAAAGTTTCTCCCATTAAAGAGGATTAAGAATAGATGCAAAGGTTTACTGATTTATTTCTCCATTTCCCGCCATGGTTCTGACAACAAAAACAAACAAATATAACAAATGAATAACAAGCATTTAAAACACAGTGTAATCACAATGATATATTGTAAAGTAAATCAAGTATGTGACTCAGAATGTAATAGACAGAGTAAATACAAATAAACACAGATAAACAAAAGCTTGCATGGGTCATGAATGCATGGTTGCTTGGGCTAGAGAGACTGAGTAAGGGCTTGTATGGGGGGGACCTGGACTGACATTGGCTAATGACTCTCAAGTGGTGATGACACCTGCTGTCATTAGAAATGAAGAGAAGAGTGGGAACTGTCCAGAGGCTGCCAATGAGACAGCATGGTGAAAATTCACAACAATAGATATCTTGAATACATATCCAGTCCAGCTATTAAATGTTAAAAAATGTTGAATACCCAGGAATAGGCCTTTCCAACTAATTGAATACCCAAGACCACAATGGCAACAAGCCCCTAGGGCTTTTTGTGTTATCCTTTTAACAATCATTGTAAAATCGTACCTCTGTACTGTTTACAAATTGTTAATAAAGTATTAAGTCAATCAATCAAAAAAGCCATAGGCTCTGGCTGGGTAGAGGTGTAAAAATATAGTAACTGCATCGAAAAATCGATTTCAATTTTCAACGATCTACTGTATATGCAAAGAGCAAAATAACGTATTGTTTGACTTTGTATCGTATCGAATCGTTTTGCAATACAAATAATCGTATCGAATCGTTTTGCAATGCAAATAATTTATTCTATTAGTACTTGTGCGTTGTATTTAGCAATTTTAAGAAGAAAAAAGAGAAAGAGGGGTTTAATTACTTTTCCATTCCATACCGCTACACTTGGTTTATCGATAAATGTGTGTAATATATGTGTTCATGTCAAGGTGCGGGTTTGTCCATATGTGTTCAAATACAATGTCCATATATTTGCTAGACTAGAGAATCACTAGCCTGGTAAACCCTCCCTCCGGAAATCTCATTTCCAAGAATGGAAATGAGATTTCCGGAGGGAGGGTTTACCAGGCTAGAGAATCACTGTGTTTACTTATTTATATCCAATAATTCATTTTTCTCTTAAAAAATCCACACGTTTCACACAGATTTTTTTTGTTTTGCTAAATAGTTACTGTATCGATTTTAAATCATTGAATCGTATCATATTGTATCGCCATGAATGACCCAATATCGTCCATGTATCGTATCGTCAACCATGTTTCGTTGCGCGCAATGTATCGCTGTTAAAATGTATCGTTTCACCCCTACTCTCTAAAGAAGGTGAGCTGGAGGGGTGTCAGGAAGACGTCCCTGTTCACTGCCCTGCCACGCAGGAGATGTTCTAACTTCTGGGATAGGGGCGAAATTAACATCTAGTGGTGTTCCCCAGCTGATGATCCTGCAACAAAACATTGTTGGTATGCGGTCAGGCTAGGGCTAGGCCAATAGGCCATGCATAGTCCACCATGGGCAACCACTGCTATCAATGCATTGAATGGGACATTATCAGGTCTTATCAGACCATTGAATGGGTGAAGTAGGCGACATACTGACTTACCCACGATTTACCAGACCATTAATGCAGGCGTAATCAGGAGATACTGACCTACCCGGAGGCAGTCCCTACAACATGATTTACGCTGATTTACACTCGCTTTAGCTCGATCGGTGGTGCCTCTCGTGCCTCCAGTTCGCTTGAGACTGTCCGCCTCCATCATGGTCCCACACCGAAACTGAAACTTAACTCCAGTCAGTCATCTCCGTCGGTAGGTCAGTATGTCAGTATGTCCTGATAATACCCAATGAATGCTCTGATAAATCAGTATGTCGCCTACTTTGCCCATTCAATGGTCTGATAAAACGTGATAATGTCCCATTCAATGCATTGATAGCATCCGAATCAGGTGCATGAGGTGCGACAGTCCTAAGGCCTAGCAGGAGACCATCCCTCCGTATTGAATAAAGTTGTGCTCCACAAAATGGTTGAAAGTTATATTGAAACCCATGTTTGTACCTATTATTACATTAAATAACTGTTAATACAGAACTATCTTTATCTTTATCAATATGGAACTTGGAGACAAAATGAAAAAGAAAATGTTTTATTATGAAATAATTTTGTACAAGGAAAGATCATGGAACTTTGACATATTAGACTATCTTGATTATCTTTGTCTAGTTTGAAGCAGCAATCTGTAACTTTATGTACTTTGTCTCCCTCTTTTGGCAGAGACAGGCAATTTTAATAATAGTCAAACTACAGCAAAGATGACAGAGCATCTATTGTGCAGCAACCTTTATTGAGCCAGCACCCCCGTATCCAATATCCAGCAGGTGCCTTCGTGTAAAATTTATTTTTCTCTAAGAAACTTTTTCTGCTTGGCTTATTTATCGTACTAAACATGTGAGATTACATTTCGTGAATTTGCATGACCCCATAAAACTGGGGTCAGCAGTAAAAATGTAGCAGTAAAATTTAAAAAAATCTCTCTGAAAATGTTAGATATTTCTGTATTTTCTAGTAGGCCTAAATGTTGCATTTACACACACACACACACATACACACACACACACACACACACACACACACACACACACACACACACACACACACACGCACGCACGCACGCACGCACGCACGCACGCACGCACACACGCAGACACAGACACAGACACAGACACAGACACACAGACACAGACACAATGAAAGTCAGCTGCAGGGTGTACTTTGGGTAGGTTTTGTCTATTTGTTTTACTATTTTTGCAAGGTTTCAGGTTAAAAGAAATACCAGAGGATGGTGCTTAGTGATATACTAACTACAGAGTGTTTATCCTATATTAAAATCACCTGATGTTACTCCCCGAGCCTTGTCTCGTTGTCTCAGCCAGAGACAGTGGCTTGCTTTCTCTGCTTCTTCTGAGATTTATTTGGTGGCTTTGCACAGTCCGGCTCCCTGTAGCCCCAGGTCTTTGAGCAGGGACCCCATATTTGAACTAGGGACCCCCCAAAATAATCATATTTGAACTGGGGACCCCCTACCCTGACAAGCACTTGGAATGTAGGAGTTTAGGCATTCAATTTAGTTTGACTCTGGCCCCGTAAAAAAAGTGTTTTTCATATATATGTGTGTGTGTGTGTGTGTGTGTGTGTGTGTGTGTGTGTGTGTGTGTGTGTGTGTGTGTGTGTGTGTGTGTGTGTGTGTGTGTGTGTGTGTGTGTGTTTTGTTGTGTTTCTAGGAGGTGGGCTGTAAATGATTTTTTTAATTTTATGTAAGGCTCATTGCTAAGATTGCATAAGAATCATTGCTAAATAGCACCAAATCAGGTGGACCTCTACAGTAGCCTACTTCACAGAGTTACAACAATCAGTTTATTGGCAGTATGTTCACACAAACAGAATTCTAACACATACAATGGAAGTCTAGATTTTCTCATTGATATAAAGTAAATGCATTTTATAAGAATGAATATAACTTTAATTACTCTGCCCCATTTTATCCAGGGAACGCTCGGTACCAGTGGGCCGAATGTTCCGGAACACTCGGCCAGCTTGGTGAGAACAGTCGGCACCAGCGAGGCGGAACACTCAGCCCGCGAGGTCGAGGATTTGATCGGGGCAGAGTAGGTTAAACGAGCTAAAACGTTTGGTAACCCCTAGAATACAGTAGAGCAGGGGTCTGGGACCCCTAGGGGGTCCTCAGAGTTATTTGTTGAAGAGAGTATTGGGGGTTTATAAGTGGTCAAGTATCCGAAAATACACATGAATTTTCTGAGAATAAGTGACATTGGCCGCGTTTCCCAAAGAGATCCTGCGTAGATGCTTCGCAGGTCCTACGACGGGTCTAACGTGACGTCACAGGCTGCGCAGTACCTTAGCAGGTACGTAGATTTCAGGTCACGCGTCGCCTACGCAGCTTGCGTAAGAGCCTCTACACAGCTGGGACTCGGCGAAACCTACGCTCTACCCTCATTAGTAGCAGGTGGTTGTGCCCACTACGTGCCATCTAAACTGGCTACGTGTGTGGTAAAAGTACATTCGGGAGACAGCATGCATGTAGCCTACTCCCCGCCTACTCCTGGGAGAGCCGTAGCCCTGAGTACTGTCCTACGCAGCAGTTTGTTACGAGCGCCCTGGGGCCACCCATCGTAGCGAAATAGATCTATGAAAAGACCGACCACACACACACACACACACACACACACACACACACACACACACACACACACACACACACACACACACACAATTTATATATATATATATATATATAATTAATCACGGCCGGGCCGGTGCGTAACGTGCCTACCCAAAAAAACAGACATACAAGCTGTCAACGCACTGCGACGTGCCGTGTCGATAGCTTGCAGATCTGTTCTTTTGGGTAGGTCGAGCGGCTGCGGTGCTTCGTCCTCTATGCATGAACCCGAAGTTTACAAATTGTACTCTCACAGATGATCTGATCATCTAATAAAAATATTAAGCATATGCCAAGTTAACTAAAGGTATATAAATGATACTGAGCTAAACATGTTTCCTTAATTTCAAAGTTTTATAGTTAAACGTTATGATGAAAGTCCCCCGTTCCTCTCACAAAGTGACAGCTGTTGCGCTCGCCATGTTTATGAATGGTTAAAACATCTTTTGAAAATAGCAGATCTACAAGCTCACAACGCGTCACAAGCTTGTAGATCTGCTATTTTCAAAAGATTTTATGCATAGTAGACTTTGGAAATGGGACATTCTGGGATCGAACCCAAAGCTCCCACTCACCAGTCCGACGTGTTACCAGTCACGCCAATAAACCTGCCTGATAGCCAGGTCTATTGCACGCGACCTCTGGCTAATTTGACTGTGGGGGCTACACATAGAACCAGCGCAGCAGTTATATATACTAGACCATACCCGGTCGGCGCAGCGCATCCGTGGGGGGATATGCGCACATGATCTGGCAACCCGGGAGGCGACATTGTTTGACACATAAACGCTAATAAGAAGCTGAGATTTGATGAAATCGAAAAACGGGCTTCACAGTTGCGTTCAGATGGTAATGGTCAATGGCTGTGTGCAAAATCAGAGCAATTGGTCCAGCCAGTGAGGAGAACCGGGTATCTTCACTCACGTACCACTACAGAGGTTACTAGAATTATTATATATATATATATATATATATATATATATCCTACTATAATTCTAGTAACCTCTGTCTGTAGTGGTGAGTGAGTAGGTGAAGCTACCCGGTTCTCCTCAGTGGCTGGAGCAATTGCTCTGATCTTGCACACACACATTGACCATTACCATCTGAACTTAACTGTGAAGCCCGTTTTTCAATTTCATCAAATCTCAGCTTCTTATTAGCGTTTATGTGTGAAAGAATGTCGCCTCCCGGGTTGCCAGATCATGTGCGCATATCCCCCCACGGATGCGTCGACCGGGTATGGTCTAGTAGATATATATATATATATATATATATATATATATATATATATATATATATATATATATATATATATATATATATATATATATATATATATATATATATATATATAATAGATATATATATATTCCTAAACTTTCCTAAAGTAAATTCCCCCCATTGGTGCTAAAAGCTGTCAATCATGCAGGGAGACGCCCCCTCTATCCTCTGAACATTTTTGAACGGCGGCCATTGTTGCCTGTGTTCATTTAAGAGCATTGAAATGTCACCTTAAAATTAATTTTGATAAATTACAGAATGTACCTAAAAAAGTGTAAGTGTCCAATAAATATAAAGGTAATTTAGATAAAGGTCTTTAGATATATAGATATAATGTATATATTCGCAAAGGGTGTTTAAACTGCTGTGTAGTGTTATATTATACCTCTATGTGTGTAGTAGGACAGCACTACATAGTTTACGTTGGCTTTACGTAGGCTTCGTCCAGGAGTCCTTTACGTCCATGCTGTCTCACGAATGTAGTTTTAGCACAGACGTAACGGAACCTACGACGATGGTGTCTCCAGAAGCCAGTTTAGATGGCACGTTGGGCACACACAGCTGCTACCAACGAAGATAGTGCGCAGCGGGGTTTCTACTGCGCAGCTGCGTGGAGGCTCCTACGCAGCTTCTAGGCTACGCAGGAGCTGAAATTCGTTTGGGAAACGCGGCCATTGTCACAATGTAACACGTTGAGATTTGTTGGAGAGGTGAAAAGGGAGGGAGCCTAGTATTGGCCCCTGGGGCACACCGGTGGATGAAGTATTTAGGGGTTGAAGTGGCTCAACCAGTTAAGGGATGTACAGAGAATTCCACCTAGTTTACAAGTCTGTTCAGCAACATCTTGAGTGCCAAGAAGGCCAAGAAACATTTTTTAAATGATTTGACCAGAAATGGGAGGTTTGCATAACTTAGTGATTGATTATAGTCCACTCAGTGTAATTTAGTCATTGAAAGGGCCAATATAACTCATTAACAATGATTTTTTTCCACCTGCCAAAAAGTAATTGCAGCTTCTACCTGTTGATTGAAAGCTTGTTTCTGCCTCAAAATGACTTGATTTCATTCTAAAGGGTTATATGTTTAACATTATAGTTCACACAATTGCACAATAGCAATTGTAATACCTGGTTGACCGGGTACAAAAAAAATACAAAAGTACAAGAAATTATAATTCTTTGATGTGTGGTGGTGACTATGAATAGGTCTATCAAAAAAGAATGTCACCACTAGTTTGATTATGTATTCTGATGTATCAAGACAAAATGTATGAAAAGAGGTTGCCTTTGACAAAGTTGATATTTGACAACTGACTTTGATGAATTGACTATGACGGACTAACAGTTTATGGCACAATGTTGCTTTATCTGTATTTCTTTGTTGGCAATGGTGGGGCATGGACATAATCCACATAGCATTGTGGTTGTAATGTTTGTCAGGTGTTACATTACCATACTTATGATTTTCAGTTGCCTGACGTTCACTCACATATAGTGACTAATTTGCTTGCACCAGTGACTCATTTGAAAACCACCAATATCTGGCCAAACGCCGGGTAAAAAACAGGTATCAGAGAAATTCTGCGGAAGATTTGAGGGAAAGTGAAAGGCAGTATAGCCTATGATACGATCAGGGAGAGAAAGTTTCAACCACAATGGCGAGACCTCTGGAATGGCTTGCGTATGATACAAATTAGGTCTTTTCATGAAATCTTGTGTAGATCAATGCCAACATTCAGATAAGTAGCCTAAGTTAGAGAAAAGAGTAAAGAAGTGTATGATCATGAATTGCTGTGGTAGGCTACAATGTTGAAATGCAGATCTAGCTAAAAGCTAAAAAGGCTGTCACAAATGCATGCATTTTGAGTTAACTTTCACTATGAATTGAGTACATGGGGACCCTATTTGAAACAAGTCATTAGGCTTTCAAGGGCTTTTCAATCCTATTTAGCTTGTATTTAAACTGTACTTTCATGTGCTTTTTTCTGCAAATGTCTAAATAAAGTATTCAATCAATCAGTTTGTAGCTAGATCGGCGCGAGTGACACCATATCGTATACTTCGTAATGCAATGTTGTACTGTACGGTCAGTTATGTGTTAAGTGTGTTGCTCCGGGACACTTTGACTCTTAAGCCCCATTTCACGAAAAGAGGTCAAAAATTGTAATAACTAAAGGCTGGAATGCCTTTCCAAAGGTCTTGAGAACTGCAGGCTCTGTTGACATTTTTAACAAATGACATGACCTGCTTGGTGAAACATGTTCAACAACTCTTTTGAACATGTGGTGTAGGTGGAAATGGCGTTGCACGCATGGGAACGGCGTTCCCATAGCAAACGTTGCGGGGGCAAACGTGTGGGAACGCTCTCCCTCAGTGTCCAACTATTTTTTTTTTTAAATAATCGCTTATGAGGTTTAGCACGATTTATTTGCCGTTCTGTCTCTTCTATGTGTGAGTGAGAGCTCACTCAGCGGGTGTCACTCAGTGTTGCCAAGTATAGTGAGAGAAATGAGCCAGCCGACCTACAAAAACAAGCCAATAACAACCCAAAAACAAGCCAAAGTTTGTTCCAGGGAAGTTGCGGGAAATAAGCAGACTTGGCAACGCTGGCTATGAACCCATTGTCTGGGAGTGCGCTCAGCAGCTCATTGGCTCATTACTCATAACACGACCAATGAGAGTTAGCGCTTTCACGTTGCTAGGATACATAGTGCCCAACGCTGCCTGTGTAGTAGCGTGGAAATCAAAACAAATCAAGTGTAGCTTGTAGGGTGTGTCTTACATGTGCATGCCTTGGACTTTCTCATCAACAGAGAATACCTGATCACCTTAATGGAATGCACTACCGTACCTTGCCAAACCAAATGGTTTAGCTGGTAGAACTTGATCTCTTTCTGTCCTCAAGTAACACTGTCTTTTGAGAAGCCAGCAATCTCTATATTAGCCATATGATGTATAATACGCACCCACTCACCTTTGCAGCTAAGTGGCCCTTTTGAGGTTGAAGCACTGTCTGTACTGATGAGACTCAACTATTATTATCCAAAATAATTAGGATTTAATTTGTTGGTCGCTCAGTAGTTAAAATCACCTCACTGGGGCACTGGACAGACTAACAATTCACACACAGTGTTTGTTTGTTTGTTTGTTTGTTTTTTGGTTTGTTTGTTTGTTTATCTATTTATCCATTTAAGTTTTAAGTTTTTAATCAGTGCTAAATAGCTATATATTCCAGTAATCATTGCCAGCATAAAGTGTTTATTTCAGTAGTAGGGGTCTCCCAGTCTCTCCACCTTTTTAATAAACCAACAATACATTTTCAAGTTGGGATACCAATTTTATCCAGTCAGGGGAGAGAACGTATACAGGTTACAGGATAAACAAGTGAGGACGTGTGTGTGTGTGTGTGTGTGTGTGTGTGTGTGTGTGTGTGTGTGTGTGTGTGTGTGTGTGTGCGTGTGCGTGTGCGTGTACTGTACAGTCATAATTTACCTAATCTAACAACCAATAGAGCAAAGTCAATAGACTTCTAGTTCACTGGTGAATTGTACTTGAACATCCCTTCTGTTACTGCAGGGGTTGAAGGTATACAATTAGTTAAAATTTAAATGACAAAATCTCAATAACATTGATGTTTTATCATTGCCTGGGTTTAATGTTAACCACTTCCAACGTGGCGGCAAAAATACATCTTAGTTCTAATTTATAAAGCAGTGCTTAATTGAATTGTAGGATTCTATTGTACCTACAGGAGTCTTGCAATTATTTGGCAACATAATAGTAGGCTATACATGGTACTAATGTAACATACAGTACAGTTGGATTTTAAAACTATTTTGTTACATAATGAGCATCTACATGTAGATAGTTATACTTGTATATGTCAAATATGGTCTGAAGAATCAATAGAAAATCCAAGAAATTTGAATCTGGAAAAGTATGGAATTTTGAAATGGAAATTGTGTAGAAACCCTGATTATAACTTTCACTGACGGCCGGGATTTCTGACTAATAACATTAATAGTTGATGGGAGTGGGACACTTTTAAAACGTGGCCTTGCTTTAATGTATCTCCGCACATCGTATCCAAAAAGTAAAGGTATTCTTCCCTGCTTAGAAAGAAAATCTAAGCGACGGGTTGAAACAAGCGTTTAACCCATTTATGGCACGGTCACACCGCACTTTTATTTTACCTATGGGACGGAATTTGCCAATGCTTTGTCAATGCAAATGCGTGGATTCGAGTGAAAGATGTGATTCCGTCCCATAGGTAAAGTAAAAGTGCGTGTGTGACCGTGCCCTAAATAGGTTAGATAAAAGGATTAAATATTACCATAGTTCTTATGCTTATTCATATTCTTCTTTGCGACCAACATGCCTTTTAAAGATTTTTTATCAGGCAGTAGCCTATACCTCCATCACCTGCACCAATGAACTGTACCGCTTGCAACAAAAGGGTGAGGCTTAGTGACATACTACAGGATGCTCATGCTATAAAAACTGGGATACAGTATTTGGTGTGTTCATTTCAGTTGTGTTGGCTTGGACTAGCTTTATTCTGGTTTCTAATATGGGTGATACATTTATAATAGCAATAGACTTCGGTACTGCTTACAGTGGGTACGCCTATACTCTCAGCGGCAAAGATCCCAAACTTCCACACTGGGGAATAAAGCAGGCGCTGGACACCGTAAAGACGCCTACATGTGTTCTATTTGATGAAAATGAGGAATTCCTCAATTTTGGTTATGACGCTAAAAGCCAGTACACTACAAAAGGAAATGCATTTGCAAAGAAAACACTTCTCTTTGAAAACTTCAAGATGGAACTCTACGGAAAAGTAAGTGATTAGGATAGAAATGTGTTCCAAAAATTATATATAATTAATTATATATACATTTAACATCTGTTTCGTTCATAACCAATATGATTTTTTTATTTTCAACAGACCAGAATCAATGAGAAGTTAATGATTACAGCCGCAAATGGGAAACAAATGACAGCCCTGAAAGTCTTCACAGAAAGTCTACGCTACCTGAAGGAACATGCACTGACACACATTGCTAAAAACACAAGAGGAACCAGTCCAACTGCGTTTGACTTCACCTGGGTTCTGACTGTTCCTGCTATTTGGGATGCTTCCTCAAAACAGTTCATGAGAAAAGCAGCAACTGAGGTAATTTCATGTCTACAGTAAACATCATTATGGCATCTCGAAACCCAAATCATCAGCTGATTTATTTGTTCATAAAACATACCTAACTCCCCAGAAATGTTAGAAATTGAAACTTTGCTTTATCCCCAAATTGTCTTTGTTCATTAAATGTAACTGGTACTTTTATGCATATGATGTGGGAAGGAATGTCCTACAGTTAAATCCTTTTGGACACAGGTTACCAATTATCTATGCAAAGTTTTACAAACACATATCCCCTATTGTCCAAAATTGATGATTCTTAATGACGATGATTCATTAACTTTAAGTCCATCCCAAAGACGAAAAGGAAGCAGTTATTACTTTTTGTTGTTTTAATGGAACTTTTTTACAGCATGATTAAATGGTGCTAATCAGCAAACAATAGACAGTTGGAATCACATTTTACATCAAGTTAGGACCTGTACTGTATGATTATTAATAGTATCTGTTATATATAAAATGCTCATCTTTTTGATCATTACAGGATTTGTTGCTTGACGTTTTTCCGTCTATGAGAGGGTGGGTTGGGAGGGGTTAATTCAATGTTTTGTTTAGTTTATTTTTTATTTGATAAATTGTACTCGTTTTTTGGTTAACTATGGCTTTGATTAAGTTAATTTGAATTATTATATTGTGATTATTGTGGTAGTATTGTCATAGTTGTCTCCGCCAGGCCGAAAGCCATGGTTGAGACTATGTTTTGCACCCTGTCCGTCCGTCTGTGTGTCCGTGTGTCCGTGTGTCCGTCCGTGTGTCCGTCCGTGTGTCTGTCTGTCTGTGAGCAGCTAATCTCCCACACTGTTGGTCCGGTTGCTGCGAAACCCCACATTTTTTAGATTGGCTTGTTATAGCGCCAGCAGCAGGCCAATTTTTGCAAAACAAATGTTTTAATATTACTTCCTACAAACGTCATGCAAATCAGTACACAGTATCTCTATAGTCATGTGATTAAGACGGATGTGTCCGATATTTCAAATTCCATCCTAATTGGCTAACATTATCTTTCAAAGTTTGCAGGATAGGTCCGTTTTGAACAAAATGCTTCTAATCATGAACACAGTGTGCGATTTCTGTGAAATTTTGCACACATTCTCACTAGGCCGGAAGAAATGCCACCCTTTTCACATTGGCCTGTTATAGCGCCACCAGCAGGTCTAATTTAATAATAGAGATCTATTTGTTTTTGTATTTAAAAAAAACAATTAATGCTTGTACCTGTATCCTATTTTTTGTCTCCTATAAAAAAAAGTTATAACAAAAAAGAAAATATCTACATGATATTTTCTACACATGTAAATGTGTCTGTGTTTTTTTTTGGATTGTCATTCTTTCTTTCTTTCTTTTCAGGCTGGCATTGTGAGAGAAAGTAAACCGGATAAGTTGGTCATCGCATTGGAGCCAGAGGCAGCCTCAATTTGGTGTATGCAACTGCCCACAACGGGTTATATTGAGACGAACACAACAAATGCCACCCTACATCAAAATCCTGGAACAAAATACGTTGTTGCTGATTGTGGAGGTATGTTGTACTGTGATATTTTTGCAGACTTAAGTGTGAGTGTGTGTGTGTGTGTGTGTGTGTGTGTATACAGTAGTATGTGTACAGTATGTATAAGTCAAAGTAATACTCAGCTGTACATACATTAGTTTTACTTTCAATATACTGCAAAATCCTTATCTTTACAGTAAATGTATGCAACTTCGCTACATTCTTCTTCTGTTGTCCACGTTTTTATATGTATTAAAAACGTTCATATTTTAAAGCCTAACATTGTTGTCTTTCAGGTGGCACCGTTGACATCACGGTACATGAAGTATTGGATAGCGGAGTCCTGAAAGAGCTGCATAAGGCCTCTGGTAATGATATGGGAGGGGAGCAGGTTAACAAAATGTTCAAATGTTTCCTCCAGGCAATATTCTCTTGTGAACTCTGGAATGAGTTTGAAAGAAAGTTTCCCATTGATGTTCAAAAACTGATGAATACATTCCGTATACTTAAGACTGATGATGATGATGATGATGAGGATGTATACATGACCTGCCCTCCTAACTTAGAAAAGTTAGCTCAGCAACCAATAGAGAAATACTTCGAGAATGTGCAAGGTGTATCCTGGGACGAGGGGGAGATCACAATCTCAAGAGAAAAGATGAGATCTTTCTTTGATGAAAGTCTGAGAGGCATCACTAAAAGTCTCAAAGGAGTCTTTCAAAAGGTTGAAATTGATCACCTTGTGTTAGTGGGGGGCTATGCAGAAAGTACGGTTCTGCGCAAACACATTACCAAGCAGTTTGGTGCTCAGTGCTCAGTACTGTGCCCTGCGTTTCCCCAGCAGGCAATTTTGCAGGGAGCTGTCATGTTTGGAGGAAACCCTGCGGTAGTGGTATCACGAAAAAGTGCCTTTACTTATGGTATTAAGGTCTTTAAGAAGTTTGATGCTTCGAAGCATAAGGCTGATAAGATGTATACAAATGACAGCGGTGTCTGGTGTGATGATTGTTTCTCAACACTGGTGAAAATAGATGAAGATGTGGGTTGGGATGAAACCAGAGACCACATCTTCAAACCAGCAGATAGAAACCAGACAGCAATTCATTTTGGTTTTTATCGCACAGAAAGGGAAAATCCTCAATATGTAGATGACTGGGGAATAGAAAAACTGAACTCGTTTGACGTTGAGTCGCCAGATACTAGCCGTGGGCTGGATCGTCAAATCCAGTTGCAAATGAAATTTGGCTTCACAGAAATAACAGCCACAGCCACTGATGTGGATTCCAAGTCAACAAACTCAGTCAAAATTGACTTTTTGAGCAAGTAGGATCCTACAATAAGACTAACTATATACATTGTAATAACTTTAAGGCCCAAGTTATGTAATAGTTAAGAGATGTACTGTAACAGGTTGGCCAGAAATATGAACCACTGTATAAGGGAACATGGTGATTTTGGCTATTGTAACTTTAATCTGATACTTTAAAGCAGGGGTTCTCAAACGTTTGTATACCAGTCCAGGACCCCATTTTATTTATAGTGCAACAAATTATAGTATAGTATATTTAAAAACAAAGCATGCATTGGTCGCCTTGATTAGGAATATTAAAAATTAAATAATAGTAAATGCAAAGCATAGAGTATATATAGCCTATATCAGAACCTTAATACAAAATGTATAAAAACAAAGAAAATGCATCACAGATTATTAAAAAAAAAAAAAAAAAAACAACAACAGACTTAATGTAAAGGATAAGGATGTCTAAAAATGTTTTGTCAATGTGCCACCCACCCTCTCCTCCCTGTGACCCCACTTGGGGTCCCGACCCATATAGAACCTCTGGGTTGCATTTGGTTTATGAGGAATTGTATTCAGTCATGTTAATTTGTATTCTTTGACACAAATGTTGTTCACATTTGCATAATTAAGTTATTGTTTTATTCAAATGTATTTTGTTATTACTATGTTGTGTATATAAATGACCAAATGATGTAAGTCTGCATCCTCTGAAATCCCCAAAATGCATTATTTCTTTTTCTTGGTTTGGATTGAATGTTTATTCTTCTTTGTACTTCATTTGACTTGTATCCTACTGTAAATGACACAAAGAAATAAATGTGATGTGCTGTGCAAATGAGTCACTGTTTATATGTGAGTGAACTTCAGGCAACATTAATATGAAAACAACTGAAAATCTTAAGTATGGTAATGTAACTGTTGTGTGTAACAGTATGACGACAATATTTTGGAGCAATATGTTCTTGAAATTGAAACTTTGAGTTGGCATTATCAAGATTTACTCATCCTACAACTGTGGTAATATTCTAGTATGACAAAGAATAGAGTACGAGCACAGCAGACTCTGATAATATGTCTGTAGCACAAAATTCAGGCGTTCCCAAACCTTTTCAGCTCTGGACCTTCATTTGAATTCTCATAGTCATTTTTGGTGGCAGCATTGTGCATGTCTGTAAACAGTATCATTTGGGACTACTGGGCCTACACAGCTCGTAGGACACTTTTAAGATGTGACTCAACTTTCTAATTAATCATGTTTACAATACAGTGAAGTCAAGCTTGATCATATTATTCAATAGAGTGACTCTAGAGACTGTTAACCATCTGTGATGGGCCACTGTCTAACACAGGTTCTAAGGCGCAAAACATTCATGGTTTAAGGTTTCAAGGTCAAAGTTAATCCTATGTACGAGTTTTGGGATACTGATCAAGGCCAAGACACAGAAGGCAGGGTACAAACCCAATTAAGGGCGTTTATTTCAGATACCCCAGGAAGGTAAAATGCTGTGTATTCTTGTTCTTCATAGTAACATTTAAGGCCTCCTCATGGGGTCATATTGTTTAAAAACATGCATTAGGCAGTGCAGAATAATGCACTTTAATCACAAACAGAGCTTCATTTGACATTTCAATGTCGATCTCAAATATTCCTTATGAGGCCATTTAAGATAAGTTTAAGAACTGTTATTATCATATCATTCATGATACCCAAGGTTGAAGATTTGCTCAGTTAAATAATTTGATCAATCCACACCCATTGGGAGTTGATCCAAAGTAAACTCCATTGTATACAGTATGTTAGAATTCTGTTTATGTGAACATACAATACTTGTCCAATAAGCCAATAAACAGATAACTATGTGCAGCGGCGTAACGAGGCAGCAGTGGGCCCCGACGCGGGGTGTTCACAGTGGGCCATCAACTAACTACTATTTTACAGATGGCACGGGTGGGCCCCAAATGACTCTGGGCCCCAACGCAACTGCGTTGTCTGTGTCACGCTAGTGACGCCCCTGACTCTGTGACATGGCCACTGTTCAAACATGGTACACTAAACATGATGTGTCCCAATTCCATATTCATTCTAACATTATAACTCAGTAAAACAAATACAAGAATATAGCTGCAAGCAGCGATAATACGGGGCCAGTGAATAGAGAGAGAGAGAGAGACATGGAAACGGAATAGATTGAAGAGAGAGAGAGTTTTGACAACAATACTTTTGAATAAGCATTTCATGTTATCTTTAACATGAAATACTCTCAAATTAGCATTTCATGTTATCTTTAACAATTGCACATGCATTATTTGATGCAGTTATGTTTTGTGCAATGCAATTGAAAAGTGGAATGACCCACCCACAGACAGACAGACAAAAAGCAAAGTGCAATAATAGCACAATAAGACATGGAAAGAGAATAGATTGAAATTGAGACAAAGCAAATGATTCCAACAGGCGAATATTCTTTTCAGCCCAACCCAGCTGAGGTGGTCATATATAGGACGCAGGGGGGCAATCCCAGGTGAAAAACCTCACCCATTGACATCTCAACCTATTGCCATTGACAGGAATCAAACTCTCGACCTTTGGATTCACAGGCTGAGACACTACCTATAGGGCTATAGCTTTGTCCAGGCTGAGGTCATCTGTTGAAGATAAAAGTGAACCAGTGAAAGCAGCCGATCTACAAGCTCAGAAACATGTTGCTATCTGAAAAGTTTTGAGATTGTAGATCGGTTATTTTCACAATGAAGTTTGTCATACATTGCAAAAACATACTCTCTCCAAGAAGCATTTCATCATTACCTTTAACAGTTGCACATGTATTCAATGATACAGTCATGTTGTTTGCAATTCAATTTAAATTAAGTCTGCATCAAGTGAGGCTTGAACTGGCGACCCTGAGATTGTGAGGCCTTCATTTAAGGGAGACGCCATTGGCCCAACAGATAAGTAACTGTGAAAAAGGAGATCACACAGATGATACAGTTTCACGCAAATAGCTGAAAAATCCTGGGTTTAAGTGTTTTTCAAACTGCTCAAAATTGCGGACAATCTAAGGGCGGAGCTTACTGGTCAAAGCGATAGATGTGTTCCTCATGAGTCAAGGCACATGTGTAAGCAAGTTTCACGACTTTCTGCCAAACGAGGCATGACTTATGCCTGTTTAAAGTCTGCCTTTTCAAAAAATTGCTATAGCGCCCCCTTTTGGCCAATTGGAGTGAGATTGGTTTCAGTGATATTTGGAATGACCCTGTACATTTCTGCCAAGTTTCAAAGAAATGTGAGTCTGCATGTATGTTTTAGGCACAGATGAATAATTTTCATAAAACTGTAATAGTTAAAATCTATCTCCTCCTGGGATTTTTGAGCAATCTGCACGAAACATTTTACACATGAACTTTGGACCACTGCCTACAAAAATTTCCAACGGATTTTCCATAAGTGAAAAAATGCAGAAGTTAGGAGCCAATGACTGTTTTTCATATAATTCAAAATGGTGGGCGATCTAAAGGTCAGAGGTCAAAAGTCAGACCACGAAAGTTGTCGGGCATGAAGAGACGCATGTGTGTATCGAAGTTTCATGGTTGTAGGTCAAACAGGGCATGAGTTGTACCTGTTCAAAGTTGGCACTTTCAATTGAGTGCTATAGCGCCACCCTTTGACGAATGAGTGTGAGAATTATTTCTTGGTAGTTTTTCATGAGCATCTACCATATGGCCGAGTTTCGTAAAAAGCGTATGCACGGTTAAGCCAGAACTGGCAAAAACAAGTATTTTTCAAACTGCTCAAAATTGCGGAAAATCTAAGGGCGGAGCTTAATGGTCAAATCGATACGTGTGTTCCTCATGAGTCAAGGCACATGTGTAAGCAAGTTTCACGACTTTCGGCCAAACGAGGCATGACTTATGCCTGTTTAAAGTCTGCCTTTTCAAAAAATTGCTATAGCGCCCCCTTTTGGCCAATTGGAGTAAGATTGGTTTCAGTGATATTTGGAATGACCCTGTACATTTCTGCAAAGTTTCAAAGAAATGTGAGTCTGCATGTATGTTTTAGGCACAGATGAATAATTTTCATAAAACTGTAATAGTTAAAATCTATCTCCTCCTGGGATTTTTGAGCAATCTGCACGAAACGTTTCACACTTGAACTTTGGACCACTTTCTACAAAAATTTCCAACGGATTTTCCATAAGTGAAAAAATGCAGAAGTTAGGAGCCAATGACTGTTTTTCATATAATTCAAAATGGTGGGAGATCTAAAGGTCAGAGGTCAAAAGTCAGAGTGTGAAAGTTGTTCAGCATGAGGAGACGCATATGTGTATCCAAGTTTCATGGCTGTAGGTCAAACAGGGCATGAGTTGTACCTGGTCAAAGTTGGCATTTTCAATTGAGTGCTATAGCGCCACCTTTGGACGAAAGATTGTGAGAATTATTTTTTGATCGTTTTTCATGACCATCTACCATATGGCCGAGTTTCGTAAAAATCGACAGCGCGGTTCAGCCAGAACTGCGAAAAGTGGCAGAAGAAGAAGAAGAAGAAGAAGAAGAAGAAGTGACAGAATACTGCCAATAACAATACGTGTACAGAGCAGAGCTCTGTCCCCGTAAATATAGCTGCAAGCAGCAATAAGTGGTTTCGAGAGAGAGAGAGAGAGAGAGAGAGAGAGAGAGAGAGAGAGAGAGAGAGAGAGAGAGAGAGAATGTTTTCCCTCAGTTCTCCACTGTAGGACCTCGACCTGTGGGTTTACCCCGTGAAAGGTTGAGTCTAACCTCACTAGGCCTTCCCCCTGCAGTGGTGGCCACTATCCAAGGGGCTAGGGCTATGTCCAGAAGTCAGTATGACATCAGGTGGACCATGTCCTGGTGCCTGGAGCACTCTCCTCAAGTGGAGGCTTCCCAGGCTTCAGTGGTGAGCATTCTGACTTATCTGCAGGACAGATTAGATCAGGATTTGGCTTTCTCCACGATAAAGGTGTACCTGGCGGCCATCTCCGCGTGCCATGAAGGTTTCAATGGCGAGTCGGTAGGCAAGCACCCACTGGTGCATCGTTTCATGAACGGCGCCAAGTGGGCTAAGCCAGTGAACAGACCTTTGTTTCCTAAATGGGACCTGGCCTTGGTGCTAGCAGCACTGTGCCGGCCCCCCTTTGAGCCCTTGGAGACTGCATGTCTGAGGATTGTCAGTCTCAAAACGGTGCTCCTTTTAGCCCTCTGTACGGCGAAACGTGTCGGGGACATGCAAGCGCTCTCTGTGAGTGAGGATTGCATGCGGTTCTCGGATGATGGCCAGAGGGTTTTGTTAAAACCCAATCTGGCATATGTGTCCAAGACCGGCGTGGTCGCCAGAGCTCCTGTGGAGCTAGGGGCTTTTCTTCCTCCACCGTTTGCCTCAGCAGAGGATAAACGGTTGCATTGTCTCTGCCCAGTGAGGGCCTTGACGCTCTACTGTCAGATGACGGTGGCTGGCCGTGTGTCGCCTCAGCTTTTCGTCTCCTACGGCCGGGGCCGTAGGACGGCGGTGGCTAAACCGACCCTGTCCAGATGGATCGTGGAAGAGATTCGGTTGGCATATGGGAGTAGTGGCACTGCTGTCCGGGTGGGACTGAGAGCTCATTCTACTCGGAGTGTGTCTGCATCGTGGGCCCATTACAAAGGGATGTCGTTGCAGGACATATGCTCGGCAGACAACTGGTCGTCTCCCTTAACATTTGTGTCAAGGGGGACGTTAACCATAGCGTGCTCAATTTTCATCCGATTTTCAAACGGTTTGGTGTGTTGTAAACACCAAAGATGTAGTTATGATACTACATACTCATAATTATAATCATGTTTTTTTTTTTAAATAACATTAAGTATGCAGTATCATAACTACATCTTTGGTGTTTACAACACACCAACCGTTTGAAAATCGGATGAAAATTGAGCACGCTATGGTTATTTCAAAGTACATGCACCATAGACATAATGTTATGAATGACCGTCGCAAGATGGCCGCCATGTGGCAACGTCGTACTACATTGGCCAGCAGCGCGGGTGAGTCATCTAGCCTTTATATATATCTATGATTCCTCGTACCAGGTTGGGCGCCCATAGCTGAATGGTTAGAGTGCCCGCCTGAGAAGCCGCTTGTCCCAGGTTCAAAGTGTCCTACGGTAAGACACATGCCTACACCCTAACTACTAACTACACCCTAACTGCTCCCCCCTCCGCACTCCTCTGTGGGGAGCATTCAGCTGGGCGAATCTGAAAACTGCAGTTCCGGACGAAAAAAAGATCAAAAACAAGAAGGTTAATTACTAAAGGTGACAGAACCTTTCAGTTTGTAGCTCCCAGACTCTGGAATGCCCTTCCACAGGTCTTGAGAGCTTCAGGCACTGGACATTTTTAACAACAACATTCTTACCAAATGAAAAAAAAAGAAAAAAGGTTAAGCCGAAAACTGAAGTTCCAGACGAAACAATGTCAAAAAACAGGTTAACTCATTCAGTGCCTGACTTATTTCTGGCAGTTTGGCCAGAGTGCCAGAGCCAAAATTCATTGTAAAAAAAAAAAAGGTGCTTAGGAGCCGAGATACAGCCTTTTTCAGTAAGAAGTTAAAGAAGAAGTGAATGGGGCAGAACATTTTCAAATCATCATATCCCCCCCTGAGAGGTCTTGAGAGCTTCAGGTACTGGACATTTTTAACAACAACATTCTTACCAAATGAAAAAAAAAGAAAAAAGTTAAGCAGAAAACTGAAGTTCCAGACGAAACAATGTCAAAAAACAGGTTAACTCATTCAGTGGCTGACTTATTTCTGGCAGTTTGGCCAGAGTGCCAGAGCCAAAATTCATTGTTAAAAAAAAAAAACCACGTGCTTAGGAGCCGAGATACAGCCTTTTTCAGTAAGCCCCCCCCCCCCCCCCCCTGGACGTCTCACACGTCCAGTAGCACTGAATCAGTAATGGCTAAAGGTGACAGAACCTTTCAGTCTCTGTTGCCTTTCCCACACTCCAGTTAAGTGTTTAACAGTTTTCTGTGTTCTTTATGTTAAATAAATTCATGTATTTGGGCGAAACTCATGCCTCAGTCTCATTTATCTAATCTGTAAATCTGTAAATTCCTTGCCACACTAGGTTACACACTAGGTTACATAGCCTATGTAAAGCACTGAGTTCTCTGTGAGAAGCGCTATATACAAATAATATGTACATACTTACTACACCACATGTTCAAAAGAGTTGTTGAACATGTTTCACCAGGCAGGTCATGTCATTTGTTAAAAATGTCAACAGAGCCTGCAGTTCTCAAGACCTTTGGAAAGGCATTCCAGCCTTTAGTTATTAACATTTTTGACCTCTTTTCGTGAAATGGGGCTTAAGTGTCAAAGTGTCCCTGAGCAACACACTTAAAGGGATATTTCACTTTCAAAACATTTTTGGGTGATTTTATCATCTACTCAAGCCTTTGTGAGCCCCCAGACAGTTTTTAAGTTGCTCGATTCAGTATTTAGATAAGTGATATTCATTTTATCAGACACGCCCCCTTCCTATACAAACCCATTGTAACTTCAAACTCCATTTTTAACATGTTAGATTCATCAAAAACACCCGTCCTTGGTTCTGGTGACTCATACCGCCCCCCTAATACGCGAGGGGGCCGTGTTTTTTCAATTACTTTTTTCATTTATTTTTAATATTTTTTTTGGAAAAAAATAAAAATAAAATACAATTAAAAAATAGAATAAAATAGATGAAAAAATATCTCGGAAAAACACGGCCCCCTCACGCATTAGGAGGGCAGGGTGAGTCACCAGAACCAAGGACGGGTGTTTTTGATGAATCTAACATGGTTAAAATGGAGTTTGAAGTTACAATGGGTTTGTATAGGAAGGGGGCGTGTCTGATAAAATTAATATCACATATCTAAATACTGAATCGAGCAACTTAAAAACTGTCTGGGGGCTCACAAAGGCTTGAGTAGATGATAAAATCACCAAAAGTTTTTTTGAAAGTGAAATATCCCTTTAACCCATAACTGACCATACAGTACAATATTGCATTACGAAGTATACGATGGTGTCACTCGCGCCGATCTATCTACAAACTGATTGATTGAATACTTTATTTAGACATTTGCAGAAAAAAGCACATGAAAGTACAGTTTAAATACAAGCTAAATAGGATTGAAAAGCCCTTGAAAGCCTAATGACTTGTTTCAAATAGGGTCCCCATGTACTCAATTCATAGTGAAAGTTAACTCACAATGCATGCATTTGTGACAGCCTTTTTAGCTTTTAGCTAGATCTGCATTTCAACATTGTAGCCTACCACAGCAATTCATGATCATACACTTCTTTACATAACCTTAGTGAGTATACGTTATCTTTTCTCTAACTTAGGCTACTTATCTGAATGTTGGCATTGATCTACACAAGATTTCATGAAAAAACCTAATTTGTATCATACGCAAGCCAATTCCCAGAGGTCTCGCCATTGTGGTTGAAACTTTCTCTCCCTGATCGTATCATAGGCTATACTGCCTTTCACTTTCCCTCAAATCTTCCGCAGAATTTCTCTGATATCTGTTTTTTACCCGGCGTTTGGCCAGATATTGGTGGTTTTCAAATGAGTCACTGGTGCAAGCAAATTAGTCACTATATGTGAGTGAACGTCAGGCAACTGAAAATCATAAGTATGGTAATGTAACACCTGACAAACATTACAACCACAATGCTATGTGGATTATGTCCATGCCCCACCATTGCCAACAAAGAAATACAGATAAAGCAACATTGTGCCATAAACTGTTAGTCCGTCATAATCAATTCATCATAGTCAGTTGTCAAATATCAACTTTGTCAAAGGCAACCTCTTTTCATACATTTTGTACTTTATTGTTGCATGAAAGTATCTTGATACATCAGAATACATAATCAAACTAGTGGTGACATTATTTTTTGATAGACCTATTCATAGTCACCACCACATATCAAAGAATTATATTTTTTTGTACTTTTGTATTTTTTTTGTACCCGGTCAACCAGGTATTACAATTGCTATTGTGCAATTGTGTGAACTATAATGTTTAACATATAACCCTTTAGAATGAAATCAAGTCATTTTGAGGCAGAAACAAGCTTTCAATCAACAGGTAGAAGCTGCAATTACTTTTTGGCAGGTGGAAAAAAATCATTGTTAATGAGTTATATTGGCCCTTTCAATGACTAAATTACACTGAGTGGACTATAATCAATGAACTATAACCCTCAGGAATGACAAATATAAATACATCATGTGTTATATTAGCCCTTCAAAGTCTTTGTATGCCTTTTACCCCTTTTTCACCGCAATTTTGTTGTTATGCCGATTGCTTCCTCCCCACACACATTTTTGTGTTGTCACTGCTGTTGTATCCTACTGACTCACCTGCTAGTGAGGAGCCCCCACCAGCAGAACGTTTAGAGCCATTGTCCTACAAGTGGTTCAACAAGTTATGCAAACCTCCCATTTCTGGTCAAATCATTTAAAAAATGTTTCTTGGCCTTCTTGGCACTCAAGATATTGCTGAACAGACTTGTAAACTAGGTGGAATTCTCTGTACATCCCTTAACTGGTTGAACCACTTCAACCCCTAAATACTTCATCCACCGGTGTCCCCCAGGGGCCAATACTAGGCCCCCTCCTTTTTCCCCTCTCCAACAAATCTCAACGTGTTACATTGTGACAATGGCCGCGTTTCCCAAACGAATTTCAGCTCCTGCGTAGCCTAGAAGCTGCGTAGGAGCCTCCACGCAGCTGCGCAGTAGAAACCCCGCTCCGCACTATCTTCGTTGGTAGCAGCTGTGTGTGCCCAACGTGCCATCTAAACTGGCTTCTGGAGACACCATCGTCGTAGGTTCCGTTACGTCTGTGCTAAAACTACATTCGTGAGACAGCATGGACGTAAAGGACTCCTGGACGAAGCCTACGTAAAGCCAACGTAAACTATGTAGTGCTGTCCTACTACACACATAGAGGTATAATATAACACTACACAGCAGTTTAAACACCCTTTGCGAATATATACATTATATCTATATATCTAAAGACCTTTATCTAAATTACCTTTATATTTATTGGACACTTACACTTTTTTAGGTACATTCTGTAATTTATTAAAATTTATTTTAAGGTGACATTTCAATGCTCTTAAATGAACACAGGCAACAATGGCTGCCATTCAAAAATGTTCAGAGGATAGAGGGGGCGTCTCCCTGCATGATTGACAGCTTTTAGCACCAATGGGGGAATTTACTTTAAAAGAAAGTTTAGGAATATATATATATCTATATATATATATCTATATATATCTATATCTATATCTACTAGACCATACCCGGTCGACGCATCCGTGGGGGGATATGCGCACATGATCTGGCAACCCGGGAGGCAACATTCTTTCACACATTAACGCTAATAAGAAGCTGAGATTTGATGAAATTGAAAAACGGGCTTCACAGTTAAGTTCAGATGGTAATGGTCAATGTGTGTGTGCAAAATCAGAGCAATTGCTCCAGCCACTGAGGAGAACCGGGTAGCTTCACCTACTCACTCACCACTACAGACAGAGGTTACTAGAATTATAGTAGGATATATATATATAACTGCTGCGCTGGTTCTATGTGTAGCCCCCACAGTCAAATTAGCCAGAGGTCGCGTGCAATAGTGCAATAGACCTGGCTATCAGGCAGGTTTATTGGCGTGACTGGTAACACGTCGGACTGGTGAGTGGGAGCTTCGGGTTCGATCCCAGAATGTCCCATTTCCAAAGTCTACTATACATAAAATCTTTTGAAAATAGCAGATCTACAAGCTTGTAGATCTGCTATTTTCAAAAGATGTTTTAACCATTCATAAACATGGCGAGCGCAACAGCTGTCACTTTGTGAGAGGAACGGGGGACTTTCATCATAACGTTTAACTATAAAACTTCGAAATTAAGGAAACATGTTTAGCTCAGCATCATTTACAGTATATACCTTTAGTTAACTTGGCATATGCTTAATATTTTTATTAGATGATCAGATCATCCGTGAGAGTACAATTTGTAAACTTCGGGTTCATGCATAGAGGACAAAGCACCGCAGCCGCTCGACCTACCCAAAAGAACAGATCTGCAAGCTATCGACACGGCACGTCGCAGTGCGTTGACAGCTTGTATATCTGTTTTTTTTGGGTAGGCACGTTATGCACCGGCCCGGCCGTAATTAATTATATATATATATATATATATATATATATATATATATATATATATATATATATATATATATATATACTAGAGTTTCGGGGGGCTACGCCCCCCTCAACCCCAGCCGCGCACGGGGCCCAGCGTGGCCGCATGTATATTGGGGATGGAGGCGAGTGTTAGGCGTGCAACAGGCGGGGGGGGAGGTAGCAGTGTGTGCTGTGGAGGCTGTTGCTAACTTGCTATGAGGCAAAGAGGGAGGTAAAGAGTAGACAGCGTGGCGACGTGCACAGGGGAGCGGATAGTGTGGCTGTAAGTACAGGAAGAAGTAGAGGCAGCGTGTGTAGACATAGTAGTGACCTGAATGGAGCGTGGTGGTGGAGAAGAGACGCAGCAATGCAGAACTGTTGTTGCGCGTTGGCGACGTGTTGGTGAGCGTTGGCGGCGTAGAAGCATGTGTGTGTGTGAGTGTGTGTGTGTGGAGAAGGGACGTTGTGGCGACTGTATGCAGTGGCGTGGTGGTGAGGAAGAGGGGGTGGAGGGAGGGGTGTTGGTGTTGCCAGGTGAGCGTGTTGTAAGCGCGGCGGGCGCGAGTTTCAGCGAGGTGTAAGTGAGGCATGTAGGGAGAGAATGTAATAGTTATGTAGGGGGTCCGCGGTCAGCCCGCTGGTGGCCGGACCCCCTGTAAGTGTAGGGGCGCGTGGGGACCCCCGTAGAAGAGGGCGGGGCCCTTTGGATGGGTGTTGTTTGTTTGATGTAGGTGGTTGATTCTTTCTGGCGCTGGCTGTGCAAACCTGGCAACCCAGCGCATGCTGGCGGTGGCGTTACACCAGAAATGGTTCCTGGAGAAAATGGTGACCAAAAAAACATTTTGGAAAAAAAGGAAAAAACCCCGCACCGGCTGCCTGCTGTTGTGGTGATTAGGTCGTGCGCACGGTAAACGGTACGAAGCTGCCTCCCCTTCCGTTTTGTCCGACATTTGGTGAGTAGAATTAATTATGTTGCGCGGTGGAAAAGGTGTAGTGAGCAATGAGATGTCCCCTACGCGACGCGTAAATTCAGCGCGGCCGCCGTGGCGAGTCCGTTGGCAACATGTGGTCTGGCGGTGCGTTGTTTATTCGATAACAGAGCTGTGGGGTGTCCCCACCGAGGGTGCGGAAGTCGGTCGCCATTTATATAGTTATATATATATATATATATATATGTATATATATAAATTGTGTGTGTGTGTGTGTGTGTGTGTGTGTGTGTGTGTGTGTGTGTGTGTGTGTGTGTGTGGTCGGTCTTTTCATAGATCTATTTCGCTACGATGGGTGTTACGAGCGCCCCAGGGCGCTCGTAACAAACTGCTGCGTAGGACAGTACTCAGGGCTACGCCTCTCCCAGGAGTAGGCGGGGAGTAGGCTACATGCATGCTGTCTCCCGAATGTACTTTTACCACACACGTAGCCAGTTTAGATGGCACGTAGTGGGCACAACCACCTGCTACTAATGAGGGTAGAGCGTAGGTTTCGCCGAGTCCCAGCTGTGTAGAGGCTCTTACGCAAGCTGCGTAGGCGACGCGTGACCTGAAATCTACGTACCTGCTAAGGTACTGTGCAGCCTGTGACGTCACATGTTAGACCCGTCGTAGGACCTGCGAAGCATCTCTACGCAGGATCTCTTTGGGAAACGCGGCCAATGTCATTTATTCTCAGAAAATTCATGTGTATTTTCGGATACTTGACCACTTATAAACCCCCAATACTCTCTTCAACAAATAACTCTGAGGACCCCCTAGGGGTCCCAGACCCCTGCTCTACTGTATTCTAGGGGTTACCAAACGTTTTAGCTTGTTTAACCTACTCTGCCCCGATCAAATCCTCGACCTCGCGGGCTGAGTGTTCCGCCTCGCTAGTGCCGACTGTTCTCACCAAGCTGGCCGAGTGTTCCGGAACATTCGGCCCACTGGTACCGAGCGTTCCCTGGATAAAATGGGGCAGAGTAATTAAAGTTATATTCATTCTTATAAAATGCATGTACTGTATATCAATGAGAAAATCTAGACTTCCATTGTATGTGTTAGAATTCTGTTTGTGTGAACATATTGCCAATAAACTGATTGTTGTAACTCTGTGAAGTAGGCTACTGTAGAGGTCCACCTGATTTGGTGCTATTTAGCAATGATTCTTATGCAATCTTAGCAATGAGCCTTACATAAAATTAAAAAAAATAATTTACACTACCTTTAATAAACATGATATAAACACAAATTATGAAAAGAAAAAACACATACAAACACACACATACATATTCAGTTAATTGCTAGAGACACACTGTACAGAATAATCAATTCTTACTAATAGAGCTGAATGCAGATACAAAGTCGAGTTAAGTACCACAATACTAGGTGACACCTACTGAATTAAAACAAAACAACTCCAACTTCTACCTGAACTTTAAGTTTATTGTCTCATCACAAGTGTAAAAGTTACAGTTGCAGTTACAACTAGTCATAATAATAGAGATAGAAACACATGAAATGTCAAATGACAGGACAAATAAGAATTATGTTTGAGTATTCATAGTAATTTATACATTACATAAAGTGATAAAGCCTGTAACTGCCTGTGTCTCTATAAGAATGTTACAGGGCTCAGCACTCATTCAACAGGGCATAGTAACATAATAAGTTGGAGTGGCTTATTGTGAAGATTGAGAGTGTGTGTCTATCCCCTTTTCAAAGCGCTACACCCCTTTGAGATGAATAGCTGAGGTGGAGGGCAACACCTAGGTTACATCAGGTCCCAGTACTTAACGCACAACTTAGTTAGCCAAGTCATACTACTGTACTTGTTGACGGTGTTGACGGTGCCTGGGATCAAACCCAGAACCTTGCAGTACAGGAGAGTAGCCCGATATATTATAACTCTATGGAGTGGCCCTACTCTACCGACTGAGCTATACCTGGACACATAACATAATAACAACATAATTAATACAACCTGTAGGTTTTAGTGATTACACAAAATTAGATACACCACCCTAACCACTTTTGATATATTTTATTTATTTTTGCTTTAATATATTTTGTGTTACATGTAGCGCAATCTACAGGATAAGTCCCAACAACATTTTGGTGCTTGTACCTATATAAGTCAGTGACAAATAAAACCTCTTGAATATTGAATCAATTCATCCCATTTATTTAGTGACCCTCATTTAAAAACATATATTTTTACCATTGGCTCAGTCTCCATGCTTAATAGCAGGTGGGAAGATATTCCAAGCGTCAGGTCCAGGAATAAGACTCTCCCAGTCAGGCTGTAGTGGAGGACTGTTTAAAGCCATCAGACAACCCAACCAGTAGCATTCAGCAGCCAGATCTCTGAATGTCATTGTAGGGACCCTCTCTTGGTATTTCAGGAATGCAACCTTTATGAGACAATATGGACAATCTGCGCAATCTCCTGTCTTTAATTCATTGTTCAGATTGGCTGCCATTCTTCATAAGGTTAAAAAAGAAAAGATTTTCATGTTGTATAACAACCTTTTCATTTGTAGTTAATTTCGTATATTATTCCTCTTTTATTCTGAATAATTTTACTTACCTGTTTTTGAATAAGTCAAATTCTTTTTCACGTTCTTTCAGTGCAGTTCTGAGGGAGGAAAAGTCTTTATGTGGAAATGCTTAACTCCTTGATCAATAATTTCATGAATGATTGTATTGTTTAGTTTTTTTGTGTTCAAGGTGATCTAATAGCACTTTTAATTCAGAAAATAATTAGACAGCAATTAAAATAGATGACAGCAATTAACTGAACTGTATTCAGCATATGATTATTTAATTGTAAGGGTGTAAAGTCATTGTCACATCTTGAATTCATAGTACACTTATTTATGTTGCTTAAACGAACATATTTGGAAGAATATTTACCTTGCCTCATTTAGTTTCTCCTTGTAATGCTGGTCCATCTCATCCATACTGTATTACAAACATATTGGTAATCATTATAAAACACTTAAGACCAGAAATAAACATTTTTAATAATTAGTACCAGATAGTTATTTGTCTTGATTCATTTTCTCTGCATATTAATGTTAACAAAATATATAAAAATATACTGTATATGTAAACTGTTTATAAAAATAAATGCAGATTTTGAGCTCACCTTTGTTTATATTATTCACACATGCCACAGCTTAATTTGATAAGTGCATAACAGAGATAAAGAATTCAGTTAATATGGTAAGTATATATAAAAGAAATGTGCCTTTTTGTATTGTAGATCTTACACGTCTGACAAATATGGTAACCAATATCATGGGTGACTGAACATAGACCAAATATAGAAGAATAAACAGCAGCTACCTTCCTGGTTTGTCTTGGGTATGTTGTTCTTTCGGATAATCACTGTGTTAAAAGCATGAATCAGTTTGCATTATTGAATAATTTAAATTGTCAGTCCCACTCCCATAAATCACATGCTTCCTCACATCATGCATTTGCAGATTTGAGTCAAAATCTTGCTAAGACCATTTGGTGGTGTGTGTGTGTAGTCGGACGCAGACATGAAAGGGAGCGAGGCGGGCTTATTGATTGATTAATTGAATACTTTATTTAGAAAAGCCATGGAAACAGTACAGGGAAGTACAATTCACAATACAAGGTCCTCTAAAATGGATCGCTCATAAAAGCACAATGGCTTATTTAAAATGAGATCCCCACACACTCAAATCATGATGGCATTTAAGAAAACAGACATACGTTTGGTCCATACGTTGTTTGGTTGTATTCCGGTTGTTCATGTTGTAAAATCGGGGCGTTTCGATAATATTTAAGGGCGTGTTATTTAAATGACGTTCGGTTTCAGCCTTCACATTTATCAAAGAACAGACCAAATGTAAGCTAGGATTGGCTGTATAGGATCGCTTGATAAATCTCACTTAGACGTGGGTGTAAGATGATTCCTGGTATGTACCCTCACAAAGAACATGCAGTAATCCTGGTCTCTATACTGCCTCCCCCTGGTCAGCCGGGGCACCTGATGGAGGGTAAAGGAACTGGTTGGAATAACGTGTTCCTTCCACGTGCTACGTCCAACCGGGGAAACTCCCCCCTGTCATGTGATAAGAAGCGGCCTGCTCACTCCTCATGCATTGAAGGAAGCATGAGCTCAATTCGGGGATCTCCCCAGGCTGGCAGCGGGAGAGTAGCGCCCAGGATTACAGCTTAGGCAATTGGCACTGGGTGAAAAAATAAAATAAATATTTTTAATCAGTGCTAAATAGCTTTATATTCCGTTAATCATTGCCATCATAGCATGTTTATTTCAGTAGCAGGGTTCTCCCAGTATTTCCACCTTAAAACACATTATAACTCAGTAAAACAAATACAAGAAAACAAGAAGCGGTCCTCGGAAACAAATCGGGGCGAGCGTGTTTTGGGGGAGAGCCTTCTGGTTACCTTCAGGTGGTGTACTTCAGTTTATTAGATTTACAAAACTATTTCCTAGGGCGCAATCCGCTAGGTGGCGTAGTTGGCTACCCTAATTTATACCACCCTGCTACATAAACATATCCCCCGTATTGGAAACCAGAAGAAAGCTAGTCCAAGCCAACAAAACTGAAATGAAACCAGTTTTTACAGCATGAGCACCCTGTGGTATGTCACTAAGCCCCACCCTTTGGTAGGCCTATTTATACAGTGTACATTGGTGCAGGTGACAGACCAGCTTTAAGTGTCGACACAAATCAGATCTGGGCAAAACAAGACAAGAGAAGACATGAGCTGTAGTTGGGTAAGCACTGAAAATGGTAACTTTGATTCATGTTTCTTTTATGGATGAGGTGATAACATATTTGAAAGACAATTTGCTCGAAAAAGAACAAAAAAAATCACAGTGCCGTGCATGACTAGGAAATAAAAGTAAACTGTAGACTAAAAACAACATGATACCCAAAGATTTTTCAAGGAAAGAAGAGATGTATCCACTCACAAAGTGTTGAATGCAGTAGCCTCTTGTTTGAATAGAAATACGATGTTTTAACTGTTTAACTGTTTAACTGTTTAACTCCTTTTATTACCATGTAAGCATTGTGTTCTTGTATTTGGTCAGACTGTATAAGGTTTGGATACATATATATATAAATGTATTTATGTATACATTACATAGGCAGCCTATTCTCCGGAAGCCAACTCAGGGCAAAACCAGGAAGGGCAAGAAGCGCACAACCCACAGTACGTATATGCACTGCGACACGACATCTTAGCAAACAACACTGGAGAGCTCAAGACCCAGATGTTAGAGAGGAGAGTGTTGGTTAGACTGCACTCTCGCATTGCAAACCTAACATTTTTGCATACTGTACTCTTAGTCTTAAGCAAGATTATTATGACTCAAATCTGCAATTTGTTTTGAAAGCAAGATTACTTGCATACTAGATGAAATGTTAGACTATGAGAAAGCAATTAAGATAAATTATGGGAGTGGGACTGCCAATTTAGATATTTTAATAATGCAGACTGATTCATGCTTTGAATATAGAATGTATTGGAAGGAACAAAATACCTGAGACAAGTGTAATCCGGCAGGGAGTACATTCTTCTATATTTACTGTTCAGAGCCTCTACCCATAATATTGGTTACCACATTTTTCACACTTAAGATGCGCAATATAGACTGCCACATTTATTTTAAATAAACTTGCCATATTAACTGAATTTTTTATCTCTGTTATACACAAATTAAGCGCTGACTCGTGTGAACACAATGTGGGAAAAGTTGAAAAACGGTGAGCACAAAATCTGCATTTATTAACTCCTATATATTTGTATATATATTTTTTTTTAATTAATCTACAGAATCAAGTATCCCATGAGCCAAATATCTTCCTGGTAGCCTATCAATTATTAGAAATAATTATTTCTGTTTTATAATGATTGGCAATAGTTATAGTTTAATGATTTTAAATAGACTTACCATATTAACTGAATTATTTATCTCTGTTATACACTTATTAAATTAAGCAGTGGCAGGTGTGAACCGAATGTGCGAGAACATGAAAAACGGTGAGCGCAAAATCTGCATTTATTAACTCATATATTTATATATATATATATTTTACATGAATCTACGGAGAATAGATATATTCTATTATATATATCTTCCTGGTAGCCTATCAATTATTAGAAATAATTATTTCTGGTCTGAAGTGTTTTATAATGATTGCCAATATGTTTGTAATACAGTATGGACACCATGGACACACTTTACATGGAGCAACTAAACAAGGCAAGGTAAATATTCTTCCAAATATGTTTGTATAAGCAACATAATTAAGTACACTATGAATTCAAGATGTGAAAATAACTTTACACCCTTACAATAAAATAATCATATGCTGAATACAGTTCAGTTAATTGCTGTGATCCATTTTAATTGCACAAAAGACAAAAAATATATATAATACAATAATTCATGAAATTGTTGATCAAGGAGTTAAGCATTTTCACACAAAGACTTTTCCTCCCTCAGAACTGCACGTGAAAAAGAATTCAAAAACAGGTAAGTGAAATTATTCAGAATAAAAGAGGACTAATATACCAAAGCAACTACAAACAAAAAGGTTGTTATACAACATGAACATATTTTATTTTTTAACCTTATGAAGAATGGCAGCCAATCTGAACAATGAATTAGAGACAGGAGATTGTGAGAGCATGGACAGTCCTGTTAGCAATGCACGACTGACAGCCATGTAGGAACAACTACACTTCATCAAGTGGCCTAAAATCAGGGGTGATTTGAAAACAAAGAACACATTTATTTTAAATAGACTTATCATATTAACTGAATTCCTTATCTCTGTTATACACTTATCAAATTAAATGAACCGAATGTGCGAGAAGATGAAAAAAAACGGTGAGCGCAAAATCTGCATTTATTAACTCATATATTTATATATATATATATATATATATATATATATATATATATATATATATATATATATATATATATATATATATATATATATACATGAATCTACAGAGAAGATGAATCAAGTATCCCATGAGCCAAATATCTTCCTGGTAGCCTATCAATTATTAGAAATAATTATTTCTGGTCTGAAGTGTTTTATAATGATTGCCAATATATTTGTAATACAGTATGGAGAACATGGGCACACTTTACAAGGAGCAACTAACCGAGGCACGGTAAATATTTTTCCAAATATGTTCCTACAGTATAAGCAACATAATTAAGTACACTATGAATTCAATATGTGAAAATAACTTCACACCCTTACAATAAAATAATCATAATGCTGAATACAGTTCAGTTAATTGCTGTCATCTATTTTAATTGATTTTGATTTATTTTCTGAATTAAAAATGCTATCAGATCACCTTGAAGACAAAAGACCCCAAAATGTATAATACAATAATTAATGAAATTGTTGATCAAGGAGTTAAGCATTTTCACGCAAAGACTTTTCCTCCCTCAGAACTGCACTGCAAAAAATTGACTCATGCAACAAAAACAGGTAAGCGAAACCATTCAGAATAAAAGAGGATTAATGTACAAAAGCAACTACAAACAAAAAGGTTGTTATACAACATGAACATCTTTTATTTTTTAACCTTATGAAGAATGGCAGCCAATCTGTTATAGAACATGAACAATGAATTAAAGACAGGAGATTGTGAGAGCATGGACAGTCCTGTTAGCAAGACACAACTGACAGCCATGTATGAACAACTAAACTTCATCAAGTGGCCACAAATCAAGAGTGATTTGAAAACAAAGAACACATTTCTTTTAAATAGACTTAATAACTGAATTTTTTATCTCTCAATTAATTAATTAAGCGTTGACTGGTGTGAACAGAAAATGAAAGAAGTTGGAAAATGGTGAGCACAAAAATGTATTAACTCATATATATTTGTTTTATATATGTATATGTATATTTATTTTGCAAGAATCTACAGAGAAGATGAATCAAGTATCTCATGAGCCAAATATCTTCCTGGTAGCCTATCAATTATTAGAAATAATTATGTCTGGTCTGTTTCATAGTGTTTTATAATGATTGCCAATATATTTGTAATACAGTATGGACAAAATGGGCACACTTTACATGGAGCAACTAAACAAGGCACGGTAAATATTCTTCCAAATATGTTTGTATAAGCAACATAATTAAGTACACTATGAATTCAAGATGTGAAAATAACTTTACACCCTTACAATAAAATAATCATATGCTGAATACAGTTCAGTTAATTGCTGTGATCCAGGAGTTAAGCATTTTCACACAAAGACTTTTCCTCCCTCAGACCTGCACTGAAAGAACGTGACAATGAATTTGACTCATTCAAAAACCGGTAAGTGAAATTATTCAGAATAATAGAGGATTAATATACAAAAGCAACTACAAACAAAAAGGTTGTTATACAACATGAACATCTTTTATTTTTTAACCTTATGAAGAATGGCAGCCAATCTGAACAATGAATTAAAGACAGGAGATTGTGAGAGCATTAGCAATACACGACTGACAGCCATGTATGAACATGAACTAAAATCAGGGGTGATTTGAAAACAAAGAACACATTATTTTAAATAGACTTACCATATTAACTGAATTCTTTATCTCTGTTATACACTTATTAAATTAAGCTGTGGCAGTTGTGAACAGAATGGGCAACAACATCAAAAATGGTGAGCACAAAATCTGCATTTATTAACTTTTCTTTACATTAATCTACAGAGAAGATGAATCAAGTATCCCATGAGCCAAATATATTCCTGGTAGCCTCAGAAATAATTATTTCTGGTCTTAACTGTTTTATAATGATTACCGATGTGTTTGTTATACAGTATGAATGAGATGTACCAACATTACGAGGGGAAACTATCCAAGGCAAAGTAAATATTCTTCCATATATGTTCGTATAAGCAACATAAATATATTTACTTATTTACATCTTTGACTTCAAATGTGAAAATAACTTTACACCCTTACAATTAAATAACCATATGCTGAATACAGTTCAGTTAATTGCTGCCATCTATTTTATTTGATGTCTAATTATTTTCTGAATTAAAAAATGCTTGAACACAAAATAAATTACAATACTAATAATTCATGAAATAATTTATCAAGGAGTTCAGCATTTTCACACAAAGACTTTTCCTCCCTCAGAACTGAACTGGAAGAACATAAAAAAGAATTTGGCTCATTCAAAAACAGGTAAGTGGAATTATTCTGAATAAAAGAGGACTAATATACGAAAGCAACTACAAACAAAAAGGTTGTTATACAACATGAAAATCTTTTCTTTTTTAACCTTATGAAGAATGGGAACCAATCTGAACAATGAATTAGAGACAGGAGATTGCGAGAGCATGGACAGTCCTGTTAGCGAGACACGACTGACAGCCATGTATGAACAATTCTTGGCCATCAAGTGGCCAAGAATCAAGGCTGCTTTGAAAACAAAGAAGGAAGACAGAAAGCTGGCATATGACTATATTTGGGTATGTATGTGATGACTGAAAGTTGTGCTGTTACTGATTTATGTTCTGCAGTCTCCTTATTCAATTCTCAGCTTAATTTACTAAATCCATGCATCCTCTAACACCCAATGCTTTTGTGCCCATTTAGGGAATGTTTGAGGCTTCAAGGAAGGATATGGATGAAAAAAAGAAGCAATTAGAGGGAATGTTTACCCTCCACAATCACAGCCTGTCACCATCACCTGATGATGTACAGTATGATGACATGATTACAAAAAAATACCACATTTAATCTTATACTTGTGCAGTTTTGTTAATTTTCTACCTTTCTTATACAGGTAACAATGTACCAAAAACGGTCTGTCAAAAATCTACAAATGGCTGTATACCACAGCCGCAAAGAAGAGGTTGTTAAGGTATGGTTGCTGTACATGAAAGTTCAGTACAAAATGATAGCATGCTGTACATGAAACTTAGGTATAGAGGCTATTCAGGACTAGAGAGAAAACTGTAACGTGCTTGTGTTAGGGTGGGTTGTGGTTTTATGGATCACTGATTAAAATTAATCGTAGTTTTCAATTGTCCATATTGTCTCATAAAGGTTCAGTTCCAAGAGAGAGACCGTACAGACCCTCAAGAGACTTACCGCCATCTGGCTGCTGAATGCTACTGGTTGGGCTGTTTGATGGCTTTAAACAATCCTCCACTTCAGCCTGACTGGGAGAGTCTTGAAGGTCGACGTGAAGCTTGCAATATCTTCCCACCTATTAAGTCTACTTCCAGCACAGAGGCAGAGTCAATGGATGAGCTATGAGTTAAAAATGTCTGGTTTTAACTGACAGTTACTAAATGAATGGGATGAATTGTGGAATTGTATTGATAAATCGTTGTGGTGTATCTCATTTTGTATAATCACTAAAAGCTACAGGTTGTAATTAATTGTGTTGCTATTATGCTGTTATGTGTCTGGGTAGCTCAGTTGGTAGAGCAATCACCTATGAAGGTGGTTCGATCCCAGGCACCGTCAATTCAGAGTAGCATGGGACTATAGGATGGAAATTACACAGGCTTTATCACTTTAAGTATTACTATGAATACTCTCCATTTCTATCTTTTACTTGCACAAGAGACTCTCATATTCTGCATTTTCATTTCTTTCTTAACATAAGCTTGTATGCAAAAAATATAAGTATTGCCTAATATTTTAAGTATTTTAAGTTATTAGTAATGATCCGTTTCTTCTCTGTAGATGCTTTTATAATGTTAATTTTGCATGATATATATTTTCTTTCCTGTCTGGGATGGTTTGTGTATTTGGTTTTATAAAACCATTATGCTGTTGTAAAAAAAATAAGTATTTTAAAATGTGATTGTTTCTTTTTGTAATGATTTAGTTTCTCAGATTCTTTAAAATCTTGTCCACTACTTTACACTTGTGATGAGAGAATAAACATAAAATTCAGGTAGAAGTTGAAGTTGTTTTGGTTTTAATTCATTAGTTGTCACCTAGTATTGTGGTACTTATTTAACTTGCCTTTGTACATTTTTATCTGCACACATACGCACGCACGCACGCACACACGCACACACGCACGCACACAATGGACAAGGACTGACAGATACAGAGATCTCCATATATGGGCATAGCAGTCAGATCGGCGGTGCGACGTACTGTAGGTGCGAGGGGGCGCGTAGCGGCCCGAACCTCCAGTAACTGGATGTTTATTAAAGGTAGTGTAAGAGATATATTTTGGTATGTTATTTATTTTTTAGATAGTCGTTTTTGTTTATTTTGTTTTGTTTGTTCAGTAACAGTCAGGTCTTTCCTTCTATGCAGCTATTTTGTACACACAAAATAAAATTTCAGTTGGGTTGCCAAATTCATCCAATCAGGAGATAGTACCTATTGATCAGCTTCAATTTTAGGTGTCATCACTTCTGATTTTACTTGTTTTTGCTGTATCCTGTATGAGGTTTCTCTCCTGATTGGATGAAATTGGAATCCCAACCTGAAAATGTATTTTCTGCAGATAGGTAGACCCCTGCTACTAAAAATAAGTAAGTAAGTAAGTAAGTAAGTAAGTAAGTAAGTAGGTACAACAGTTGTTCTGGCAATGTCAAGGTTCAAGTTGTTCTTTATGTTGTGTACATGTACATGAGCATTTTCTTGTCTGCTGTTAGGCCACTAGCTGCACTGAATGTTATTGAAATGTATGGTTCAGTGCAGCGGCGGACATCACGTTTAAAAAAATAAATAAAATCGAAACATTTAAAAAAAAAAAAAAAGTTTGGGCCCCCGTTTTAGGATAATTACGGTAATGGCGCTCGCCACTGGTAATTACGGTAATCCTGGGCCCAGAAAGTGAAAAGATTGATTTATTGATGTACATTATTTAGTAAGACATGAGAACAGTACATGACAGTACATGGAAGTACAAATTCACAATACACGGTCTACTAAACTGGATAGCTCATTAAGCACTTAGCTTGTTTAAGATGAGATCCCCATGCACACAAATCATGATGACATATAAGAGACAGACAGATACACACTACTATACAGAATGTCATACAATCAGTTTACAGGTTACTGGTATGAAGAGTGAAAAATATGTACAAAAGAAGAAAGAGAGAGGGGGGGGGGGGGTAGGGGGTAGGTTAGGTTAGGACATGGGGTAGGTTAGGACTTGGACAGGGGCCATTTTTGAATTGCAGCCTCCTGAAGGTGTATCTTTGGGCATTTTTGAAAGTGAGTAGGGTTTTACACTCCTTTACTCCTTTTGGTAGGGCATTCCACATTTTTGATGAATAGCATGAGAACGAGTTCATTCCCTTTGTTGAGCCAAATCTGGGTTGAACATGGTTTGTGGAGCTGCCTCTGGTGTTATGATCAAGGACTTGATTAACATTTTGGAAGTATTTTGACAAATACAGGGGGATCCCAATGTTGTGGTGTATCTTGAAGACCAGGCCCATAGCAAGTTGCTGTACTCTGTCCTCAACCCTAAGCCATCCAATCCTAGCAAAATGAGCATGGGTTAGATGGGTTTTGTGATTGAGGCCAAGAAGTAGCCTTACATGTCATTGGCCCACTAGCTTGTCTCTCAACTGTATACCTGGCCCAGTGGCCTATCACAGGGCTACAATGGCCCAGGAGTACCTTTGCTTTTTATATTTATACTATTCTGTGTACTATTCTAATGGGGATCCTAAATAAACGTCCATTTAACACAGCTGCTGCTCGCACTTTGGATTGTTTAAATAGTGTTCATTTTAACTAAGAAGAATTGAATTATAGTATTGAAAACGGTCTGTTTGGTTCTGGTAATGAAGTTGACCAGTGACCACCAAAGTTTCTCCCATTAAAGAGGATTAAGAATAGATGCAAAGGTTTACTGATTTATTTCTCCATTTCCCGCCATGGTTCTGACAACAAAAACAAACAAATATAACAAATGAATAACAAGCATTTAAAACACAGTGTAATCACAATGATATATTGTAAAGTAAATCAAGTATGTGACTCAGAATGTAATAGACAGAGTAAATACAAATAAACACAGATAAACAAAAGCTTGCATGGGTCATGAATGCATGGTTGCTTGGGCTAGAGAGACTGAGTAAGGGCTTGTATGGGGGGGACCTGGACTGACATTGGCTAATGACTCTCAAGTGGTGATGACACCTGCTGTCATTAGAAATGAAGAGAAGAGTGGGAACTGTCCAGAGGCTGCCAATGAGACAGCATGGTGAAAATTCACAACAATAGATATCTTGAATACATATCCAGTCCAGCTATTAAATGTTAAAAAATGTTGAATACCCAGGAATAGGCCTTTCCAACTAATTGAATACCCAAGACCACAATGGCAACAAGCCCCTAGGGCTTTTTGTGTTATCCTTTTAACAATCATTGTAAAATCGTACCTCTGTACTGTTTACAAATTGTTAATAAAGTATTAAGTCAATCAATCAAAAAAGCCATAGGCTCTGGCTGGGTAGAGGTGTAAAAATATAGTAACTGCATCGAAAAATCGATTTCAATTTTCAACGATCTACTGTATATGCAAAGAGCAAAATAACGTATTGTTTGACTTTGTATCGTATCGAATCGTTTTGCAATACAAATAATCGTATCGAATCGTTTTGCAATGCAAATAATTTATTCTATTAGTACTTGTGCGTTGTATTTAGCAATTTTAAGAAGAAAAAAGAGAAAGAGGGGTTTAATTACTTTTCCATTCCATACCGCTACACTTGGTTTATCGATAAATGTGTGTAATATATGTGTTCATGTCAAGGTGCGGGTTTGTCCATATGTGTTCAAATACAATGTCCATATATTTGCTAGACTAGAGAATCACTAGCCTGGTAAACCCTCCCTCCGGAAATCTCATTTCCAAGAATGGAAATGAGATTTCCGGAGGGAGGGTTTACCAGGCTAGAGAATCACTGTGTTTACTTATTTATATCCAATAATTCATTTTTCTCTTAAAAAATCCACACGTTTCACACAGATTTTTTTTGTTTTGCTAAATAGTTACTGTATCGATTTTAAATCATTGAATCGTATCATATTGTATCGCCATGAATGACCCAATATCGTCCATGTATCGTATCGTCAACCATGTTTCGTTGCGCGCAATGTATCGCTGTTAAAATGTATCGTTTCACCCCTACTCTCTAAAGAAGGTGAGCTGGAGGGGTGTCAGGAAGACGTCCCTGTTCACTGCCCTGCCACGCAGGAGATGTTCTAACTTCTGGGATAGGGGCGAAATTAACATCTAGTGGTGTTCCCCAGCTGATGATCCTGCAACAAAACATTGTTGGTATGCGGTCAGGCTAGGGCTAGGCCAATAGGCCATGCATAGTCCACCATGGGCAACCACTGCTATCAATGCATTGAATGGGACATTATCAGGTCTTATCAGACCATTGAATGGGTGAAGTAGGCGACATACTGACTTACCCACGATTTACCAGACCATTAATGCAGGCGTAATCAGGAGATACTGACCTACCCGGAGGCAGTCCCTACAACATGATTTACGCTGATTTACACTCGCTTTAGCTCGATCGGTGGTGCCTCTCGTGCCTCCAGTTCGCTTGAGACTGTCCGCCTCCATCATGGTCCCACACCGAAACTGAAACTTAACTCCAGTCAGTCATCTCCGTCGGTAGGTCAGTATGTCAGTATGTCCTGATAATACCCAATGAATGCTCTGATAAATCAGTATGTCGCCTACTTTGCCCATTCAATGGTCTGATAAAACGTGATAATGTCCCATTCAATGCATTGATAGCATCCGAATCAGGTGCATGAGGTGCGACAGTCCTAAGGCCTAGCAGGAGACCATCCCTCCGTATTGAATAAAGTTGTGCTCCACAAAATGGTTGAAAGTTATATTGAAACCCATGTTTGTACCTATTATTACATTAAATAACTGTTAATACAGAACTATCTTTATCTTTATCAATATGGAACTTGGAGACAAAATGAAAAAGAAAATGTTTTATTATGAAATAATTTTGTACAAGGAAAGATCATGGAACTTTGACATATTAGACTATCTTGATTATCTTTGTCTAGTTTGAAGCAGCAATCTGTAACTTTATGTACTTTGTCTCCCTCTTTTGGCAGAGACAGGCAATTTTAATAATAGTCAAACTACAGCAAAGATGACAGAGCATCTATTGTGCAGCAACCTTTATTGAGCCAGCACCCCCGTATCCAATATCCAGCAGGTGCCTTCGTGTAAAATTTATTTTTCTCTAAGAAACTTTTTCTGCTTGGCTTATTTATCGTACTAAACATGTGAGATTACATTTCGTGAATTTGCATGACCCCATAAAACTGGGGTCAGCAGTAAAAATGTAGCAGTAAAATTTAAAAAAATCTCTCTGAAAATGTTAGATATTTCTGTATTTTCTAGTAGGCCTAAATGTTGCATTTACACACACACACACACATACACACACACACACACACACACACACACACACACACACACACACACACACACACACACACACACACGCACGCACGCACGCACGCACACACGCAGACACAGACACAGACACAGACACACAGACACAGACACAATGAAAGTCAGCTGCAGGGTGTACTTTGGGTAGGTTTTGTCTATTTGTTTTACTATTTTTGCAAGGTTTCAGGTTAAAAGAAATACCAGAGGATGGTGCTTAGTGATATACTAACTACAGAGTGTTTATCCTATATTAAAATCACCTGATGTTACTCCCCGAGCCTTGTCTCGTTGTCTCAGCCAGAGACAGTGGCTTGCTTTCTCTGCTTCTTCTGAGATTTATTTGGTGGCTTTGCACAGTCCGGCTCCCTGTAGCCCCAGGTCTTTGAGCAGGGACCCCATATTTGAACTAGGGACCCCCCAAAATAATCATATTTGAACTGGGGACCCCCTACCCTGACAAGCACTTGGAATGTAGGAGTTTAGGCATTCAATTTAGTTTGACTCTGGCCCCGTAAAAAAAGTGTTTTTCATATATATGTGTGTGTGTGTGTGTGTGTGTGTGTGTGTGTGTGTGTGTGTGTGTGTGTGTGTGTGTGTGTGTGTGTGTGTGTGTGTGTGTGTGTGTGTGTGTGTGTGTGTGTGTGTTTTGTTGTGTTTCTAGGAGGTGGGCTGTAAATGATTTTTTTAATTTTATGTAAGGCTCATTGCTAAGATTGCATAAGAATCATTGCTAAATAGCACCAAATCAGGTGGACCTCTACAGTAGCCTACTTCACAGAGTTACAACAATCAGTTTATTGGCAGTATGTTCACACAAACAGAATTCTAACACATACAATGGAAGTCTAGATTTTCTCATTGATATAAAGTAAATGCATTTTATAAGAATGAATATAACTTTAATTACTCTGCCCCATTTTATCCAGGGAACGCTCGGTACCAGTGGGCCGAATGTTCCGGAACACTCGGCCAGCTTGGTGAGAACAGTCGGCACCAGCGAGGCGGAACACTCAGCCCGCGAGGTCGAGGATTTGATCGGGGCAGAGTAGGTTAAACGAGCTAAAACGTTTGGTAACCCCTAGAATACAGTAGAGCAGGGGTCTGGGACCCCTAGGGGGTCCTCAGAGTTATTTGTTGAAGAGAGTATTGGGGGTTTATAAGTGGTCAAGTATCCGAAAATACACATGAATTTTCTGAGAATAAGTGACATTGGCCGCGTTTCCCAAAGAGATCCTGCGTAGATGCTTCGCAGGTCCTACGACGGGTCTAACGTGACGTCACAGGCTGCGCAGTACCTTAGCAGGTACGTAGATTTCAGGTCACGCGTCGCCTACGCAGCTTGCGTAAGAGCCTCTACACAGCTGGGACTCGGCGAAACCTACGCTCTACCCTCATTAGTAGCAGGTGGTTGTGCCCACTACGTGCCATCTAAACTGGCTACGTGTGTGGTAAAAGTACATTCGGGAGACAGCATGCATGTAGCCTACTCCCCGCCTACTCCTGGGAGAGCCGTAGCCCTGAGTACTGTCCTACGCAGCAGTTTGTTACGAGCGCCCTGGGGCCACCCATCGTAGCGAAATAGATCTATGAAAAGACCGACCACACACACACACACACACACACACACACACACACACACACACACACACACACACACACACACACACACAATTTATATATATATATATATATATAATTAATCACGGCCGGGCCGGTGCGTAACGTGCCTACCCAAAAAAACAGACATACAAGCTGTCAACGCACTGCGACGTGCCGTGTCGATAGCTTGCAGATCTGTTCTTTTGGGTAGGTCGAGCGGCTGCGGTGCTTCGTCCTCTATGCATGAACCCGAAGTTTACAAATTGTACTCTCACAGATGATCTGATCATCTAATAAAAATATTAAGCATATGCCAAGTTAACTAAAGGTATATAAATGATACTGAGCTAAACATGTTTCCTTAATTTCAAAGTTTTATAGTTAAACGTTATGATGAAAGTCCCCCGTTCCTCTCACAAAGTGACAGCTGTTGCGCTCGCCATGTTTATGAATGGTTAAAACATCTTTTGAAAATAGCAGATCTACAAGCTCACAACGCGTCACAAGCTTGTAGATCTGCTATTTTCAAAAGATTTTATGCATAGTAGACTTTGGAAATGGGACATTCTGGGATCGAACCCAAAGCTCCCACTCACCAGTCCGACGTGTTACCAGTCACGCCAATAAACCTGCCTGATAGCCAGGTCTATTGCACGCGACCTCTGGCTAATTTGACTGTGGGGGCTACACATAGAACCAGCGCAGCAGTTATATATACTAGACCATACCCGGTCGGCGCAGCGCATCCGTGGGGGGATATGCGCACATGATCTGGCAACCCGGGAGGCGACATTGTTTGACACATAAACGCTAATAAGAAGCTGAGATTTGATGAAATCGAAAAACGGGCTTCACAGTTGCGTTCAGATGGTAATGGTCAATGGCTGTGTGCAAAATCAGAGCAATTGGTCCAGCCAGTGAGGAGAACCGGGTATCTTCACTCACGTACCACTACAGAGGTTACTAGAATTATTATATATATATATATATATATATATATATATCCTACTATAATTCTAGTAACCTCTGTCTGTAGTGGTGAGTGAGTAGGTGAAGCTACCCGGTTCTCCTCAGTGGCTGGAGCAATTGCTCTGATTTTGCACACACACATTGACCATTACCATCTGAACTTAACTGTGAAGCCCGTTTTTCAATTTCATCAAATCTCAGCTTCTTATTAGCGTTTATGTGTGAAAGAATGTCGCCTCCCGGGTTGCCAGATCATGTGCGCATATCCCCCCACGGATGCGTCGACCGGGTATGGTCTAGTAGATATATATATATATATATATATATATATATATATATATATATATATATATATATATATATATATATATATATATATATATATATATATATATATATATAAATAGATATATATATATTCCTAAACTTTCCTAAAGTAAATTCCCCCCATTGGTGCTAAAAGCTGTCAATCATGCAGGGAGACGCCCCCTCTATCCTCTGAACATTTTTGAACGGCGGCCATTGTTGCCTGTGTTCATTTAAGAGCATTGAAATGTCACCTTAAAATTAATTTTGATAAATTACAGAATGTACCTAAAAAAGTGTAAGTGTCCAATAAATATAAAGGTAATTTAGATAAAGGTCTTTAGATATATAGATATAATGTATATATTCGCAAAGGGTGTTTAAACTGCTGTGTAGTGTTATATTATACCTCTATGTGTGTAGTAGGACAGCACTACATAGTTTACGTTGGCTTTACGTAGGCTTCGTCCAGGAGTCCTTTACGTCCATGCTGTCTCACGAATGTAGTTTTAGCACAGACGTAACGGAACCTACGACGATGGTGTCTCCAGAAGCCAGTTTAGATGGCACGTTGGGCACACACAGCTGCTACCAACGAAGATAGTGCGCAGCGGGGTTTCTACTGCGCAGCTGCGTGGAGGCTCCTACGCAGCTTCTAGGCTACGCAGGAGCTGAAATTCGTTTGGGAAACGCGGCCATTGTCACAATGTAACACGTTGAGATTTGTTGGAGAGGTGAAAAGGGAGGGAGCCTAGTATTGGCCCCTGGGGCACACCGGTGGATGAAGTATTTAGGGGTTGAAGTGGCTCAACCAGTTAAGGGATGTACAGAGAATTCCACCTAGTTTACAAGTCTGTTCAGCAACATCTTGAGTGCCAAGAAGGCCAAGAAACATTTTTTAAATGATTTGACCAGAAATGGGAGGTTTGCATAACTTAGTGATTGATTATAGTCCACTCAGTGTAATTTAGTCATTGAAAGGGCCAATATAACTCATTAACAATGATTTTTTTCCACCTGCCAAAAAGTAATTGCAGCTTCTACCTGTTGATTGAAAGCTTGTTTCTGCCTCAAAATGACTTGATTTCATTCTAAAGGGTTATATGTTTAACATTATAGTTCACACAATTGCACAATAGCAATTGTAATACCTGGTTGACCGGGTACAAAAAAAATACAAAAGTACAAGAAATTATAATTCTTTGATGTGTGGTGGTGACTATGAATAGGTCTATCAAAAAAGAATGTCACCACTAGTTTGATTATGTATTCTGATGTATCAAGACAAAATGTATGAAAAGAGGTTGCCTTTGACAAAGTTGATATTTGACAACTGACTTTGATGAATTGACTATGACGGACTAACAGTTTATGGCACAATGTTGCTTTATCTGTATTTCTTTGTTGGCAATGGTGGGGCATGGACATAATCCACATAGCATTGTGGTTGTAATGTTTGTCAGGTGTTACATTACCATACTTATGATTTTCAGTTGCCTGACGTTCACTCACATATAGTGACTAATTTGCTTGCACCAGTGACTCATTTGAAAACCACCAATATCTGGCCAAACGCCGGGTAAAAAACAGGTATCAGAGAAATTCTGCGGAAGATTTGAGGGAAAGTGAAAGGCAGTATAGCCTATGATACGATCAGGGAGAGAAAGTTTCAACCACAATGGCGAGACCTCTGGAATGGCTTGCGTATGATACAAATTAGGTCTTTTCATGAAATCTTGTGTAGATCAATGCCAACATTCAGATAAGTAGCCTAAGTTAGAGAAAAGAGTAAAGAAGTGTATGATCATGAATTGCTGTGGTAGGCTACAATGTTGAAATGCAGATCTAGCTAAAAGCTAAAAAGGCTGTCACAAATGCATGCATTTTGAGTTAACTTTCACTATGAATTGAGTACATGGGGACCCTATTTGAAACAAGTCATTAGGCTTTCAAGGGCTTTTCAATCCTATTTAGCTTGTATTTAAACTGTACTTTCATGTGCTTTTTTCTGCAAATGTCTAAATAAAGTATTCAATCAATCAGTTTGTAGCTAGATCGGCGCGAGTGACACCATATCGTATACTTCGTAATGCAATGTTGTACTGTACGGTCAGTTATGTGTTAAGTGTGTTGCTCCGGGACACTTTGACTCTTAAGCCCCATTTCACGAAAAGAGGTCAAAAATTGTAATAACTAAAGGCTGGAATGCCTTTCCAAAGGTCTTGAGAACTGCAGGCTCTGTTGACATTTTTAACAAATGACATGACCTGCTTGGTGAAACATGTTCAACAACTCTTTTGAACATGTGGTGTAGGTGGAAATGGCGTTGCACGCATGGGAACGGCGTTCCCATAGCAAACGTTGCGGGGGCAAACGTGTGGGAACGCTCTCCCTCAGTGTCCAACTATTTTTTTTTTTAAATAATCGCTTATGAGGTTTAGCACGATTTATTTGCCGTTCTGTCTCTTCTATGTGTGAGTGAGAGCTCACTCAGCGGGTGTCACTCAGTGTTGCCAAGTATAGTGAGAGAAATGAGCCAGCCGACCTACAAAAACAAGCCAATAACAACCCAAAAACAAGCCAAAGTTTGTTCCAGGGAAGTTGCGGGAAATAAGCAGACTTGGCAACGCTGGCTATGAACCCATTGTCTGGGAGTGCGCTCAGCAGCTCATTGGCTCATTACTCATAACACGACCAATGAGAGTTAGCGCTTTCACGTTGCTAGGATACATAGTGCCCAACGCTGCCTGTGTAGTAGCGTGGAAATCAAAACAAATCAAGTGTAGCTTGTAGGGTGTGTCTTACATGTGCATGCCTTGGACTTTCTCATCAACAGAGAATACCTGATCACCTTAATGGAATGCACTACCGTACCTTGCCAAACCAAATGGTTTAGCTGGTAGAACTTGATCTCTTTCTGTCCTCAAGTAACACTGTCTTTTGAGAAGCCAGCAATCTCTATATTAGCCATATGATGTATAATACGCACCCACTCACCTTTGCAGCTAAGTGGCCCTTTTGAGGTTGAAGCACTGTCTGTACTGATGAGACTCAACTATTATTATCCAAAATAATTAGGATTTAATTTGTTGGTCGCTCAGTAGTTAAAATCACCTCACTGGGGCACTGGACAGACTAACAATTCACACACAGTGTTTGTTTGTTTGTTTGTTTGTTTTTTGGTTTGTTTGTTTGTTTATCTATTTATCCATTTAAGTTTTAAGTTTTTAATCAGTGCTAAATAGCTATATATTCCAGTAATCATTGCCAGCATAAAGTGTTTATTTCAGTAGTAGGGGTCTCCCAGTCTCTCCACCTTTTTAATAAACCAACAATACATTTTCAAGTTGGGATACCAATTTTATCCAGTCAGGGGAGAGAACGTATACAGGTTACAGGATAAACAAGTGAGGACGTGTGTGTGTGTGTGTGTGTGTGTGTGTGTGTGTGTGTGTGTGTGTGTGTGTGTGTGTGTGTGTGTGCGTGTGCGTGTGCGTGTACTGTACAGTCATAATTTACCTAATCTAACAACCAATAGAGCAAAGTCAATAGACTTCTAGTTCACTGGTGAATTGTACTTGAACATCCCTTCTGTTACTGCAGGGGTTGAAGGTATACAATTAGTTAAAATTTAAATGACAAAATCTCAATAACATTGATGTTTTATCATTGCCTGGGTTTAATGTTAACCACTTCCAACGTGGCGGCAAAAATACATCTTAGTTCTAATTTATAAAGCAGTGCTTAATTGAATTGTAGGATTCTATTGTACCTACAGGAGTCTTGCAATTATTTGGCAACATAATAGTAGGCTATACATGGTACTAATGTAACATACAGTACAGTTGGATTTTAAAACTATTTTGTTACATAATGAGCATCTACATGTAGATAGTTATACTTGTATATGTCAAATATGGTCTGAAGAATCAATAGAAAATCCAAGAAATTTGAATCTGGAAAAGTATGGAATTTTGAAATGGAAATTGTGTAGAAACCCTGATTATAACTTTCACTGACGGCCGGGATTTCTGACTAATAACATTAATAGTTGATGGGAGTGGGACACTTTTAAAACGTGGCCTTGCTTTAATGTATCTCCGCACATCGTATCCAAAAAGTAAAGGTATTCTTCCCTGCTTAGAAAGAAAATCTAAGCGACGGGTTGAAACAAGCGTTTAACCCATTTATGGCACGGTCACACCGCACTTTTATTTTACCTATGGGACGGAATTTGCCAATGCTTTGTCAATGCAAATGCGTGGATTCGAGTGAAAGATGTGATTCCGTCCCATAGGTAAAGTAAAAGTGCGTGTGTGACCGTGCCCTAAATAGGTTAGATAAAAGGATTAAATATTACCATAGTTCTTATGCTTATTCATATTCTTCTTTGCGACCAACATGCCTTTTAAAGATTTTTTATCAGGCAGTAGCCTATACCTCCATCACCTGCACCAATGAACTGTACCGCTTGCAACAAAAGGGTGAGGCTTAGTGACATACTACAGGATGCTCATGCTATAAAAACTGGGATACAGTATTTGGTGTGTTCATTTCAGTTGTGTTGGCTTGGACTAGCTTTATTCTGGTTTCTAATATGGGTGATACATTTATAATAGCAATAGACTTCGGTACTGCTTACAGTGGGTACGCCTATACTCTCAGCGGCAAAGATCCCAAACTTCCACACTGGGGAATAAAGCAGGCGCTGGACACCGTAAAGACGCCTACATGTGTTCTATTTGATGAAAATGAGGAATTCCTCAATTTTGGTTATGACGCTAAAAGCCAGTACACTACAAAAGGAAATGCATTTGCAAAGAAAACACTTCTCTTTGAAAACTTCAAGATGGAACTCTACGGAAAAGTAAGTGATTAGGATAGAAATGTGTTCCAAAAATTATATATAATTAATTATATATACATTTAACATCTGTTTCGTTCATAACCAATATGATTTTTTTATTTTCAACAGACCAGAATCAATGAGAAGTTAATGATTACAGCCGCAAATGGGAAACAAATGACAGCCCTGAAAGTCTTCACAGAAAGTCTACGCTACCTGAAGGAACATGCACTGACACACATTGCTAAAAACACAAGAGGAACCAGTCCAACTGCGTTTGACTTCACCTGGGTTCTGACTGTTCCTGCTATTTGGGATGCTTCCTCAAAACAGTTCATGAGAAAAGCAGCAACTGAGGTAATTTCATGTCTACAGTAAACATCATTATGGCATCTCGAAACCCAAATCATCAGCTGATTTATTTGTTCATAAAACATACCTAACTCCCCAGAAATGTTAGAAATTGAAACTTTGCTTTATCCCCAAATTGTCTTTGTTCATTAAATGTAACTGGTACTTTTATGCATATGATGTGGGAAGGAATGTCCTACAGTTAAATCCTTTTGGACACAGGTTACCAATTATCTATGCAAAGTTTTACAAACACATATCCCCTATTGTCCAAAATTGATGATTCTTAATGACGATGATTCATTAACTTTAAGTCCATCCCAAAGACGAAAAGGAAGCAGTTATTACTTTTTGTTGTTTTAATGGAACTTTTTTACAGCATGATTAAATGGTGCTAATCAGCAAACAATAGACAGTTGGAATCACATTTTACATCAAGTTAGGACCTGTACTGTATGATTATTAATAGTATCTGTTATATATAAAATGCTCATCTTTTTGATCATTACAGGATTTGTTGCTTGACGTTTTTCCGTCTATGAGAGGGTGGGTTGGGAGGGGTTAATTCAATGTTTTGTTTAGTTTATTTTTTATTTGATAAATTGTACTCGTTTTTTGGTTAACTATGGCTTTGATTAAGTTAATTTGAATTATTATATTGTGATTATTGTGGTAGTATTGTCATAGTTGTCTCCGCCAGGCCGAAAGCCATGGTTGAGACTATGTTTTGCACCCTGTCCGTCCGTCTGTGTGTCCGTGTGTCCGTGTGTCCGTCCGTGTGTCCGTCCGTGTGTCTGTCTGTCTGTGAGCAGCTAATCTCCCACACTGTTGGTCCGGTTGCTGCGAAACCCCACATTTTTTAGATTGGCTTGTTATAGCGCCAGCAGCAGGCCAATTTTTGCAAAACAAATGTTTTAATATTACTTCCTACAAACGTCATGCAAATCAGTACACAGTATCTCTATAGTCATGTGATTAAGACGGATGTGTCCGATACTTCAAATTCCATCCTAATTGGCTAACATTATCTTTCAAAGTTTGCAGGATAGGTCCGTTTTGAACAAAATGCTTCTAATCATGAACACAGTGTGCGATTTCTGTGAAATTTTGCACACATTCTCACTAGGCCGGAAGAAATGCCACCCTTTTCACATTGGCCTGTTATAGCGCCACCAGCAGGTCTAATTTAATAATAGAGATCTATTTGTTTTTGTATTTAAAAAAAACAATTAATGCTTGTACCTGTATCCTATTTTTTGTCTCCTATAAAAAAAAGTTATAACAAAAAAGAAAATATCTACATGATATTTTCTACACATGTAAATGTGTCTGTGTTTTTTTTTGGATTGTCATTCTTTCTTTCTTTCTTTTCAGGCTGGCATTGTGAGAGAAAGTAAACCGGATAAGTTGGTCATCGCATTGGAGCCAGAGGCAGCCTCAATTTGGTGTATGCAACTGCCCACAACGGGTTATATTGAGACGAACACAACAAATGCCACCCTACATCAAAATCCTGGAACAAAATACGTTGTTGCTGATTGTGGAGGTATGTTGTACTGTGATATTTTTGCAGACTTAAGTGTGAGTGTGTGTGTGTGTGTGTGTGTGTGTGTGTGTATACAGTAGTATGTGTACAGTATGTATAAGTCAAAGTAATACTCAGCTGTACATACATTAGTTTTACTTTCAATATACTGCAAAATCCTTATCTTTACAGTAAATGTATGCAACTTCGCTACATTCTTCTTCTGTTGTCCACGTTTTTATATGTATTAAAAACGTTCATATTTTAAAGCCTAACATTGTTGTCTTTCAGGTGGCACCGTTGACATCACGGTACATGAAGTATTGGATAGCGGAGTCCTGAAAGAGCTGCATAAGGCCTCTGGTAATGATATGGGAGGGGAGCAGGTTAACAAAATGTTCAAATGTTTCCTCCAGGCAATATTCTCTTGTGAACTCTGGAATGAGTTTGAAAGAAAGTTTCCCATTGATGTTCAAAAACTGATGAATACATTCCGTATACTTAAGACTGATGATGATGATGATGATGAGGATGTATACATGACCTGCCCTCCTAACTTAGAAAAGTTAGCTCAGCAACCAATAGAGAAATACTTCGAGAATGTGCAAGGTGTATCCTGGGACGAGGGGGAGATCACAATCTCAAGAGAAAAGATGAGATCTTTCTTTGATGAAAGTCTGAGAGGCATCACTAAAAGTCTCAAAGGAGTCTTTCAAAAGGTTGAAATTGATCACCTTGTGTTAGTGGGGGGCTATGCAGAAAGTACGGTTCTGCGCAAACACATTACCAAGCAGTTTGGTGCTCAGTGCTCAGTACTGTGCCCTGCGTTTCCCCAGCAGGCAATTTTGCAGGGAGCTGTCATGTTTGGAGGAAACCCTGCGGTAGTGGTATCACGAAAAAGTGCCTTTACTTATGGTATTAAGGTCTTTAAGAAGTTTGATGCTTCGAAGCATAAGGCTGATAAGATGTACACAAATGACAGCGGTGTCTGGTGTGATGATTGTTTCTCAACACTGGTGAAAATAGATGAAGATGTGGGTTGGGATGAAACCAGAGACCACATCTTCAAACCAGCAGATAGAAACCAGACAGCAATTCATTTTGGTTTTTATCGCACAGAAAGGGAAAATCCTCAATATGTAGATGACTGGGGAATAGAAAAACTGAACTCGTTTGACGTTGAGTCGCCAGATACTAGCCGTGGGCTGGATCGTCAAATCCAGTTGCAAATGAAATTTGGCTTCACAGAAATAACAGCCACAGCCACTGATGTGGATTCCAAGTCAACAAACTCAGTCAAAATTGACTTTTTGAGCAAGTAGGATCCTACAATAAGACTAACTATATACATTGTAATAACTTTAAGGCCCAAGTTATGTAATAGTTAAGAGATGTACTGTAACAGGTTGGCCAGAAATATGAACCACTGTATAAGGGAACATGGTGATTTTGGCTATTGTAACTTTAATCTGATACTTTAAAGCAGGGGTTCTCAAACGTTTGTATACCAGTCCAGGACCCCATTTTATTTATAGTGCAACAAATTATAGTATAGTATATTTAAAAACAAAGCATGCATTGGTCGCCTTGATTAGGAATATTAAAAATTAAATAATAGTAAATGCAAAGCATAGAGTATATATAGCCTATATCAGAACCTTAATACAAAATGTATAAAAACAAAGAAAATGCATCACAGATTATTAAAAAAAAAAAAAAAAAAACAACAACAGACTTAATGTAAAGGATAAGGATGTCTAAAAATGTTTTGTCAATGTGCCACCCACCCTCTCCTCCCTGTGACCCCACTTGGGGTCCCGACCCATATAGAACCTCTGGGTTGCATTTGGTTTATGAGGAATTGTATTCAGTCATGTTAATTTGTATTCTTTGACACAAATGTTGTTCACATTTGCATAATTAAGTTATTGTTTTATTCAAATGTATTTTGTTATTACTATGTTGTGTATATAAATGACCAAATGATGTAAGTCTGCATCCTCTGAAATCCCCAAAATGCATTATTTCTTTTTCTTGGTTTGGATTGAATGTTTATTCTTCTTTGTACTTCATTTGACTTGTATCCTACTGTAAATGACACAAAGAAATAAATGTGATGTGCTGTGCAAATGAGTCACTGTTTATATGTGAGTGAACTTCAGGCAACATTAATATGAAAACAACTGAAAATCTTAAGTATGGTAATGTAACTGTTGTGTGTAACAGTATGACGACAATATTTTGGAGCAATATGTTCTTGAAATTGAAACTTTGAGTTGGCATTATCAAGATTTACTCATCCTACAACTGTGGTAATATTCTAGTATGACAAAGAATAGAGTACGAGCACAGCAGACTCTGATAATATGTCTGTAGCACAAAATTCAGGCGTTCCCAAACCTTTTCAGCTCTGGACCTTCATTTGAATTCTCATAGTCATTTTTGGTGGCAGCATTGTGCATGTCTGTAAACAGTATCATTTGGGACTACTGGGCCTACACAGCTCGTAGGACACTTTTAAGATGTGACTCAACTTTCTAATTAATCATGTTTACAATACAGTGAAGTCAAGCTTGATCATATTATTCAATAGAGTGACTCTAGAGACTGTTAACCATCTGTGATGGGCCACTGTCTAACACAGGTTCTAAGGCGCAAAACATTCATGGTTTAAGGTTTCAAGGTCAAAGTTAATCCTATGTACGAGTTTTGGGATACTGATCAAGGCCAAGACACAGAAGGCAGGGTACAAACCCAATTAAGGGCGTTTATTTCAGATACCCCAGGAAGGTAAAATGCTGTGTATTCTTGTTCTTCATAGTAACATTTAAGGCCTCCTCATGGGGTCATATTGTTTAAAAACATGCATTAGGCAGTGCAGAATAATGCACTTTAATCACAAACAGAGCTTCATTTGACATTTCAATGTCGATCTCAAATATTCCTTATGAGGCCATTTAAGATAAGTTTAAGAACTGTTATTATCATATCATTCATGATTGTAGTGGGTTGGCTTCTCTGGTTGCCCCTAGCAACGCAAAGCAACGCCCCCATAATCACCAGGCTGATTAATAGGCAGCTCTACGCAGCCGCTAGTTAGTTGGCGTTTGTCCGTCTGCCTGGTCGTGGGTTGTGTGCGGGAGCGTCGCGGTTCAGCGTCTCGTTTAAGGTACCGAATGTAACTATATGTGTTAACTGCATATTGATGTGTGAGCCTAGCAAAACTTAATGCTGTTCTATCCTGCAGGTGCTCACTGCTCCCCCCATCCCGACCTGTTCTCTTTGTGAGCGAGAGGTGTGCGTGGTGTGCTGTCTGTCTGTTTGTCCAGTCTGTGCTGCTCTAACTGTTTATAGAGGTAAGGCAGTCGCGCTGCGCACATTGTAGCTTGTTTTATGTGATTGATCAGGTTATTAATTATGTCATGTTTGTTTTGTTAGGTGAAGCTCCGTTTGCCGCTGCTGTTTTTGTCCTTATTATTTTGGTTATTTGATTTAGGTTTATTTTGGTTATTTGATTTAGGTTTATTTTGGTTATTTGATTTAGGTTTATTTTGGTTATTTGATTTGGTTATTTGATTTATTGTGTTTGTGCAAACCAGCTGCTCTATAATAGATATATATATATAATAGTATAACCTGAGGTATCTTTGGCTCCGGCCGTGCCAGTACTAGGGGGCTATAGTTGTAGTCCCGACAGGTGGGTGGTCACTGGTGATAGGCTGTATTGGAGTTTGTGTTAGTTTTAGTGCATGATTTACTGTTTTGGCTGCATGCTGATTTAGTCTTTTAAGATTTCAGTGTTGTGTTGTTTTTAACATGTTTTCTCTTGTCTTTTAGTGCGTGTGCCGTTTATGCGCTTTTGGTGGCGGTGAAACCCCTCTCTCCTCACTCCCTCACTCCCTGCCTCCCTCTTGTGTGTAAGGACACCTATGCCCCCGGGTTACTGGTACTCTAGGCTATTGCCCCATTTTTATCCCTTTTGATACTGTTTGATTGAAATGGTGAATTACCTTTTACTTAGTCTTTGTAATTGATAATAAATATAACTTACAGTTCATGAACTTGACCCCTTCCAGTTTGACGTATTATTGATCGTTGCTTATTTTGCTCTTAATTATAAATAAAACGAATGTACTCTTTTCAACTGGAAACACACGTCTCTGCTCCTCCTTATTATAATAACCTGTGGTCTAGTATTCAAGGTGTATTGTGCATTATAGAATATTCTCTGGGTGAAACTCCCAGAGTGGCGTAGTCTGGTATCCTGTTTCCGGGCCTAAGTGCCCTGGTCTCACATGATACCCAAGGTTGAAGATTTGCTCAGTTAAATAATTTGATCAATCCACACCCATTGGGAGTTGATCCAAAGTAAACTCCATTGTATACAGTATGTTAGAATTCTGTTTATGTGAACATACAATACTTGTACGAATTTCAACCCGACGCACACTACTTTGTGCGACTGGTCGGCTAACGGCCCTCGCAAAAGGCCGGAGTCCCTGAATCGGTGTAAAGTAGATAATACTCAGACCTACCCAAACCTGTGTCTTTTATGGTTTTTATTTACTAACACAAATACAAACATACATTAACACACCTAGCAGACAATCATTCTACTAAGCGGCCAGTCAACTACTATCTTAGTCAACTCCAACCTTGCCAGTAGGCTCACATTCTACTAACAAAGTCTAGCCAGGTCAGGCTGTCCGGTCAGACAGACAGACAGACAGGTCAAACAGGTTTTAAACCTACAGAAAGATTGAAACACAGAAACAATAATACAATATTACCGACATGAATCTTCACACAAACAATAAACATATCAGCATATATGACCATTAATCTTTGTGTATCAAGAGCTTTTCTACTTACTACTGGTCTGTTGAGGGACTCCAAGAAACTGAGTTCTCAGTGACTCTGCCACACAGACCCACACAAAGGATGTTGCCTCCCACCAGAGATCATGCCCACCCCCCAAGGTGGCCTGGTTCTCTCTCTCTTTCCTGATAAGACTGGAATTTTTATGACCCTCAGAAAATCTAAGCAAGGACCCCCAATATGTGCCTTTACTCACTGGGCAAATACGATGAGCACCTCGCAAGTGTCTTTCTCCTTCCCCCTAACATAGGCATCAAGCATGTCATTTGAGCCTCTCTCTCTCTCCTCTTCGAGATAAGGGAATGGTACGGAATTTACGACCCACACACTCTGAGAAAGGACCCAACTTATCAGACATTATAGAGCTGCCTCAGTTAATGACTCCAAACAGGCAGTATTAACCTTCATATATGTATGTATTTTACCTATGCCTTTATATGTCGGCCTACCACACAGTAAATACACACATAATTATAATAATAATAATATCACAGGCGCTGAAGGCATGGAAAACCTAACACCTCCCACCCGGCCTCTGGGTCGGCCGACCCAGAGGCCGCAATAACCTCTCACATTCACGGCCCACCCATATGATAATCCTCCCCCACTGGCAGCAGGAAATGGCTACAATCCATTTACCTCTGGTTTATGGCTTAGAGAACACACTGGAAGGTCGCCCCTTAGTGAGTGAGGCACCGCCTGGCATAGTAAGCCATGTACTTCACACATGCCTAACTAGGTACATCTTACATTGGTCTGCAAACCACTCCGATCCCATACTCGGAACAGCCCACATGTCAAACTTAAAAAGTTACGTACTTCACACATAACATGAATTTATGCACACCACACATGTTTAACATAAATTCCCCAATCCAAATTGTTTACCCAGAAAACAAAATAATTTGGTATGTAGTTGCCTGTTTTCCCCCACTTTAAACCCCTTTCAATACCTATAGGCCTTCATTAAAGGCCGATAGTGGATCAAAACTGCACGAATTCTCGAACCCTTCAAACTCCCACTAGCCTCACCTTTAAGAGAGCAATAGTTAGGCCAGTAGTTCAAAACCGTGCAAATCTATAAACCACTATCGGTCAGTGTCAATAGTTCAAAACTGTACGAATTTTTAAACCACTTGAACTCCCACTAGCCTCACCTTTAAGAGAGCAATAGTTAGGCCAGTAGTCCAAAACTGTACGAATTTGTAAACTACTTCGACCACCTATATCCTGGGCAAAGTTTTAAAATGAAAATTAGCAGATCTACAAGCTCATCTTTTGGAACACTGATGTGTCCTTTCCCTCCCACTTTAAACCCCTTTCACTCATGGGCAAAGTGTCTTAAATGTTTCGCAATGGTAAAATAGCAGATCTACAAGCTCACAACCTGGCAGGTCAGCCATTTAGCCAATTTTGCGTGACATCATCGTACAACTAAGTATATAAGTGGTGAACATAACCTGCATCAATGCACCCCACTCAACCCCCTTCCATCACAACTTAGAGGTAGGCAGTAAATTAATACTCATCATCATCATCATCATGCAAGTTATTCAAATCCTCATCATAATTGCATACATTTTGAAATGGCTCCATTCATTTCACTGTTACAGGCACATCATAAAGGTCCTAAACTACCACACACAGTAAGACACTTTAGACGTCCTTCGATGTCGCATAGCACACATTTGGAAATGGCTCCATCCATTCACATGTTAAGAAACATCACAAAAGGTCCTAACTACTACAACAAAAGTAGGACACTTCAGACGTTTTCTTTTTTAGTGCTGCGCATAGCATCTCTGTCCACCCGAGTGCACCTAAGTACCCCTGCCAGCCGACCATAAACGGACACATAGGCCCACCGCCTTGTGGGCCTCTGTGCCAGTCATGCTCAACCGCAGCGGTCCAGGTTGCTTCGGTGTGGCCCTGGCCATATCCAAACCACTGCCACCCCCTGCGGAGGGTAGAAGTGGAGAAGTCAGCTTCTCTGGCAGTGTTCCTGTGCCGCCGCGAAACGCAACCCCACCACCAGCCCGCGCCGATGACTGTGGTGGGACAGTGACTTCTTTCAGCCTCCCCCTCAACTTACTCATGACCCACCGACCAGGCGCGAATGGGTCAGGGGGTTTCAGCAGCTCACACAACTCTGCCAACCCCAGGAGCAGCTCCTCTTGCTCCTGGTTCGTTAGGCCGCGCCCTCCAAACCCGACTGGTCTGGCTCTTGTGGCTACTGGCCTCCCACCTTGACCCACCCGGGCCTCGCTCTTCCCTGGTGTGGTGACAGAGTGTGGATCGTTGTCGGCCGTCCCCGTTGGCTTAGGTGGTGCCACGACGCTCTGCACTGGTGTGATGTCGGTGCGTGGATTGGTGTCGGTCTCCCCCCCGGCTTTCTCCGTAGGCGTCTCTACCACGACCGTCACGTCCCCCGCGGCCTCGTCCACGGGGGCTACTCCATCGACCATCTCCTCTGCAGCTTCCGTCGCGATCTCCAGTGGCACCTCCCCCGCATCCGCAGCTTCGTCCGCGGGAGCATCAACGCCGTCTGGTTCGACCTCTCCCTCCTCAGCCGCCGACGGCTCCTCTCTGCTGGCTGTCACGACCTCCTCGGCGCCTTCCCCGCGTGTCGTGATGAGTAGATCTCCCTCTCCGGGACGGCCCGGGTCTCCTGGCTCGCCCCCGACTCCTGGGAAGATCTGCTCCATCCGCCCTGCGTCAACCACCCGATCAGCGGTGGTCGCGCCTTCTGGCGGGCTCACATAGTCACTGGCAGCATCAATGAGTCTATCGTACTCTGCTCCCAGTGACTCCCTCTCCCTGACTAGTGTTCTTGCAAGAACCATAATATAGTCAGTCATCCACTGCAATGTCCCCCCAAAAGCCTTATGTGCTGCCTCCCCCCTCTCTCCTAACTCAACTAACCCTCCCATCTCACTCCTCTTCCCTCCCACTAAAAGTGTTCTCTGGACGGCTTGAAAGACAGGCCACTTAGTTAGTTATAAGTCAATAGGCTTGACAGCACCCAGTTAGCAATTTGGTAGGTAGCAGTGTCACCCTGTTGTTAGAATCCACAGCTCGCATCTGTGTACACTAACAACAACAATAATTTAACCCCTGATAACTAATCCTGACCCAGTATCACATACAGTTAAATAACGTTATCCCTGACTTAACATCACATACAGTAAACAATGAAACCCCTGACAACTAATCCTGTTCTAGTATCACATACAGTTAACATTGAAACCCCTGATGTTAAACTAGCCTACCCGACGGTGATCTCCGCCGCCTTGTCTCTCTACTTCTGACTACCTTCAAAAGTGGCCTCACTTCGTTCTTATTGCCCTGGTCCCATAACCCAGAGCAACAAGCTGGTTACAATTTGTCTAAACTACCTCAAACTCCCACTAGCCTCACCTTTAAGAGAGCAATAGTTAGGTCAGTAGTTCAAACTGTACACATTTCAAACACTCCCACTAGCCTCACCTTTAAGAGAGCAATAGTTAGGTCAGTAGTTCAAAACTGTACGTGTGCATCTCTTTACAACTTCTGACTACCTTCAAAAGTGGCCCAACGCGTGTATCCTTACAACTTCTGACTACCCTCAAAAGTGGCCTAACGCTTCTTATGGCCCTGGTCCCATAATCCAGAGCAACAAGTTATTTATAGCCGTGATAAATTATTATTTAACACGGTTATAAACGTAACCTGCTCCAAAGGGTCTCTGACTCCATTCAGAGACTATCAGGTTACTATTTGTTATAAACTACTTAAATCACCTAAAGGCCTTAATTAAAGGCCGATAGTCGTTTAAAACTGTATGAATTTTTTAAACTACTTCGACCCCCTATAGGCTATGCCTTAATGAAAAGGCAGACAATAGTTTAAAACTGTATTTTTAAACTATTGTCTGTAGTAGTTTAAAACTGTACGAATTTCAACCCGACGCACACTACTTTGTGCGACTGGTCGGCTAACGGCCCTCGCAAAAGGCCGGAGTCCCTGAATCGGTGTGAAGTAGATAATACTCAGACCTACACCAACCTGTGTCTTTGATGGTTTTTTATTTACTACACAAATACAAACATACATTAACACACCCAGCAGCCAATCGTGCTGCTAAGCGGCCAGTCAACTACTATCTTAGTCAACTACAACCTTGCCAGTAGGCTCACATTCTACTAACAAAGTCTAGCCAGGTCAGGCTGTCAGGTCAGACAGACAGTCAGACAGACAGTCAGGTCAAACAGGTTTTAAACCTACAGAAAGATTGAAACACAGAAACAATAATACAATATTACCGACATGAATCTTCACACAAACAATAAACATATCAGCATATATGACCATTAATCTTTGTGTATCAAGAGCTTTTCTACTTACTACTGATCTGTTGAGGGACTCCAAGAAACTGATTTCCCACTGACTCTGCACCACAGACCCACACAAAGGATGTTTCCTCCCACCAGATCATGCCCACCCCCCAAGGTGGCCTGGTTCTCTCTCTCTCTTTCCTGATAAGGGATCTAAGGTATTTTTATGACCCTCAGAAAATCTAAGCAAGGACCCCCAATATGTGCCTTTACTCACTGGGCAAATACGATGAGCACCTCGCAAGTGTCTTTCTCCTCCCCCCTAACATAGGCATCAAGCATGTCATTTGAGCCTCTCTCTCTCTCCTCTTCGAGATAAGGGAATGGAAATTACGACCTACACACTCTGAGAAAGGACCCAACTTATGAGACCTTATCTGCCTCAGTTAATGACTCCAAACAGGCAGTATTAACCTTCATATATGTATGTATTTTACCTATGCCTTTATATGTCGGCCTACCACACAGTAAATACACACATAATTATAATCATGATAATATCACAGGCGCTGAAGGCATGGAAAACCTAACAATACTTGTCCAATAAGCCAATAAACAGATAACTATGTGCAGCGGCGTAACGAGGCAGCAGTGGGCCCCGACGCGGGGTGTTCACAGTGGGCCATCAACTAACTACTATTTTACAGATGGCACGGGTGGGCCCCAAATGACTCTGGGCCCCAACGCAACTGCGTTGTCTGTGTCACGCTAGTGACGCCCCTGACTCTGTGACATGGCCACTGTTCAAACATGGTACACTAAACATGATGTGTCCCAATTCCATATTCATTCTAACATTATAACTCAGTAAAACAAATACAAGAATATAGCTGCAAGCAGCGATAATACGGGGCCAGTGAATAGAGAGAGAGAGAGAGACATGGAAACGGAATAGATTGAAGAGAGAGAGAGTTTTGACAACAATACTTTTGAATAAGCATTTCATGTTATCTTTAACATGAAATACTCTCAAATTAGCATTTCATGTTATCTTTAACAATTGCACATGCATTATTTGATGCAGTTATGTTTTGTGCAATGCAATTGAAAAGTGGAATGACCCACCCACAGACAGACAGACAAAAAGCAAAGTGCAATAATAGCACAATAAGACATGGAAAGAGAATAGATTGAAATTGAGACAAAGCAAATGATTCCAACAGGCGAATATTCTTTTCAGCCCAACCCAGCTGAGGTGGTCATATATAGGACGCAGGGGGGCAATCCCAGGTGAAAAACCTCACCCATTGACATCTCAACCTATTGCCATTGACAGGAATCAAACTCTCGACCTTTGGATTCACAGGCTGAGACACTACCTATAGGGCTATAGCTTTGTCCAGGCTGAGGTCATCTGTTGAAGATAAAAGTGAACCAGTGAAAGCAGCCGATCTACAAGCTCAGAAACATGTTGCTATCTGAAAAGTTTTGAGATTGTAGATCGGTTATTTTCACAATGAAGTTTGTCATACATTGCAAAAACATACTCTCTCCAAGAAGCATTTCATCATTACCTTTAACAGTTGCACATGTATTCAATGATACAGTCATGTTGTTTGCAATTCAATTTAAATTAAGTCTGCATCAAGTGAGGCTTGAACTGGCGACCCTGAGATTGTGAGGCCTTCATTTAAGGGAGACGCCATTGGCCCAACAGATAAGTAACTGTGAAAAAGGAGATCACACAGATGATACAGTTTCACGCAAATAGCTGAAAAATCCTGGGTTTAAGTGTTTTTCAAACTGCTCAAAATTGCGGACAATCTAAGGGCGGAGCTTACTGGTCAAAGCGATAGATGTGTTCCTCATGAGTCAAGGCACATGTGTAAGCAAGTTTCACGACTTTCTGCCAAACGAGGCATGACTTATGCCTGTTTAAAGTCTGCCTTTTCAAAAAATTGCTATAGCGCCCCCTTTTGGCCAATTGGAGTGAGATTGGTTTCAGTGATATTTGGAATGACCCTGTACATTTCTGCCAAGTTTCAAAGAAATGTGAGTCTGCATGTATGTTTTAGGCACAGATGAATAATTTTCATAAAACTGTAATAGTTAAAATCTATCTCCTCCTGGGATTTTTGAGCAATCTGCACGAAACATTTTACACATGAACTTTGGACCACTGCCTACAAAAATTTCCAACGGATTTTCCATAAGTGAAAAAATGCAGAAGTTAGGAGCCAATGACTGTTTTTCATATAATTCAAAATGGTGGGCGATCTAAAGGTCAGAGGTCAAAAGTCAGACCACGAAAGTTGTCGGGCATGAAGAGACGCATGTGTGTATCGAAGTTTCATGGTTGTAGGTCAAACAGGGCATGAGTTGTACCTGTTCAAAGTTGGCACTTTCAATTGAGTGCTATAGCGCCACCCTTTGACGAATGAGTGTGAGAATTATTTCTTGGTAGTTTTTCATGAGCATCTACCATATGGCCGAGTTTCGTAAAAAGCGTATGCACGGTTAAGCCAGAACTGGCAAAAACAAGTATTTTTCAAACTGCTCAAAATTGCGGAAAATCTAAGGGCGGAGCTTAATGGTCAAATCGATACGTGTGTTCCTCATGAGTCAAGGCACATGTGTAAGCAAGTTTCACGACTTTCGGCCAAACGAGGCATGACTTATGCCTGTTTAAAGTCTGCCTTTTCAAAAAATTGCTATAGCGCCCCCTTTTGGCCAATTGGAGTAAGATTGGTTTCAGTGATATTTGGAATGACCCTGTACATTTCTGCAAAGTTTCAAAGAAATGTGAGTCTGCATGTATGTTTTAGGCACAGATGAATAATTTTCATAAAACTGTAATAGTTAAAATCTATCTCCTCCTGGGATTTTTGAGCAATCTGCACGAAACGTTTCACACTTGAACTTTGGACCACTTTCTACAAAAATTTCCAACGGATTTTCCATAAGTGAAAAAATGCAGAAGTTAGGAGCCAATGACTGTTTTTCATATAATTCAAAATGGTGGGAGATCTAAAGGTCAGAGGTCAAAAGTCAGAGTGTGAAAGTTGTTCAGCATGAGGAGACGCATATGTGTATCCAAGTTTCATGGCTGTAGGTCAAACAGGGCATGAGTTGTACCTGGTCAAAGTTGGCATTTTCAATTGAGTGCTATAGCGCCACCTTTGGACGAAAGATTGTGAGAATTATTTTTTGATCGTTTTTCATGACCATCTACCATATGGCCGAGTTTCGTAAAAATCGACAGCGCGGTTCAGCCAGAACTGCGAAAAGTGGCAGAAGAAGAAGAAGAAGAAGAAGAAGAAGAAGTGACAGAATACTGCCAATAACAATACGTGTACAGAGCAGAGCTCTGTCCCCGTAAATATAGCTGCAAGCAGCAATAAGTGGTTTCGAGAGAGAGAGAGAGAGAGAGAGAGAGAGAGAGAGAGAGAGAGAGAGAGAGAGAGAGAGAGAGAATGTTTTCCCTCAGTTCTCCACTGTAGGACCTCGACCTGTGGGTTTACCCCGTGAAAGGTTGAGTCTAACCTCACTAGGCCTTCCCCCTGCAGTGGTGGCCACTATCCAAGGGGCTAGGGCTATGTCCAGAAGTCAGTATGACATCAGGTGGACCATGTCCTGGTGCCTGGAGCACTCTCCTCAAGTGGAGGCTTCCCAGGCTTCAGTGGTGAGCATTCTGACTTATCTGCAGGACAGATTAGATCAGGATTTGGCTTTCTCCACGATAAAGGTGTACCTGGCGGCCATCTCCGCGTGCCATGAAGGTTTCAATGGCGAGTCGGTAGGCAAGCACCCACTGGTGCATCGTTTCATGAACGGCGCCAAGTGGGCTAAGCCAGTGAACAGACCTTTGTTTCCTAAATGGGACCTGGCCTTGGTGCTAGCAGCACTGTGCCGGCCCCCCTTTGAGCCCTTGGAGACTGCATGTCTGAGGATTGTCAGTCTCAAAACGGTGCTCCTTTTAGCCCTCTGTACGGCGAAACGTGTCGGGGACATGCAAGCGCTCTCTGTGAGTGAGGATTGCATGCGGTTCTCGGATGATGGCCAGAGGGTTTTGTTAAAACCCAATCTGGCATATGTGTCCAAGACCGGCGTGGTCGCCAGAGCTCCTGTGGAGCTAGGGGCTTTTCTTCCTCCACCGTTTGCCTCAGCAGAGGATAAACGGTTGCATTGTCTCTGCCCAGTGAGGGCCTTGACGCTCTACTGTCAGATGACGGTGGCTGGCCGTGTGTCGCCTCAGCTTTTCGTCTCCTACGGCCGGGGCCGTAGGACGGCGGTGGCTAAACCGACCCTGTCCAGATGGATTGTGGAAGAGATTCGGTTGGCATATGGGAGTAGTGGCACTGCTGTCCGGGTGGGACTGAGAGCTCATTCTACTCGGAGTGTGTCTGCATCGTGGGCCCATTACAAAGGGATGTCGTTGCAGGACTTATGCTCGGCAGACAACTGGTCGTCTCCCTTAACATTTGTGTCAAGGGGGACGTTAACCATAGCGTGCTCAATTTTCATCCGATTTTCAAACGGTTTGGTGTGTTGTAAACACCAAAGATGTAGTTATGATACTACATACTCATAATTATAATCATGTTTTTTTTTTTAAATAACATTAAGTATGCAGTATCATAACTACATCTTTGGTGTTTACAACACACCAAACCGTTTGAAAATCGGATGAAAATTGAGCACGCTATGGTTATTTCAAAGTACATGCACCATAGACATAATGTTATGAATGACCGTCGCAAGATGGCCGCCATGTGGCAACGTCGTACTACATTGGCCAGCAGCGCGGGTGAGTCATCTAGCCTTTATATATATCTATGATTCCTCGTACCAGGTTGGGCGCCCATAGCTGAATGGTTAGAGTGCCCGCCTGAGAAGCCGCTTGTCCCAGGTTCAAAGTGTCCTACGGTAAGACACATGCCTACACCCTAACTACTAACTACACCCTAACTGCTCCCCCCTCCGCACTCCTCTGTGGGGAGCATTCAGCTGGGCGAATCTGAAAACTGCAGTTCCGGACGAAAAAAAGATCAAAAACAAGAAGGTTAATTACTAAAGGTGACAGAACCTTTCAGTTTGTAGCTCCCAGACTCTGGAATGCCCTTCCACAGGTCTTGAGAGCTTCAGGCACTGGACATTTTTAACAACAACATTCTTACCAAATGAAAAAAAAAGAAAAAAGGTTAAGCCGAAAACTGAAGTTCCAGACGAAACAATGTCAAAAAACAGGTTAACTCATTCAGTGCCTGACTTATTTCTGGCAGTTTGGCCAGAGTGCCAGAGCCAAAATTCATTGTAAAAAAAAAAAAGGTGCTTAGGAGCCGAGATACAGCCTTTTTCAGTAAGAAGTTAAAGAAGAAGTGAATGGGGCAGAACATTTTCAAATCATCATATCCCCCCCTGAGAGGTCTTGAGAGCTTCAGGTACTGGACATTTTTAACAACAACATTCTTACCAAATGAAAAAAAAAGAAAAAAGTTAAGCAGAAAACTGAAGTTCCAGACGAAACAATGTCAAAAAACAGGTTAACTCATTCAGTGGCTGACTTATTTCTGGCAGTTTGGCCAGAGTGCCAGAGCCAAAATTCATTGTAAAAAAAAAAAAACCACGTGCTTAGGAGCCGAGATACAGCCTTTTTCAGTAAGCCCCCCCCCCCCCCCCCCCCTGGACGTCTTACACGTCCAGTAGCACTGAATCAGTAATGGCTAAAGGTGACAGAACCTTTCAGTCTCTGTTGCCTTTCCCACACTCCAGTTAAGTGTTTAACAGTTTTCTGTGTTCTTTATGTTAAATAAATTCATGTATTTGGGCGAAACTCATGCCTCAGTCTCATTTATCTAATCTGTAAATCTGTAAATTCCTTGCCACACTAGGTTACACACTAGGTTACATAGCCTATGTAAAGCACTGAGTTCTCTGTGAGAAGCGCTATATACAAATAATATGTACATACTTACTACACCACATGTTCAAAAGAGTTGTTGAACATGTTTCACCAGGCAGGTCATGTCATTTGTTAAAAATGTCAACAGAGCCTGCAGTTCTCAAGACCTTTGGAAAGGCATTCCAGCCTTTAGTTATTAACATTTTTGACCTCTTTTCGTGAAATGGGGCTTAAGTGTCAAAGTGTCCCTGAGCAACACACTTAAAGGGATATTTCACTTTCAAAACATTTTTGGGTGATTTTATCATCTACTCAAGCCTTTGTGAGCCCCCAGACAGTTTTTAAGTTGCTCGATTCAGTATTTAGATAAGTGATATTCATTTTATCAGACACGCCCCCTTCCTATACAAACCCATTGTAACTTCAAACTCCATTTTTAACATGTTAGATTCATCAAAAACACCCGTCCTTGGTTCTGGTGACTCATACCGCCCCCCTAATACGCGAGGGGGCCGTGTTTTTTCAATTACTTTTTTCATTTATTTTTAATATTTTTTTTGGAAAAAAATAAAAATAAAATACAATTAAAAAATAGAATAAAATAGATGAAAAAATATCTCGGAAAAACACGGCCCCCTCACGCATTAGGAGGGCAGGGTGAGTCACCAGAACCAAGGACGGGTGTTTTTGATGAATCTAACATGGTTAAAATGGAGTTTGAAGTTACAATGGGTTTGTATAGGAAGGGGGCGTGTCTGATAAAATTAATATCACATATCTAAATACTGAATCGAGCAACTTAAAAACTGTCTGGGGGCTCACAAAGGCTTGAGTAGATGATAAAATCACCAAAAGTTTTTTTGAAAGTGAAATATCCCTTTAACCCATAACTGACCATACAGTACAATATTGCATTACGAAGTATACGATGGTGTCACTCGCGCCGATCTATCTACAAACTGATTGATTGAATACTTTATTTAGACATTTGCAGAAAAAAGCACATGAAAGTACAGTTTAAATACAAGCTAAATAGGATTGAAAAGCCCTTGAAAGCCTAATGACTTGTTTCAAATAGGGTCCCCATGTACTCAATTCATAGTGAAAGTTAACTCACAATGCATGCATTTGTGACAGCCTTTTTAGCTTTTAGCTAGATCTGCATTTCAACATTGTAGCCTACCACAGCAATTCATGATCATACACTTCTTTACATAACCTTAGTGAGTATACGTTATCTTTTCTCTAACTTAGGCTACTTATCTGAATGTTGGCATTGATCTACACAAGATTTCATGAAAAAACCTAATTTGTATCATACGCAAGCCAATTCCCAGAGGTCTCGCCATTGTGGTTGAAACTTTCTCTCCCTGATCGTATCATAGGCTATACTGCCTTTCACTTTCCCTCAAATCTTCCGCAGAATTTCTCTGATATCTGTTTTTTACCCGGCGTTTGGCCAGATATTGGTGGTTTTCAAATGAGTCACTGGTGCAAGCAAATTAGTCACTATATGTGAGTGAACGTCAGGCAACTGAAAATCATAAGTATGGTAATGTAACACCTGACAAACATTACAACCACAATGCTATGTGGATTATGTCCATGCCCCACCATTGCCAACAAAGAAATACAGATAAAGCAACATTGTGCCATAAACTGTTAGTCCGTCATAATCAATTCATCATAGTCAGTTGTCAAATATCAACTTTGTCAAAGGCAACCTCTTTTCATACATTTTGTACTTTATTGTTGCATGAAAGTATCTTGATACATCAGAATACATAATCAAACTAGTGGTGACATTATTTTTTGATAGACCTATTCATAGTCACCACCACATATCAAAGAATTATATTTTTTTGTACTTTTGTATTTTTTTTGTACCCGGTCAACCAGGTATTACAATTGCTATTGTGCAATTGTGTGAACTATAATGTTTAACATATAACCCTTTAGAATGAAATCAAGTCATTTTGAGGCAGAAACAAGCTTTCAATCAACAGGTAGAAGCTGCAATTACTTTTTGGCAGGTGGAAAAAAATCATTGTTAATGAGTTATATTGGCCCTTTCAATGACTAAATTACACTGAGTGGACTATAATCAATGAACTATAACCCTCAGGAATGACAAATATAAATACATCATGTGTTATATTAGCCCTTCAAAGTCTTTGTATGCCTTTTACCCCTTTTTCACCGCAATTTTGTTGTTATGCCGATTGCTTCCTCCCCACACACATTTTTGTGTTGTCACTGCTGTTGTATCCTACTGACTCACCTGCTAGTGAGGAGCCCCCACCAGCAGAACGTTTAGAGCCATTGTCCTACAAGTGGTTCAACAAGTTATGCAAACCTCCCATTTCTGGTCAAATCATTTAAAAAATGTTTCTTGGCCTTCTTGGCACTCAAGATATTGCTGAACAGACTTGTAAACTAGGTGGAATTCTCTGTACATCCCTTAACTGGTTGAACCACTTCAACCCCTAAATACTTCATCCACCGGTGTCCCCCAGGGGCCAATACTAGGCCCCCTCCTTTTTCCCCTCTCCAACAAATCTCAACGTGTTACATTGTGACAATGGCCGCGTTTCCCAAACGAATTTCAGCTCCTGCGTAGCCTAGAAGCTGCGTAGGAGCCTCCACGCAGCTGCGCAGTAGAAACCCCGCTCCGCACTATCTTCGTTGGTAGCAGCTGTGTGTGCCCAACGTGCCATCTAAACTGGCTTCTGGAGACACCATCGTCGTAGGTTCCGTTACGTCTGTGCTAAAACTACATTCGTGAGACAGCATGGACGTAAAGGACTCCTGGACGAAGCCTACGTAAAGCCAACGTAAACTATGTAGTGCTGTCCTACTACACACATAGAGGTATAATATAACACTACACAGCAGTTTAAACACCCTTTGCGAATATATACATTATATCTATATATCTAAAGACCTTTATCTAAATTACCTTTATATTTATTGGACACTTACACTTTTTTAGGTACATTCTGTAATTTATTAAAATTTATTTTAAGGTGACATTTCAATGCTCTTAAATGAACACAGGCAACAATGGCTGCCATTCAAAAATGTTCAGAGGATAGAGGGGGCGTCTCCCTGCATGATTGACAGCTTTTAGCACCAATGGGGGAATTTACTTTAAAAGAAAGTTTAGGAATATATATATATCTATATATATATATCTATATATATCTATATCTATATCTACTAGACCATACCCGGTCGACGCATCCGTGGGGGGATATGCGCACATGATCTGGCAACCCGGGAGGCAACATTCTTTCACACATTAACGCTAATAAGAAGCTGAGATTTGATGAAATTGAAAAACGGGCTTCACAGTTAAGTTCAGATGGTAATGGTCAATGTGTGTGTGCAAAATCAGAGCAATTGCTCCAGCCACTGAGGAGAACCGGGTAGCTTCACCTACTCACTCACCACTACAGACAGAGGTTACTAGAATTATAGTAGGATATATATATATAACTGCTGCGCTGGTTCTATGTGTAGCCCCCACAGTCAAATTAGCCAGAGGTCGCGTGCAATAGTGCAATAGACCTGGCTATCAGGCAGGTTTATTGGCGTGACTGGTAACACGTCGGACTGGTGAGTGGGAGCTTCGGGTTCGATCCCAGAATGTCCCATTTCCAAAGTCTACTATACATAAAATCTTTTGAAAATAGCAGATCTACAAGCTTGTAGATCTGCTATTTTCAAAAGATGTTTTAACCATTCATAAACATGGCGAGCGCAACAGCTGTCACTTTGTGAGAGGAACGGGGGACTTTCATCATAACGTTTAACTATAAAACTTCGAAATTAAGGAAACATGTTTAGCTCAGCATCATTTACAGTATATACCTTTAGTTAACTTGGCATATGCTTAATATTTTTATTAGATGATCAGATCATCCGTGAGAGTACAATTTGTAAACTTCGGGTTCATGCATAGAGGACAAAGCACCGCAGCCGCTCGACCTACCCAAAAGAACAGATCTGCAAGCTATCGACACGGCACGTCGCAGTGCGTTGACAGCTTGTATATCTGTTTTTTTTGGGTAGGCACGTTATGCACCGGCCCGGCCGTAATTAATTATATATATATATATATATATATATATATATATATATATATATATATATATATATATATATATATATATATATATATATATATATATACTAGAGTTTCGGGGGGCTACGCCCCCCTCAACCCCAGCCGCGCACGGGGCCCAGCGTGGCCGCATGTATATTGGGGATGGAGGCGAGTGTTAGGCGTGCAACAGGCGGGGGGGGAGGTAGCAGTGTGTGCTGTGGAGGCTGTTGCTAACTTGCTATGAGGCAAAGAGGGAGGTAAAGAGTAGACAGCGTGGCGACGTGCACAGGGGAGCGGATAGTGTGGCTGTAAGTACAGGAAGAAGTAGAGGCAGCGTGTGTAGACATAGTAGTGACCTGAATGGAGCGTGGTGGTGGAGAAGAGACGCAGCAATGCAGAACTGTTGTTGCGCGTTGGCGACGTGTTGGTGAGCGTTGGCGGCGTAGAAGCATGTGTGTGTGTGAGTGTGTGTGTGTGGAGAAGGGACGTTGTGGCGACTGTATGCAGTGGCGTGGTGGTGAGGAAGAGGGGGTGGAGGGAGGGGTGTTGGTGTTGCCAGGTGAGCGTGTTGTAAGCGCGGCGGGCGCGAGTTTCAGCGAGGTGTAAGTGAGGCATGTAGGGAGAGAATGTAATAGTTATGTAGGGGGTCCGCGGTCAGCCCGCTGGTGGCCGGACCCCCTGTAAGTGTAGGGGCGCGTGGGGACCCCCGTAGAAGAGGGCGGGGCCCTTTGGATGGGTGTTGTTTGTTTGATGTAGGTGGTTGATTCTTTCTGGCGCTGGCTGTGCAAACCTGGCAACCCAGCGCATGCTGGCGGTGGCGTTACACCAGAAATGGTTCCTGGAGAAAATGGTGACCAAAAAAACATTTTGGAAAAAAAGGAAAAAACCCCGCACCGGCTGCCTGCTGTTGTGGTGATTAGGTCGTGCGCACGGTAAACGGTACGAAGCTGCCTCCCCTTCCGTTTTGTCCGACATTTGGTGAGTAGAATTAATTATGTTGCGCGGTGGAAAAGGTGTAGTGAGCAATGAGATGTCCCCTACGCGACGCGTAAATTCAGCGCGGCCGCCGTGGCGAGTCCGTTGGCAACATGTGGTCTGGCGGTGCGTTGTTTATTCGATAACAGAGCTGTGGGGTGTCCCCACCGAGGGTGCGGAAGTCGGTCGCCATTTATATAGTTATATATATATATATATATATATGTATATATATAAATTGTGTGTGTGTGTGTGTGTGTGTGTGTGTGTGTGTGTGTGTGTGTGTGTGTGTGTGTGTGGTCGGTCTTTTCATAGATCTATTTCGCTACGATGGGTGTTACGAGCGCCCCAGGGCGCTCGTAACAAACTGCTGCGTAGGACAGTACTCAGGGCTACGCCTCTCCCAGGAGTAGGCGGGGAGTAGGCTACATGCATGCTGTCTCCCGAATGTACTTTTACCACACACGTAGCCAGTTTAGATGGCACGTAGTGGGCACAACCACCTGCTACTAATGAGGGTAGAGCGTAGGTTTCGCCGAGTCCCAGCTGTGTAGAGGCTCTTACGCAAGCTGCGTAGGCGACGCGTGACCTGAAATCTACGTACCTGCTAAGGTACTGTGCAGCCTGTGACGTCACATGTTAGACCCGTCGTAGGACCTGCGAAGCATCTCTACGCAGGATCTCTTTGGGAAACGCGGCCAATGTCATTTATTCTCAGAAAATTCATGTGTATTTTCGGATACTTGACCACTTATAAACCCCCAATACTCTCTTCAACAAATAACTCTGAGGACCCCCTAGGGGTCCCAGACCCCTGCTCTACTGTATTCTAGGGGTTACCAAACGTTTTAGCTTGTTTAACCTACTCTGCCCCGATCAAATCCTCGACCTCGCGGGCTGAGTGTTCCGCCTCGCTAGTGCCGACTGTTCTCACCAAGCTGGCCGAGTGTTCCGGAACATTCGGCCCACTGGTACCGAGCGTTCCCTGGATAAAATGGGGCAGAGTAATTAAAGTTATATTCATTCTTATAAAATGCATGTACTGTATATCAATGAGAAAATCTAGACTTCCATTGTATGTGTTAGAATTCTGTTTGTGTGAACATATTGCCAATAAACTGATTGTTGTAACTCTGTGAAGTAGGCTACTGTAGAGGTCCACCTGATTTGGTGCTATTTAGCAATGATTCTTATGCAATCTTAGCAATGAGCCTTACATAAAATTTAAAAAAATAATTTACACTACCTTTAATAAACATGATATAAACACAAATTATGAAAAGAAAAAACACATACAAACACACACATACATATTCAGTTAATTGCTAGAGACACACTGTACAGAATAATCAATTCTTACTAATAGAGCTGAATGCAGATACAAAGTCGAGTTAAGTACCACAATACTAGGTGACACCTACTGAATTAAAACAAAACAACTCCAACTTCTACCTGAACTTTAAGTTTATTGTCTCATCACAAGTGTAAAAGTTACAGTTGCAGTTACAACTAGTCATAATAATAGAGATAGAAACACATGAAATGTCAAATGACAGGACAAATAAGAATTATGTTTGAGTATTCATAGTAATTTATACATTACATAAAGTGATAAAGCCTGTAACTGCCTGTGTCTCTATAAGAATGTTACAGGGCTCAGCACTCATTCAACAGGGCATAGTAACATAATAAGTTGGAGTGGCTTATTGTGAAGATTGAGAGTGTGTGTCTATCCCCTTTTCAAAGCGCTACACCCCTTTGAGATGAATAGCTGAGGTGGAGGGCAACACCTAGGTTACATCAGGTCCCAGTACTTAACGCACAACTTAGTTAGCCAAGTCATACTACTGTACTTGTTGACGGTGTTGACGGTGCCTGGGATCAAACCCAGAACCTTGCAGTACAGGAGAGTAGCCCGATATATTATAACTCTATGGAGTGGCCCTACTCTACCGACTGAGCTATACCTGGACACATTACATAATAACAACATAATTAATACAACCTGTAGGTTTTAGTGATTACACAAAATTAGATACACCACAAAGATGTATTTTTAATAACCCTAACCACTTTTGATATATTTTATTTATTTTTGCTTTAATATATTTTGTGTTACATGTAGCGCAATCTACAGGATAAGTCCCAACAACATTTTGGTGCTTGTACCTGTATAAGTCAGTGACAAATAAAACCTCTTGAATATTGAATCAATTCATCCCATTTATTTAGTGACCCTCATTTAAAAACATATATTTTTACCATTGGCTCAGTCTCCATGCTTAATAGCAGGTGGGAAGATATTCCAAGCGTCAGGTCCAGGAATAAGACTCTCCCAGTCAGGCTGTAGTGGAGGACTGTTTAAAGCCATCAGACAACCCAACCAGTAGCATTCAGCAGCCAGATCTCTGAATGTCATTGTAGGGACCCTCTCTTGGTATTTCAGGAATGCAACCTTTATGAGACAATATGGACAATTGACAAACTAAGATGTTGAATGGTTCTATGTATAGATTAAACAATCTAATCATTTCATTCAGTGATCCATAAAACCACAGCCCACCCTAACACATGCACGTTACACTATTGTTTCCTCTCTAGTCCTGAATAGCCTCTATACCTAAGCTTCATGTACAGTACAGTATTCTATACTTTTGTGGTGCACAGGACTTTGATGTACATCAACCATACCTTAACAACATCTTCTTTGCTGCTGTGATATACAGCCATTTGTAGATTTTGGGCAGCCAATTTTGTGTACACGGTTACCTGTATAGAAAAGGTATAGAACATTTACAAAAAGTAAAAGATTAAATGTGGTATCTAAAACAAAAAAAACATGTCATCATACATCCTTGGGTGATGGTGACAGGCTGTACTTGTGGAATGCAAACATTTCCTGTAATTGCTTCTTCTTTTCATCCATATCCTTTCTCGAAGCCTCAAACATTTCCTATATGATCATAAAAGCATTGTGTGTTAGAGGATGCATGGATTAAATGAAGCTAAGAATTGAATAAGGAGACTGCAGAACATAATACATCTGTATCAGTAACAGCACAACTTTCAGTCATCACATGTATACGTACCCGAATCAATTTATCTGCCAGCTTTCTGTTTTCCTTCTTTGTTTTCAAATCACCCCTGATTTTAGGCCACTTGATGAAGTTCAGTTGTTCATACATGGCTGTCAGTCGAGTCTTGCTAACAGGACGGTCCATGCTCTCGCAATCTCCTGTCTTTAATTCATTGTTCAGATTGGCTGCCATTCTTCATAAGGTTAAAAAAGAAAAGATTTTCATGTTGTATAACAACCTTTTCATTTGTAGTTAATTTCGTATATTATTCCTCTTTTATTCTGAATAATTTTACTTACCTGTTTTTGAATAAGTCAAATTCTTTTTCACGTTCTTTCAGTGCAGTTCTGAGGGAGGAAAAGTCTTTATGTGGAAATGCTTAACTCCTTGATCAATAATTTCATGAATGATTGTATTGTTTAGTTTTTTTGTGTTCAAGGTGATCTAATAGCACTTTTAATTCAGAAAATAATTAGACAGCAATTAAAATAGATGACAGCAATTAACTGAACTGTATTCAGCATATGATTATTTAATTGTAAGGGTGTAAAGTCATTGTCACATCTTGAATTCATAGTACACTTATTTATGTTGCTTAAACGAACATATTTGGAAGAATATTTACCTTGCCTCATTTAGTTTCTCCTTGTAATGCTGGTCCATCTCATCCATACTGTATTACAAACATATTGGTAATCATTATAAAACACTTAAGACCAGAAATAAACATTTTTAATAATTAGTACCAGATAGTTATTTGTCTTGATTCATTTTCTCTGCATATTAATGTTAACAAAATATATAAAAATATACTGTATATGTAAACTGTTTATAAAAATAAATGCAGATTTTGAGCTCACCTTTGTTTATATTATTCACACATGCCACAGCTTAATTTGATAAGTGCATAACAGAGATAAAGAATTCAGTTAATATGGTAAGTATATATAAAAGAAATGTGCCTTTTTGTATTGTAGATCTTACACGTCTGACAAATATGGTAACCAATATCATGGGTGACTGAACATAGACCAAATATAGAAGAATAAACAGCAGCTACCTTCCTGGTTTGTCTTGGGTATGTTGTTCTTTCGGATAATCACTGTGTTAAAAGCATGAATCAGTTTGCATTATTGAATAATTTAAATTGTCAGTCCCACTCCCATAAATCACATATGCTTCCTCACATCATGCATTTGCAGATTTGAGTCAAAATCTTGCTAAGACCATTTGGTGGTGTGTGTGTGTAGTCGGACGCAGACATGAAAGGGAGCGAGGCGGGCTTATTGATTGATTAATTGAATACTTTATTTAGAAAAGCCATGGAAACAGTACAGGGAAGTACAATTCACAATACAAGGTCCTCTAAAATGGATCGCTCATAAAAGCACAATGGCTTATTTAAAATGAGATCCCCACACACTCAAATCATGATGGCATTTAAGAAAACAGACATACGTTTGGTCCATACGTTGTTTGGTTGTATTCCGGTTGTTCACAGGGGCGTGCACAGACATTTAGAGGGGCAGGTGCTCAAGTGAAAAAAAAGGGCACCTTCTGTGGCGCCCACAACACGCGCCCGCGCGCGAAGCGCGCGGGCGCAAAATTTTTCGGGTCTAATTTGGGTCTAACTCGGTCTAATTCCGGTCTAATTCGGGTCTAACTCGGTCTAATTCGGGTCTAATTCGGGTCTAATTCGGTTCTGTTTGACCAATATAAATCAACATTTTTTTGAGCCATTTTTACTTTACTTGAGTATTTCCCATTTTCAATACACTTACTTCTACTGTCTCCACTACAACTCAGATGCAAATATTCTACTTTTACTCCACTACAATTATTTGAAAACTTTACTTTGTAGATTTAGTAGATTATTATTACAAAACATACATTTCATCACTTCAGCCCTATACATTTCAGCCATTTGAAAATAGCAGATCTGCAAGCTCATAATGACGCATTGGGAGCTTGTAGATCTGCTATTTTCAAAAGATTTTTATACATTTCAAAACTTGTGAAATGGGATATTCTGCATAATGAGCACTTTTTTTTTTTACTTAAGTTACTTAACTTTGGTACTTTAAGTACATTTTGATACCAATACTTTTGTAGTTTTACTCAAGTAAATTCTTTTTTGAGTATTTCTACATTGCAGTATTGATACTTTTACTTTTACTAGAAATGTTGTGAGTACTTTTTCCACCACTGGAAAACGCTAATTAAGGCACAGCTGCGCTGAATGAGACTTTCTGCACAACGAGACTAAATGGATGCAAGAAATTGAAGAAAAGAAGAGTGAAGTTATAGTTTGGCATCTGATTTTAGGGGATTAAACAATACACTCGTTGTATTTGTTACCTGGTGGCTGTCAATCAGTGCAAAAACTGAATGAAAGAGAGAAGTGAAAGAAAACCCGCGCAGGGGACGAACACTGACTGTGTTGCTTGGCTTCACTCTGCCTGAGTGAGTGGCTGCCTGCTCTGCTCTGCACTGCGCTGCGCGTTCACGTTGAGAGCAGGGAAGGGAGGGGCTGCAGGGCACGTACGAGAGTGCCGCGGGGCACGTGTGGGGATGTTTTTGACGACATTTATAACGCGCATTTGGGGCATATTAGAAGCTTTTAATCCAGAATTGATCGACGTTACCATGGGCCACATACTGTACACTGTTAAAAAAAAAAAAAAACACTTTAAAAACGAACTTTCAAAAGGGCACATTGCTGTCCAGAGGGCAAACGGCAGGTGCTCTAGCACCACCTAGTGTCTATGTGTGCACGTCCCTGGTTGTTCATGTTGTAAAATCGGGGCGTTTCGATAATATTTAAGGGCGTGTTATTTAAATGACGTTCGGTTTCAGCCTTCACATTTATCAAAGAACAGACCAAATGTAAGCTAGGATTGGCTGTATAGGATCGCTTGATAAATCTCACTTAGACGTGGGTGTAAGATGATTCCTGGTATGTACCCTCACAAAGAACATGCAGTAATCCTGGTCTCTATACTGCCTCCCCCTGGTCAGCCGGGGCACCTGATGGAGGGTAAAGGAACTGGTTGGAATAACGTGTTCCTTCCACGTGCTACGTCCAACCGGGGAAACTCCCCCCTGTCATGTGATAAGAAGCGGCCTGCTCACTCCTCATGCATTGAAGGAAGCATGAGCTCAATTCGGGGATCTCCCCAGGCTGGCAGCGGGAGAGTAGCGCCCAGGATTACAGCTTAGGCAATTGGCACTGGGTGAAAAAATAAAATAAATATTTTTAATCAGTGCTAAATAGCTTTATATTCCGTTAATCATTGCCATCATAGCATGTTTATTTCAGTAGCAGGGTTCTCCCAGTATTTCCACCTTAAAACACATTATAACTCAGTAAAACAAATACAAGAAAACAAGAAGCGGTCCTCGGAAACAAATCGGGGCGAGCGTGTTTTGGGGGAGAGCCTTCTGGTTACCTTCAGGTGGTGTACTTCAGTTTATTAGATTTACAAAACTATTTCCTAGGGCGCAATCCGCTAGGTGGCGTAGTTGGCTACCCTAATTTATACCACCCTGCTACATAAACATATCCCCCGTATTGGAAACCAGAAGAAAGCTAGTCCAAGCCAACAAAACTGAAATGAAACCAGTTTTTACAGCATGAGCACCCTGTGGTATGTCACTAAGCCCCACCCTTTGGTAGGCCTATTTATACAGTGTACATTGGTGCAGGTGACAGACCAGCTTTAAGTGTCGACACAAATCAGATCTGGGCAAAACAAGACAAGAGAAGACATGAGCTGTAGTTGGGTAAGCACTGAAAATGGTAACTTTGATTCATGTTTCTTTTATGGATGAGGTGATAACATATTTGAAAGACAATTTGCTCGAAAAAGAACAAAAAAAATCACAGTGCCGTGCATGACTAGGAAATAAAAGTAAAATGTAGACTAAAAACAACATGATACCCAAAGATTTTTCAAGGAAAGAAGAGATGTATCCACTCACAAAGTGTTGAATGCAGTAGCCTCTTGTTTGAATAGAAATACGATGTTTTAACTGTTTAACTGTTTAACTGTTTAACTCCTTTTATTACCATGTAAGCATTGTGTTCTTGTATTTGGTCAGACTGTATAAGGTTTGGATACATATATATATAAATGTATTTATGTATACATTACATAGCCAGCCTATTCTCCGGAAGCCAACTCAGGGCAAAACCAGGAAGGGCAAGAAGCGCACAACCCACAGTACGTATATGCACTGCGACACGACATCTTAGCAAACAACACTGGAGAGCTCAAGACCCAGATGTTAGAGAGGAGAGTGTTGGTTAGACTGCACTCTCGCATTGCAAACCTAACATTTTTGCATACTGTACTCTTAGTCTTAAGCAAGATTATTATGACTCAAATCTGCAATTTGTTTTGAAAGCAAGATTACTTGCATACTAGATGAAATGTTAGACTATGAGAAAGCAATTAAGATAAATTATGGGAGTGGGACTGCCAATTTAGATATTTTAATAATGCAGACTGATTCATGCTTTGAATATAGAATGTATTGGAAGGAACAAAATACCTGAGACAAGTGTAATCCGGCAGGGAGTACATTCTTCTATATTTACTGTTCAGAGCCTCTACCCATAATATTGGTTACCACATTTTTCACACTTAAGATGCGCAATATAGACTGCCACATTTATTTTAAATAAACTTGCCATATTAACAGATTTTTTTATCTCTGTTATACACAAATTAAGCGCTGACTCGTGTGAACACAATGTGGGAAAAGTTGAAAAACGGTGAGCACAAAATCTGCATTTATTAACTCCTATATATTTGTATTTTTTTTTTTTTTAAATGAATCTACAGAATCAAGTATCCCATGAGCCAAATATCTTCCTGGTAGCCTATCAATTATTAGAAATAATTATTTCTGTTCTGAAGTGTTTTATAATGATTGGCAATAGTTATAGTTTAATGATTTTAAATAGACTTACCATATTAACTGAATTCTTTATCTCTGTTATACACTTATCAAATTAAGCAGTGGCAGGTGTGAACTGAATGTGCGAGAACATGAAAAACGGTGAGCGCAAAATCTGCATTTATTAACTCATATATTTATATATATATATATTTTACATGAATCTACGGAGAATAGATATATTCTATTATATATATCTTCCTGGTAGCCTATCAATTATTAGAAATAATTATTTCTGGTCTGAAGTGTTTAGTATGATTGCCAATATGTTTGTAATACAGTAGGATACAGGAGGACATGGACAAACGTTACTTTGAGCAACTAGACGAGGCACGGTAAATATTTCTCCAAATATGTTCGTATAAGCAACATAATTAAGTACACTATGAATTCAAGATGTGAAAATAACTTTACACCCTTACAATAAAATAATCATAATTCTGAATACAGTTCAGTTAATTGCTGTCATCTATTTTAATTGATTTCGATTTATTTTCTGAATTGAAAATGCTATCAGATCACCTTGAACACAAAAGACCCCAAAATGTATAATACAATAATTAATGAAATTGTTGATCAAGGAGTTAAGCATTTTCACGCAAAGACTTTTCCTCCCTCAGAAATGCACTGCAACAATTTGACTCATTCAAAAAACGGTAAGTGAAATCATTCAGAATAAAAGAGTATTAATGTACAAAAGCAACTACAAACAAAAAGGTTGTTATACAACATGAACATCTTTTATTTTTTAACCTTATGAAGAATGGCAGCCAATCTGAACAATGAATTAAAGACAGGAGATTGCGAGAGCATGGACAGTCCTGTTAGCAAGACACGACTGACAGCCATGTACTCTATGAACAACTCAACTTCATCAAGCGTGATTTGAAAACAAAGAACACATTTCTTTTAAATAGACTTACCATTAACTGAATTCTTTATCTCTGTTATACACAAATTAAGCGCTGACTGGTGTGAACAGAATGTGCGAGAAGTTGAAAGACGGTGAGCACAAAATCTGCATTTATTAACTCATATATATATATATATATATATATATATATATATATATATATACATGAATCTACAGAGAAGATTAATCAAGTATCTCATGAGCCAAATATCTTCCTGGTAGCCTATCAATTATTAGAAATAATTATGTCTGGTCTGTTTCATAGTGTTTTATAATGATTGCCAATATATTTGTAATACAGTATGGACAAAATGGGCACACTTTACATGGAGCAACTAAACAAGGCACGGTAAATATTCTTCCAAATATGTTTGTATAAGCAACATAATTAAGTACACTATGAATTCAAGATGTGAAAATAACTTTACACCCTTACAATAAAATAATCATATGCTGAATACAGTTCAGTTAATTGCTGTGATCCAGGAGTTAAGCATTTTCACACAAAGACTTTTCCTCCCTCAGACCTGCACTGAAAGAACGTGACAATGAATTTGACTCATTCAAAAACCGGTAAGTGAAATTATTCAGAATAATAGAGGATTAATATACAAAAGCAACTACAAACAAAAAGGTTGTTATACAACATGAACATCTTTTATTTTTTAACCTTATGAAGAATGGCAGCCAATCTGAACAATGAATTAAAGACAGGAGATTGTGAGAGCATTAGCAATACACGACTGACAGCCATGTATGAACAACTAAACTTCATCAAGTGGCCTAAAATCAGGGGTGATTTGAAAACAAAGAACACATTATTTTAAATAGACTTACCATATTAACTGAATTCTTTATCTCTGTTATACACTTATTAAATTAAGCTGTGGCAGTTGTGAACAGAATGGGCAACAACATCAAAAATGGTGAGCACAAAATCTGCATTTATTAACTTTTCTTTACATTAATCTACAGAGAAGATGAATCAAGTATCCCATGAGCCAAATATATTCCTGGTAGCCTCAGAAATAATTATTTCTGGTCTTAACTGTTTTATAATGATTACCGATATGTTTGTTATACAGTATGAATGAGATGTACCAACATTACGAGGGGAAACTATCCAAGGCAAAGTAAATATTCTTCCATATATGTTCGTATAAGCAACATAAATATATTTACTTATTTACATCTTTGACTTCAAATGTGAAAATAACTTTACACCCTTACAATTAAATAACCGTATGCTGAATACAGTTCAGTTAATTGCTGCCATCTATTTTATTTGATGTCTTATTATTTTCTGAATTAAAAAATGCTTGAACACAAAATAAATTACAATACTAATAATTCATGAAATAATTTATCAAGGAGTTCAGCATTTTCACACAAAGACTTTTCCTCCCTCAGAACTGAACTGGAAGAACATAAAAAAGAATTTGGCTCATTCAAAAACAGGTAAGTGGAATTATTCTGAATAAAAGAGGACTAATATACGAAAGCAACTACAAACAAAAAGGTTGTTATACAACATGAAAATCTTTTCTTTTTTAACCTTATGAAGAATGGGAACCAATCTGAACAATGAATTAGAGACAGGAGATTGCGAGAGCATGGACAGTCCTGTTAGCGAGACACGACTGACAGCCATGTATGAACAATTCTTGGCCATCAAGTGGCCAAGAATCAAGGCTGCTTTGAAAACAAAGAAGGAAGACAGAAAGCTGGCATATGACTATATTTGGGTATGTATGTGATGACTGAAAGTTGTGCTGTTACTGATTTATGTTCTGCAGTCTCCTTATTCAATTCTCAGCTTAATTTACTAAATCCATGCATCCTCTAACACCCAATGCTTTTGTGCCCATTTAGGGAATGTTTGAGGCTTCAAGGAAGGATATGGATGAAAAAAAGAAGCAATTAGAGGGAATGTTTACCCTCCACAATCACAGCCTGTCACCATCACCCGATGATGTACAGTATGATGACATGATTACAAAAAAATACCACATTTAATCTTATACTTGTGCAGTTTTGTTAATTTTCTACCTTTCTTATACAGGTAACAATGTACCAAAAACGGTCTGTCAAAAATCTACAAATGGCTGTATACCACAGCCGCAAAGAAGAGGTTGTTAAGGTATGGTTGCTGTACATGAAAGTTCAGTACAAAATGATAGCATGCTGTACATGAAACTTAGGTATAGAGGCTATTCAGGACTAGAGAGAAAACTGTAACGTGCTTGTGTTAGGGTGGGTTGTGGTTTTATGGATCACTGATTAAAATTAATCGTAGTTTTCAATTGTCCATATTGTCTCATAAAGGTTCAGTTCCAAGAGAGAGACCGTACAGACCCTCAAGAGACTTACCGCCATCTGGCTGCTGAATGCTACTGGTTGGGCTGTTTGATGGCTTTAAACAATCCTCCACTTCAGCCTGACTGGGAGAGTCTTGAAGGTCGACGTGAACACCGCTTGCAATATCTTCCCACCTATTAAGTCTACTTCCAGCACAGAGACAGAGTCAATGGATGAGCTATCAGTTAAAAATGTCTGGTTTTAACTGACAGTTACTAAATGAATGGGATGAATTGTGGAATTGTATTGATAAATTGTTGTGGTGTATCTCATTTTGTATAATCACTAAAAGCTACAGGTTGTAATTAATTGTGTTGCTATTATGCTGTTATGTGTCTGGGTAGCTCAGTTGGTAGAGCAATCACCTAGGTGGTTCGATCCCAGGCACCGTCAATTCAGAGTAGCATGGGACTAAGGATGGAAATTACACAGGCTTTATCACTTTAAGTATTACTATGAATACTCTCCATTTCTATCTTTTACTTGCACAAGAGACTCTCATATTCTGCATTTTCATTTCTTTCTTAACATAAGCTTGTATGCAAAAAATATAAGTATTGCCTAATATTTTAAGTATTTATGTTATTAGTAATGATCCGTTTCTTCTCTGTAGATGCTTTTATAATGTTAATTTTGCATGATATACATTTTCTTTCCTGTCTGGGATGGTTTGTGTATTTGGTTTTATAAAACCATTATGCTGTTGTAAAAAAAATAAGTATTTTAAAATGTGATTGTTTCTTTTTGTAATGATTTAGTTTCTCAGATTCTCTAAAATCTTGTCCACTACTTTACACTTGTGATGAGAGAATAAACATAAAATTCAGGTAGAAGTTGAAGTTGTTTTGGTTTTAATTCATTAGTTGTCACCTAGTATTGTGGTACTTATTTAACTTGCCTACATTTTTATCTGCACACATACGCACGCACACAATGGACAAGGACTGACAGATACAGAGATCTCCATATATGGGCATAGCAGTCAGATCGGCGGTGCGACGTACTGTAGGTGCGAGGGGGCGCGTAGCGGCCCGAACCTCCAGTAACTGGATGTTTATTAAAGGTAGTGTAAGAGATATATTTTGGTATGTTATTTATTTTTTAGATAGTCGTTTTTGTTTATTTTGTTTTGTTTGTTCAGTAACAGTCAGGTCTTTCCTTCTATGCAGCTATTTTGTACACAAAAAATAAAATTTCAGTTGGGTTGCCAAATTCATCCAATCAGGAGATAGTACCTATTGATCAGCTTCAATTTTAGGTGTCATCACTTCTGATTTTACTTGTTTTTGCTGTATCCTGTATGAGGTTTCTCTCCTGATTGGATGAAATTGGAATCCCAACCTGAAAATGTATTTTCTGCAGATAGGTAGACCCCTGCTACTAAAAATAAGTAAGTAAGTAAGTAAGTAAGTAAGTAAGTAAGTAAGTAGGTACAACAGTTGTTCTGGCAATGTCAAGGTTCAAGTTGTTCTTTATGTTGTGTACATGTACATGAGCATTTCTTGTCTGCTGTTAGGCCACTAGCTGCACTGAATGTTATTGAAATGTATGGTTCAGTGCAGCGGCGGACATCACGTTTAAAAAAAAAAAAAATCGAAACATTTAAAAAAAAAAAAAAAAGTTTGGGCCCCCGTTTTAGGATAATTACGGTAATGGCGCTCGCCACTGGTAATTACGGTAATCCTGGGCCCAGAAAGTGAAAAGATTGATTGATTGATGTACATTATTTAGTAAGACATGAGAACAGTACATGACAGTACATGGAAGTACAAATTCACAATACAAGGTCTACTAAACTGGATAGCTCATTAAGCACTTAGCTTGTTTAAGATGAGATCCCCATGCACACAAATCATGATGACATATAAGAGACAGACAGATACACACTACAGAATGTCATACAATCAGTTTACAGGTTACTGGTATGAAGAGTGAAAAATATGTACAAAAGAAGAAAGAGAGAGGGGGGGGTAGGGGGTAGGTTAGGTTAGGACATGGGGTAGGTTAGGACTTGGACAGGGGCCATTTTTGAATTGCAGCCTCCTGAAGGTGTATCTTTGGGCATTTTTGAAAGTGAGTAGGGTTTTACACTCCTTTACTCCTTTTGGTAGGGCATTCCACATTTTTGATGAATAGCATGAGAACGAGTTCATTCCCTTTGTTGAGCCAAATCTGTGTTGAACATGGTTTGTGGAGCTGCCTCTGGTGTTATGATCAAGGACTTGATTAACATTTTGGAAGTATTTTGACAAATACAGGGGGATCCCAATGTTGTGGTGTATCTTGAAGACCAGGCCCATAGCAAGTTGCTGTACTCTGTCCTCAACCCTAAGCCATCCAATCTTAGCAAAATGAGCATGGGTTAGATGGGTTTTGTGATTGAGGCCAAGAAGTAGCCTTACATGTCATTGGCCCACTAGCTTGTATCTCAACTGTATACCTGGCCCAGTGGCCTATCACAGGGCTACAATGGCCCAGGAGTACCACCCTGTGATAGGAGAAAAGTGAGAGAGAGAGAGAAAAAAAGACTAAACTAAACGAAAACAAACAACCAAACGATAACAGAGTTACAAAAATGGAAAAGGAGACCAAAAAACGTAAAGGAGGTGCACAGAAAGGAGGTGCACAGTCCGTGGCCTGAGAGCTGCAGCTTCTGTGACTTTGTGTGATTTTTAAGAATCAGCTAAAAACTCTATTGTTTCAACAGGCTTTCGGGTAATGTCACTGAGGTTCTCCTCCAATGCTGAAATATGTCTGCTTTTTGTTTTTGTTTTCTCTGAGATGCATCTTGTTTTTGTTCTGTTTCTTTTTCATTTGATTGTTTTTTTGCTGTATTTATTTCTGTTTATGTAAAGCACTTTGTGAGTCCTCTCTGTGAAATGTGCTATACAAATAAAATATACTTACTTACTTAATTACTTACTTACTTACTTACTTTAAGCTGATGGATTAAATTGTTGTCCCACCTGCATGAAACGGTTATCTTTTACCTTTTTCAGTCACCTGGGGAAACCTGCTCACTACTGCAACAGCAACACTGACACCTTGTGGCCATTAATGAATAATAGACAGCCCTTGAACCACTAATGTTGTGTAAAAAAGAACCACTAACACTAATGGTTTATTTTGTTTTTGCTTTTTATATTTATACTATTCTGTGTGGACCCTAGGAAGAATAGCTGTTACCAGGTGTAACAGCTAATGGGGATCCTAAATAAAGGTCCATTTAACACAGCTGCTGCTCGCACTTTGGATTGTTTAGTGTTCATTTTAACTAAGAAGAATTGAATTATAGTATTGAAAACGGTCTGTTTGGTTCTGGTAATGAAGCTGACCAGTGACCACCAAAGTTTCTCCCATTAAAGAGGATTAAGAATAGATGCAAAGGTTTACTGATTTATTTCTCCATTTCCCGCCATGGTTCTGACAACAAAAACAAACAAATATAACAAATGAATAACAAGCATTTAAAACACAGTGTAATCACAATGATATATTGTAAAGTAAATCAAGTATGTGACTCAGACTGTAATAGACAGAGTAAATACAAATAAACACAGATAAACAAAAGCTTGCATGGATCATAAGTCCAGAGCTCGATGAATGTTAGGGACCAAAAAAAAAGTCACTACCAATCAACTTTAAATTGCCTGAAACGTACTCCTAACAGGTTTTTGGGGGAACATTTTTTTTTTTCGTTTCGGTAGTGTCACTACCGAAACGGAAAAAAATGTACTAAGTCCAGAGCTCGATGAATGTTAGGGACCAAAAAAAAAGTCACTACCAATCAACTTTAATTGCCTGAAACGTACTCCTAGCAGGTTTTTGGGGGAACATTTTTTTTTTCGTTTCGGTAGTGTCACTACCGAAACGGAAAAAAAATTACTAAGTCCAGAGCTCGATGAATGTTAGGGACCAAAAAAAAAGTCACTACCAATCAACTTTAAATTGCCTGAAACGTACTCCTAACAGGTTTTTGGGGGAATTTTTTTTCTTTTCGTTTCGGTAGTGTCACTACCGAAACGGAAAAAAAATGACTAAGTCCAGAGCTCGATGAATGTTAGGGACCAAAAAAAAAGTCACTACCAATCAACTTTAAATTGCCTGAAACGTACTCCTAACAGGTTTTTGGGGGAACAATTTTTTTTTCGTTTCGGTAGTGTCACTACCGAAACGGGAAAAAAATTACTAAGTCCAGAGCTCGATGAATGTTAGGGACCAAAAAAAAAGTCACTACCAATCAACTTTAAATTGCCTGAAACGTACTCCTAACAGGTTTTTGGGGGATTTTTTTTTTTTTCGTTTCGGTAGTGTCACTACCGAAACGGAAAAAAAATTACTAAGTCCAGAGCTCGATGAATGTTAGGGACCAAAAAAAAAGTCACTACCAATCAACTTTAAATTGCCTGAAACGTACTCCTAACAGGTTTTTGGGGGGATTTTTTTTTTTTCGTTTCGGCAGTGTCACTACCGAAACGGCAAAGAAATTACTAAGTCCAGAGCTCGATGAATGTTAGGGACCAAAAAAAAAGTCACTACCAATCAACTTTCAATTGCCTGAAACGTACTCCTAACAGGTTTTTGGGGGAACAATTTTTTTTTCGTTTTGGTAGTGTCACTACCGAAACGGGAAAAAAATTACTAAGTCCAGAGCTCGATGAATGTTAGGGACCAAAAAAAAAGTCACTACCAATCAACTTTAAATTGCCTGAAACGTACTCCTAACAGGTTTTTGGGGGAATTTTTTTTTTTTCGTTTCGGTAGTGTCACTACCGAAACGGAAAAAAAATTACTAAGTCCAGAGCTCGATGAATGTTAGGGACCAAAAAAAAAGTCACTACCAATCAACTTTAAATTGCCTGAAACGTACTCCTAACAGGTTTTTGGGGGGATTTTTTTTTTTTCGTTTCGGCAGTGTCACTACCGAAACGGCAAAGAAATTACTAAGTCCAGAGCTCGATGAATGTTAGGGACCAAAAAAAAAGTCACTACCAATCAACTTTCAATTGCCTGAAACGTACTCCTAACAGGTTTTTGGGGGAATTTTTTTTTTTTCGTTTCGGTAGTGTCACTACCGAAACGGAAAAAAAATTACTAAGTCCAGAGCTCGATGAATGTTAGGGACCAAAAAAAAAGTCACTACCAATCAACTTTAAATTGCCTGAAACGTACTCCTAACAGGTTTTTGGGGGGATTTTTTTTTTTTCGTTTCGGCAGTGTCACTACCGAAACGGCAAAGAAATTACTAAGTCCAGAGCTCGATGAATGTTAGGGACCAAAAAAAAAGTCACTACCAATCAACTTTCAATTGCCTGAAACGTACTCCTAACAGGTTTTTGGGGGAACAATTTTTTTTTCGTTTTGGTAGTGTCACTACCGAAACGGAAAAAAAATGACTAAGTCCAGAGCTCGATGAATGTTAGGGACCAAAAAAAAAGTCACTACCAATCAACTTTAAATTGCCTGAAACGTACTCCTAACAGGTTTTTGGGGGAACCTTCTTTTTTTTCGTTTCGGTAGTGACACCATTGTGTCACTACCGAAACGAAAAAAAAACATTACGAAGTCCAGAGCTCGATGAATGTTAGGGACCAAAAAAAAAGTCACTACCAATCAACTTTAAATTGCCTGAAACGTACTCCTAACAGGTTTTTGGGGGAACCATTTTTTTTTCGTTTCGGTAGTGTCACTACCGAAACGGGAAAAAAATGACTAAGTCCAGAGCTCGATGAATGTTAGGGACCAAAAAAAAAGTCACTACCAATCAACTTTAAATTGCCTGAAACGTACTCCTAACAGGTTTTTGGGGGAACCTTCTTTTTTTTCGTTTCGGTAGTGACACCATTGTGTCACTACCGAAACGAAAAAAAAACATTACTAAGTCCAGAGCTCGATGAATGTTAGGGACCAAAAAAAAAGTCACTACCAATCAACTTTAAATTGCCTGAAACATACTCCTAACAGGTTTTTGGGGGAACCATTTTTTTTTCGTTTCGGTAGTGTCACTACCGAAACGGAAAAAAAATGACTAAGTCCAGAGCTCGATGAATGTTAGGGACCAAAAAAAAAGTCACTACCAATCAACTTTAAATTGCCTGAAACGTACTCCTAACAGGTTTTTGGGGGAATTTTTTTTTTTTCGTTTCGGTAGTGTCACTACCGAAACGGCAAAAAAATTACTAAGTCCAGAACTCGATGAATGTTAGGGACCCAAAAAAAAGTCACTACCAATCAACTTTCAATTGCCTGAAACGTACTCCTAACAGGTTTTTGGGGGAACATTTTTTTTTTTGTTTCGGTAGTATCACTACCGAAACGGAAAAAAAGATTACTAAGTCCAGAGCTCGATGAATGTTAGGGACCAAAAAAAAAGTCACTACCAATCAACTTTAAATTGCCTGAAACGTACTCCTAACAGGTTTTTGGGGGAACACATTTTTTTTCGTTTCGGTAGTGTCACCATTGTGTCACTATTACCGAAACGGAAAAAAAATTACTAAGTCCAGAGCTCGATGAATGTTAGGGACCAAAAAAAAAGTCACTACCAATCAACTTTAAATTGCCTGAAACGTACTCCTAACAGGTTTTTGGGGGAACACATTTTTTTTTCGTTTCGGTAGTGTCACCATTGTGTCACTACCGAAACGGAAAAAAAATTACTAAGTCCAGAGCTCGATGAATGTTAGGGACCAAAAAAAAAGTCACTACCAATCAACTTTAAATTGCCTGAAACTTACTCTTAACAGGTCTTTGGGGGAACATTTTTTTTTCCGTTTCGGTAGTGTCACTACCGAAACGGAAAAAAAATTACTAAGTCCAGAGCTCGATGAATGTTAGGGACCAAAAAAAAAGTCACTACCAATCAACTTTAAATTGCCTGAAACGTACTCCTAACAGGTTTTTGGGGGAACAATTTTTTTTTCGTTTCGGTAGTGTCACTACCGAAACGGAAAAAAACACACTATGTACAGTACGTACATTTTGCAAATAGCTGCTCAGGATTCTTTACAGTTTAGATTCAGGTCTTTCAGACCTTGTCCATGATCAGGGCACTTAAAGCCGCTGGGAAAAATGTGTGGGGGGGAGGGGACGTTGGCATATCTCTCATTTCTTCCTCTCTGCTGTCTACCTATCCTTCTCCATGGCATAGAAGGAGGATTGTTGGAATTCCTTCAATGATATCTCCTTTGCCATGCCTTTGTACAATAAAAGCACTTTTGATGGACAGTAAATGTACTTCCCAGTCACTCCTGGAAACGCAGTATGGATATGCGGACTGTTTGGGCCCTGCTTGAGCCCCTGGCGGCAGAAACGGCAAAGTCGTCCGCTAGGTTGAGTGTCTGGGAGTTTCCTCTTTCTCTGGGCTTTGGCCTCCACTCTCTGTTTTGTTGAGACCAGTTTGAGACCGGAAAGTAACATGTACTCTTCCAGGGAAATAGGACACTCTTCTGTGCATGTTTGCCTATCACAAATGAAGAAGAGAAAGTATTAGATTCATACATTAGACTGTTTTGACAGTTTTGATTTCAAGACATCTTTATTGACACAAATGCATATGAATAAACATCAGTGTGTGTGTGTGTGTGTGTGTGTGTGTGTGTGTGTGTGTGTGTGTGTGTGTGTGTGTGTGTGTGTGTGTGTGTGTGTGTGTGTGTGTGTGTGTGTGTGTGTGTGTGTGTGTGTGTGTGTGTGTGTGTGTGTGTGTGTGTGTGTGTGTGTGTGTGTGTGTGTGTGTGTGTGTGTGTGTGTGTGTGTGTGTGTGTGTGTGTGTGTGTGTGTGTGCGTCTGTGTTGGGAGGAGAGCAGATATAATTATTACAGAAAAACAAAATAAATAATACATTAATTAATACAATTTCCAATTAACCATACAACTAAAATAATATTAATAATATGGGTGTATTGTCCTTTGATAACACTCAGGCAGGGTGTGGTGTTAGGGTGGTGTCAGGGTATATTCTTGTGGTGCTAGGGTTAAATTCTTACCCTCTGGTAGCATTCAACCAGGGTGTGCATGGTCTATGTAGAAGGTGGAGTTCTCTGCATCAGGATCCTGATCAACTCCCTCAAAATGGATCCACACTGAGGTCAAACACAAAGGTCATAGGTCACAAACCGATGCACACAGTGATATTTATAATCCATTCATTTCACTGTTGCTCTTTTACAACAGTAGAATAATGATCAGATCCTACAGCCATAGACAGAGCAGCCAGAGCGTCGCACTGGGGCCTGTGGGGTGGTGGGGAAGGTTATTATAGTTTAGCGTCCACTTGTGGTATGTTGGGTCAACTACAGCCCTTTTTGAGTGACTCAGAATTCACCTCTAATGTACAACTGTGTTCAAAGAAGTTAACAAGTAACATTAAGTGTGCACGCGCACACACACAGCCTGCACTGAGGGGGGTATACGATAATTGGTCGTGGGTATACGCTAGCGCGTTTTCAATGGATGAAATGGTTAGTAGAAACTAGACAATATACACTTTTCCCCAAAAAAATCTGCACGGTATATGACGTACAGTATACAGCGTAACACGGTAGAACACACCACTGATCACAATCATCCAATAGGAAGGAGTAAGGAAATCCAGAGCGACTCACATTAAGCAAGATAAACACATACAGTACATATGCATGTAATCCTCTTAAAGTTCATCCCCACACAAGTTTGTTCACCAGTATGAAAAAGGGTTTTACGCTTTCACTCCATACCTGAACCCTAAACTCAATATATTTTGTTTAAGACTTACAGTAGGCTGCCTTGCCCCACTGGAATACAGTGACTGATATGAATTAATAATATACTGGACCATACGTAAAATGAAGAATACCTTGTGATGTCAGTGACATTTTATTACAAATGAAAATAAAAATAAGAAACAGTGCAGTAACAATATGTTTTCGTATAGCAGCAATTTTGCATGTACAATATAAATATAAATATATTGTCTGGCGGAAACCTCATTATGGCCAAAACTGTTACTTTTCAGCAGAAACATTCTAAAATAACCAAAACAGCAGATCGACGCCAACCTGCTTCCGGTCTCCTAAAAAGGCGTCCGCCCACTTCACGCAGATAGCTACGCGAGACGCGAGAGCGTTAAGCATTGGTTCTCAAAGTTGGGTCCGGGGACCCCCAGGGGTCCTTGGGGGGGGGGGGTTCCAGGGGGTCCCCAGCAAAATGTTATTATCAAATATGTCTCTTTTATAGCTACTTTTAACTTTTTAATGGATCCTATGTAAGTAAAGCCTGATAAAAGTGTCAAACTCCCCAAATCCACCAGAATACTGGGAAGTACATCTACTCTGTTTCCCCCCGGGAAAAAATCTCCTGTTATCAGACGGAGGTTGGCAGGTATGTTCATCGTACGATTACTGAAAATCAATTATCTTCAACACGGACGTACAATTAAGTATAAATTAAATATAAAAATTAGGCTTCGGTCAGGACCATATAAATATGAAGAATGAACATGCCTATTTACAGTATAGGAACGCTGAGCTTCCATGTCATACATAGAAGTGGAAGTAAGTTTGTTCAATATCGTCGCTGTCGGGCAGAAACCAATATCATGTTTTTTAACACCCTACTTGACCATACTACAGCGTCACACGGAAACATCAAAAGTAGCAGATCTACAAGCTCAAAACGCGTTTTGAGCTTGTAGATCTGCTACTTTTGCCATTTTTTAATTTGAAACCTGAAAAGTAACAGTTTTGGACATACAAGGTTTCCACGCGACTTTGATTGATTGAAACCGCAACGACCGCAACGATATCGATATGCAATGTGTCCATGGTAACGGGCATCATCGGATCTCCCAGACAAATAGAAAACTATCTGACCTATCTATACTTTTATTTATTTAAGGTTTGAACTATCAAGCTGTAAGCTTTTTTTTGCGTTATCCTGTTGATTATGGCTGGTCAGATGTTTGTTACAGATGTATGTATATGATATATGATTTTATTTCATGATCAATAAAAGACATCAATCAATCAATTAAAACACCAGCACATGATATCTGTATCAGAGAATGTGGTCAATAGCTAAATCTAACACTTGTAAAATCTAGAGGTAAACAAATTACAATATAAAAATATAGCTGCAAGCAGCGATAATACGGGGCCAGTGAATGGAGAGAGAGAGAGAGAGAGAGAGAGAGAGAGAGAGAGAGAGAGAGAGAGAGAGAGACACAGACATGGAAACAATAGATTGATGAGAGAGACAGATGGAAACAGAATAGTTTGATTGGACATCTCAACCTATTGCCATTAACAGGATTCGAACTCTCAACCTTCAGACTAATAGGCTGCAACACTACCTATAGTGCTATAGCTTTGTCCAGGCTGATATTGTCTGTTGAAGATCATAAACTCTTGCCTTCTTTCATGAACCAAGCGGCCTGTTTCACTAACACTAAGATCACTCGTTCACAAACCATATGCCAATGAAGAAATTGTACATCTCCTCAGAACCAAAACTAGTGAAAGTAGCCGATCTACAAGCTCACAAACCATGAAAAGTTGTGAGATTGTAGATCAGCTATTTTCAGAATGAAGTATGTCATACATTGAAAAAACGTACTCTCAAATAAGCATTTCAGGTTATCTTTACCATTTGCACATGTATTCATTGATACAGTCATGTTGTTTGCAATTCAACTTAAATTGAGTCTGCATCAAGTGAGGCTTGAACTGGCGACCTTGCGATTGTGAGGCACTCATTTAAGGGAGACGCCATTGGACCAACAGACAAGTAACTGTGAAAAAGGAGATCACACAGATGATACAGTTTCACGCAAATAGCTGAAAAATCCTGGGTTTAAGTGTTTTTCAAACTGCTCAAAATTGCAGACAATCTAAGGGCGGAGCTTACTGGTCAAAGCGATAGATGTGTTCCTCATGAGTCAAGGCACAAGTGTAAGCAAGTTTCACGACTTTCGGCCAAACGAGGCATGACTTTTGCCTGTTTCAAGTTTGCATTTTCAAAAAATTGCTATAGCGCCCCCCTTTGGCCAATTGGAGTGAGATTGGTTTCAGTGATATTTGGAATGACTCTCTACATCACTGCAACGTTTCAAAGAAATGTGAGTCTTGCATGTATGTGTTAGGGGCAGATGAATAATGTTCATAAAACTGCAATAGTTAAAATCTATTTCCTCCTGGGATTTTTGAGTAATCTGCACGAAACATTTTACACATGAACATAGGACCTTTGCCGACAAAACAAAAGCGGCGGATTTTCCATAAGTGAAAAAATGCAGAAGTTAGGAGCCAATGACTGTTTTTCATATAATTCAAAATGGTGGGAGATCTAAAGGTCAGAGGTCAAAAGTCAGACCACGAAAGTTGTCGGGCATGAAGAGACGCATGTGTGTATCGAAGTTTCATGGTTGTAGGTCAAACAGGGCATGAGTTGTACCTGTTCAAAGTTGGCACTTTCAATTGAGTGCTATAGCGCCACCCTTTGACGAATGAGTGTGAGAATTATTTCTTGGTAGTTTTTCATGAGCATCTACCATATGGCCGAGTTTCGTAAAAAGCGTATGCACGGTTAAGCCAGAATTTTTCAAACTGCTCAAAATTGTGGAAAATCTAAGGGCGGAGCTTAATGGTCAAATCGATACGTGTGTTCCTCATGAGTCAAGGCACATGTGTAAGCAAGTTTCACGACTTTCGGCCAAACGAGGCATGACTTATGCCTGTTTAAAGTCTGCCTTTTCAAAAAATTGCTATAGCGCCCCCTTTTGGCCAATTGGAGTAAGATTGGTTTCAGTGATATTTGGAATGACCCTGTACCTTTCTGCAAAGTTTCAAAGAAATGTGAGTCTGCATGTATGTTTTAGGCACAGATGAATAATTTTCATAAAACTGTAATAGTTAAAATCTATAGAATCCTGGGATTTTGGAGCAATCTGCACGAAACGTTTAACACTTGAACTTTGGACCTCTGCCTACAAAAAATTCCAACGGATTTTCCATAAGTGAAAAAATGCAGAAGTTAGGAGCCAATGACTGTTTTTCATATAATTCAAAATGGTGGGAGATCTAAAGGTCAGAGGTCAAAAGTCAGAGGGTGAAAGTTGTTCAGCATGAGGAGACGCATATGTGTATCCAAGTTTCATGGCTGTAGGTCAAACAGGGCATGAGTTGTACCTGGTCAAAGTTGGCATTTTCAATTGAGTGCTATAGCGCCACCTTTGGACGAAAGATTGTGAGAATTATTTTTTGATCGTTTTTCATGACCATCTACCATATGGCCGAGTTTCGTAAAAAGCGACAGCGCGGTTCAGCCAGAACTGCGAAAAGTGGCAGAAGAAGAAAAAGAAGAAGAAGTGACAGAATACTGCCAATAACAAAACAGGTCCAGAGCTGAGCTCTGGCCCCGTAATAAAACTATACACTGAGAACTTTTAAACAAATAACAAAAATACACTGTAGCAAGTAAATGATTACTAAATATATTAATACTCATTATGGAAGGAACTTGCATTATCCCATTTGATAATGTCTGTTATTTGTTATTGCTTTCACTTTCATTCACACGTATACATCTCTTCGGGGTAAAGAGTTTGCCTCAAGAATGTACAGTATTCCTTTCATGTCTTTTCTGCAACACAGTAACATTACTCTTTTGCTCCAGTTCATTGAAGCATTCCATACACTTATATAACTGTGAACTAGATCAGTGGTTCTCAAAGTGGGGTCCTCGGGGGGCGGGGGGTTTCCAGGAGTCAGCAGATCTACAAGCTCATAATGCGGCACAAGCTTGTAGTACATCTACTATTTTTTCATTTTTAAAGAAAATATCGAAAATGTTTGAAGCATTAGAAAATGTTATATTTTAGAAAAATATTTTTACACAAATTTTCTCTTCAAACATTTTCAGATGGGGGTCCGCTGCTATATATATATAGTATATCAATTTAGGGGTCCTTGTCACAAAAACGTTTGAGAACTACTGAACTAGAGACTGTTTTGAGGAGCTGGGCATGGAGGTCTGTTGCTGGTGGGGTTATCTCTTTGATGGGTTGGTGTAAAGGAGCACAACGCTGAAGGTAGAGAGGACTTCAGTGGAATCTGAGATGGCCAGTTTCCCCGCAGTCATGACCAGTCCCGCCTTGTCCCCTCGACTCAGCTTCAGCACCAGGCTCACAGAAGTGGAGCCTCCGCAGTTGCACTGCTGCGTGTTCTGCGCCGACCCGGACAAGAATCCCGCCGTGTCCAACTTCTGGACGCTGCGATTGGACACCGAGAGAACCGCCTCCAGCCTCTCACCACGCTGGGCTGTCAGGACCGCACTCACCAGATAGCGGCCGTCCATGGGAGCTGTGAAGACGCCTAAGAAAATACAAACAAACACTTGTGTGGATGCTATGATACAACAGTCTAGAAGGTCAAGTATCACACTGAGGGTAAAGAGGAAATCTGGTTTAAATATTTAACTCTGAAAGTAATAAAGGTAGGGTAAGTGATATTTTTTTGTTAAAACAAAAGGTTTTTGTTAAAAGGTTAAAGCACTATATTCTGATAGTAACCATTGCTATAAAGTGTTTGTTCAGTAACATGGGTCTCCCTGTCTCTCCATATCTTTAATAAACAGAAAAGGTGACAACATTTCAGCCAATCAGGAGAGAGTACCCATTTATCAGCTTAATTTTTATAGTGTTCCAGTTCCAATTGTGTCTGCTCATTTTGTTGTGTCATCACTTCCAATTTCACTTGTTTAATCTGTATCCTGTCTGAGTTCTCTATCCTGATTGGATAAAATTGGTATCCTGACCTGAAAATGCATTTTCTGCTTAATAAAGAGCTGGAGAGACATGGAGACTCCTGTTACTGAAAAAACACTATAGCAATGAGTACTATCAGAATATAGAGCTGTTTAACACTTATTCTAACCAAATAAAATCACTAACCCTATACCTTTAAATGTATATTAACACTGGATTTTACAGTGTACTTTGTTGCTGGTACAGGATGGTGACAGGTTACCTGTATGGGAGTCATAATGTCCTCCATCGTTGACTAGCACCTTGTTGAAGCGAATGATTCCAACCTCTCCAGGGAACGGCAGAAGATTGAGACCGGCTGAGAACGCCACCCTGTCACCTTGACCACACAGCGAAAACAATCATTATGCTCAGTGGAATCAATACAAAATGTATAGAAATGGGAAATGCAAAGATTAATAAAAAAAATGTATTCCAACCTGAAGTCAGGACAGGTTTCTGCGGTGATGGTTTCTGGGTTGTGTGCAAGTCTGTTGAGGAAGAAACAACAATTTAATTCACTTTAAAGTGGAACAGTTTTTTTTTTTTTATGGGATCGGAAACAGTCAAAGGTGGATCTACCTGAAGACACTGGCATATTGAGCTTTATGGAGACCGTAGATTTGGGTGCAGTAGCTGCAGGATGACAAAACATGAGAAATTAAATGAGGCTTTGATGCATGTGTGTGTGTGTGTGTGTGTGTTTTGTTGTTTTCTTGCATATTAGGATCCCCATTAGCTTTTGCCATGACAAAATCTAATCCTCCTGGGGTCCTAATTCAATTCCAAGTAGTTTAGCCTCTTTCACCTGTTCCATTGGCTTCCCGGCAAGTGATAGGCTCAATTGAGGGTCACTGTCCAACATGTCTAGATCCAAACATCCATGCATTTAGCTTTAGCAATGTTCAGTGTACTAATTTGTTCTTACCGAACCCACTCCGCTACTGCTTTAACCGCTTTGTGTGTGTGTGTGTGTGTGTGTGTGTGTGTGTGTGTGTGTGTGTGTGTGTGTGTGTGTGTGAATATCCTCTAGATATCCTCTTTTTCCTCTCTCACCTGGGGCTCCAGCGAAGCCCAGAACAGGCACCATGCTGCCATCCGTCCCTTTGGGCAGCTTGGATGAAATCATGGTCCCTGGGGGTCCGGCCTCTCCGACCTCCATCACTTCAGGCTCTGGGAGGGGGCCCTCCATGACGTTGACCTTGGGAGGGGCCGGCTCCTGAGGCTTGAACTTGGTGGTCACCGCCGGGGGCCGACCCCCCGAGTCCCCCGCGGCCGCGCGAACACCTGAAAACGGAGGATTGATGAATATATGGGAGGTCTGGGTGAGCGAATCAGGTCAGTGGGAAAGTTCCAACGTGGGGCCAGATGTCCTGAGGTCAGATGTGGTACAAGCCATCTGTTTTCATAGGGACTCCTTAAAACTGGCCCCTCAATTACTCTGTTTGAATTTCTAAAACCACTAAATTATCAGCAAAGTAGGTGTTGAGGAAACATCCCTTTGGTCAAATGTGAGCCATTATCCCATTAAAATCGGGAAAGCATCTGTGTCATTTTAGATTTAAGCTGTATATATATATATATAGCACATTGGTTGGATATTCAAAAATAGCAGATATACAAGCTCACTCTGGAGCTTGTAGATCTGCTATTTTTGAAAAATCCTGAACATTTCTGACAAATATATATATATATTTTTTTTTAAGCGAACATTTTTAACTCAAATCTTTGCTTCTGGGGGTCCCTGGAACAAAATATTTTGAGATGGGGGTCGGCGGCCAAATATTTATAATTTGACATGGACAAGTTTAAGCACCACTGATATAGCAACACTTTTTCAGAAAACTGTTAGGATTCAGAAGACATTTTGCAGAATCAGCCTCAAGTCTCAATGGGTTAAAAGAGAGCTGCTCACTGACGGTCCAGGTCAGCGTTTTCTTATCCTGGGGGGAAGTTTTTCACTTGTTGAAGCTGTAAATCTCCTCGGAAAAGATTTACTGTGTCACGGTTTGAAGTAGTTTTACAGAAACACCACAACATGGTATAGAATAGCCTTTTACTGACGTCTTAATTGGCTCCCCTTTATTTTAATGGTCATTATGTAACTTTTCATGTCACATGTCAAATTGACTTGGAAAGTTGAATAACATTCTGTCCTAGAGACCCTTGAGATAAAAATATGTTTTGGTTTAAATTAAATTGTCTTAATGTCATATTGAAAATGAGAAGTACTTTCATTAAGGTGATCCTGAAACATATTGCTATAGTGGTCACTCATAAAACTTGTGTACGGTCATTTAAAGTAAAAATATTCTGTTCGACTCATTGCGCTGCCATAGGGCTCACCGTGTAGATTTGTTAGATTATTTTTTCCCTTTTCTTTTGGGATGAAGAGGCCTTTTAACCACATTAATCCTGGCATCCCTATTTTGGAGACATTTCTTTTTTTTATGATTGCATATGATTTATATTTTCATTATTTGTCGACGTATATAAGGCGGTTAAGTAAAATTCTCTTCGTCACAGAGTTCTTTTTATCTTTTATTATTATGCAAGTAAATAACCTATAAAATAAAATAAACATGTTGAGGGATACACACCACTAGTAAAGTAATCACTCCAGCCTGTCATTATGGACATAAACAAAGGAAATGACAGACTCCTGCAACATCACACATCATGATGCGGTCGACTATAAACTATTGCCGCGTTCCTGACAACCGCAGCTGAGAAGACTTATAGCACAGCACCAGCAGGTCTTTATCAACAAAGCAATGCTCTTGGCTGAGGACACAGAGAGAGAGTTCCAGTGGTGGAAAGTACATTTACTCAAGTACTGTACTTAAGTACAATGTTGAGGTATTTATTTACTGAACTTGAGTGTTTCCAATTTTCAAATCTTTTACTTCTACTCCTCTACATCTCAGATCTCAAATATTGTCCTTTTTACTCCACTACAATTATTTGAAAACTGTAGTTACTAGTTACTTTGTTGATTTGTATGTACTTTGGTATTGCTTATTTTTAAAATATCTTTTATACATATTGAACTTGAGAAATAGGACATTCTGCATAAGGAGTACTTTCACTTATATAAAAACCTTTAGTATATTTTTATGCCAATACTTTTGTACTTTTACTCAAGTACATTTTGAATACAGGACGTTTACTTGTAACAGAGTATGTATTCATTGTGGTATTAATACTTTTAGTTAAGTAATAAATGTGAGTACTTCTTCCACCACTGAGAACGAGACAGCAGATCAGGGCCCAGCGCTGAGTCTGCTGTCCTCCCAAAAGGAAAGGACCAAATGATGGAGAGCACATGAAAGGCATACCAGCATTCCAAGGCATATCCATATATTCGTCCACCAGACGGACTGTCCCTCACCCCTAAGGGAAAGGGCCCTTCCCTATAAAAGCAGAAAGTAGTCTGCCTGTTAAATATATGTGTGGAGAGGGGGACCAGTTGGTGACTGTAAAAATAATAAAATAAAAGAAATCACAGAGGGAGGGGGGGTGGAGGGGGGGATAAGTCTAGTATACATGTGCGCTCCTCTGGGGTGCTGCACATGTGCGTGTGTTTTAATAGCCTGTGTCTGTTGTTAGCTTGCAGCCTTGCATGCAAAGGTACTGTAGGTATGCACTACACCAGTGGTTCTCAACCATGTCAGACCACGACAACCCCCAAAATAATCATATTTGAACTGGGGACGGACCCCCCCCCCCCCCCACCCTGATAAGCACTTGGAATGTAGGAGTTGAGGCGTGTGTGTGTGTGTGTGTGTGTGTGTGTGTGTGTGTGTGTGTGTGTGTGTGTGTGTGTGTGTGTGTGTGTGTGTGTGTGTGCGTGCGTGCGTGCGTGTGTGTGTGTGTGTGTGTGTGTGTGTGTGTGTGTGTGTGTGTGTGTGTGTGTGTGTGTGTGTGTGTGCGTGCGTCTGTGATTAAAGGGGTGAGCTGTAAACTATTGCAGCTGAGGTTCCCGTGGTCCCAGAATCTAAAGAGTTGGGGTACATCCGGAGCAGACGTGGGAAACAGTGTTGCCATGTCCGCTTATTATAAGCAACTTTGGGGTTCTTTTTCTGTAAAGTTGCTTGGAAATATTGGGCTTGTTTTTTTTAAACCATTGGTTCTCAAACATTTTCATGTCATGGACCCCCAAATTAATGTATTTGTCCCTAACCCCCATCGGAAAATGTTTTGTGCCAGGGAGCCCTGTATACCAGATAGAATGTTTCAAAGATCTTCCAAATATTCCACACTTTATTTAAAGATGTATTTTTAAATAGTAGATCTACAAGCTCACAACGCGTCACATCACAACGTGTTGTAAGCTTGTTGATCGGTTATTTTCAAATAGCCGATATATACAGTATATAGGCTTAAAGTGCTCACGTGGCCTATAATAGATTTATAGTCGCTTCTTTTGGGCTTGTTTTCATAGACCTGGTTGCTTATTTCTCACGCAAAATCTGGCAACACTGATGGGAAACCCCTTCCTTAGTCACAGGTGTCCCTCCATTCTTTCTGAGACACAACAGCCCCCCCCCCCAGCCCCGCCCTCCCTCATTACATTACAATCCCACATCATAATGACTGCACAGCCATTTAACAGCACGTGTTGACTTTATGAGTCACAGTGGGCCAAAATGGCCCCGGCCCCAAAGACGATTTAGGAATTCATAAATCCGTCCCCACATTTTGGAACCCAAGAGACAAATAAAAGGAGAATGACCAAATCGCTCTCGCCTTAAACCTTTCACAGTAAATGTTTCTCCTCCTCTATGGCTGACAGCAGGAAACAGTATACAAATCAACAGTGGCATTACAGCACTTATAGTAGCATGCTAACATGACTTACGTGTTAATGGGGGTGTAAGAAACTGTTTGTTTTATAAACAGAAAATACATTTTCAGGTCGGGATACCAATGTTATCCAATCAGGAGAGAGAACTCCACAACAAAGATGATGTATCAGCTTAAATTTCATAGTGTCCCAGTTCCAATTTCTTTTGGTTCATCACTTCAAATTTCACTTGCTTATCCTGTATCCTGTATGGGTTCTCTCTCCTGATTAGGAAACCCCTATTACTGAATAAACACTCTATATTCTGATAACAATCATTGCAATATAAAGCTTTAACCATTTAAGTGTGTTATCATCAATGAGTGTTATTGGTCCTGGTGACCTGTGCTTCATCCAAGGATGCCTGTCAGGTCCGAACTTGTTGTTGGACAATCAACTCCCGTGGGAGCGTCTCTCTTCCTGGGGGCTATCATACTTGACCACGGGCAAGAGTGTGTGTGTACGCACGTGAGCTGCCTTATCTCTGTCTTAAGGTCATTGACCTTCAGCAGCTGGACCCCTGAGTCATGTCTGAAGCAGGAATGCATGCTTTGTTATCTCACAAACGCGCCCATAATAGAGCTCCTAAAAGTGTTGTCTGCCACAGGCGTTTTAGTAGCTAACTGCCTTGCCAAACACAATGGGAAGGATGTGCTTTAACGCAGGGAAAAGACGTAATGCATGTCACAAATGCACATGTACACAAACTGGGGGGAACTGGGGGAAGTGGTGCTTAGTGCTGCTGCACACAGTAAAATCCGGAACGCTAATTCAACACTGACAGAGTTTAAAAAATATTTACCCATACAAGTTACATGAACACTCTGGATTTGACTATGTATGGTTGTGCCAAACTCCCAGGAGATAGCATCTGCAGAAGAATGTTCTCATAATGATGCGCGAAGAGAGAACACAAGAGTAGAGACATATGAAAACATATGCCACACAAAAGGGAAAACACAAGAGCATGCACATAAAAACCCATGCATGTACACACACACACACACACACACACACGCACACACGCGCGCACACGCTATAGCGATGTTTGAAAGTTCCCCCTAGGTCAAAGACGGAAGCTCGTTATTTGCTATACGATAGCTAATGGTTTGGGAAATTACTCCACTTAGCCTGCAACTTTGTCGACTGAATAAAAGGTTCTTTCTCCTAAGCTCTGATGGAGAGCCATGTCCAAAATATGCACTACATTCAGTATAGTCTTAGTCTACTCTACGACAATGTGCTACTGGCCACAGCTCGCAGCAGTTAAGGGGCATGAAGTCAGGCCGGGCTCTGCCTAAGCTCGGAATGACAGGGTCAGGTGTCATGTCAGGGAACTGGATTATATCAAATGAATTGCAGATTCTGTTGATTTGACAGATTTCCATTATTTTTCATTTTAAATTATTGATTTGATTTGATTTACCTTTTAAATGTATTTTACCCTTTACATTTATTTTATTTGATTGATTTTAGCTGCATTGTCATTAACTGTTTTAATTAGATACAGCAGTCTATTTTTGTGCCTTTTGTGTCTGCATTGCTTGTATTGTACTGTACCTCGGCACCTCTGCTTGCCCTCAATGTGTTTTCCGAGGTTTTAAATAAATAAATAAATGATGATGATGATGACATGGTGATATCAATATCAGCACAATATCAAGACAGTCTTAAATCAAGTTAACTGAAGTCATGAGGGGAAAGGCTAGCTCCCCTTACCATTGTAAATTGTCCATTGTAAATCTGACATCATGGCACACAGACCCCCACATGCAGCACAGGGGGACAGTTCAGAGTGTGTTGCACAGTAAAATCCTGGGCGTTCATTTAACTCTGAAAGTGATAATAATTGACCCATACTGTATGTTCATTTGACACTCTCAGAGTTAAATCAACACTCTGGATTTTGCTGTTGGAAAGAGCGAAGGCAGTGGTGAAAAGCAATTAAGTACAGTACTCAAGTCCTGTACTCAGGAAACCTTTTGAGGGTTTTTTCCTAATACTATTTATTTATTAATACTGGAGTATTTCCAATTCTCAATATGTTGTGTACTTCTACACTACATTTCAGAGGCAAATATTATACTTTTACTCCTCTACAGTTATATGCCCTATGTACTTATACTTAGGCTATTTGAAAATAGTCTAAGTAGCACATCGCAAAGCGACGCGGTACTTAGGAAAAGTAGAAAACATTAGCTACTTTGAGGGAAAACAGTATGAACATCCAGTTCAATGCAGTAGCCCTCCTAATCTAAACCCGTCGAGACCCGTGGGCTCTGGAATAAAGAACGCCCACTAGCGACACTGATAAGCTGCTTGTAGATGTCCCAGTATGGAGCGCTTGAGGCTGTATTTTCCAGTCCCTTTCAGATAAATAAGAAAGACAAAAAGGGTGAGGCTATACTGCCTGGAGCAACTGGGAGGCAAGGAGTTGTACACAGACCAAAAGTGGTGTAAAGTAACTAAGCACCTTTACTCAGCAGCACTTCTTTTTATGAATAAAATATAATTTTGTCCAATCTAGAGTATGTTAATACAGTATAACTTATACAATTGGGGGTGGTTGTATTTTGTCTCCCTGCTCTTATATTGAAACATTTAGATTGTGTAAAAGGTCATGTCTCACCTAGACAGGATATGACACAAATTTTGACCTGATGGTCAAGATTCAATTTATGCCCGGAGCAAGGAGGCAGGCTCTATTAGCTCAATGGTAAAAATGTCAGCACTTGCGCAGGAAACCAGGTTCAAATCCTGGGGTAGAAGAGGAAAGCTTTAAGTACAATTTTGAGGTATTTTTACTTTACTGGAGTATTTCTAATTTTCAGTACTTTTACTTCTACTCCACTACATCTCAGAATCAAATATCGTACTTTTTTAGATTTTGATTATCATTACAAACATGCATTAACCACTTCAGCCCTATATACATTCGGCCATTTTAAAATAGCCGATCTACAAGCTCACAATAGATCTGCTATTTTCAAAATATTTTTTATACATTTTATACATTTGATAACTTGTGAAATGGGACATTCTGCATAATGAGTAATTTCTTCTTTTGGTACTTTAAGTACATCTTGATGCCAATTCTTTTGTACTTTTACTCAAGTACATTTTGAACACAGGACTTTAAAGTGTTTCTATGTCACAGTATTGATACTTTTACTTCAGTAAAAAAAATGTAATACTTTTTCCACCACTGCAGACCAACCCTTGGTAGAACTTCACCATGTCAGAGAGGAACACATGATTAATGCCCCCTCCCTCATGGGGCTCTTACCCATAAATTCCCAATGACTGTACAACAATTTAAACGTCAGTTCTATTTAAGACAACAAACGATGGGCGGGATAATGACATACATTTCCCAGAATCTCCATATGACACATTTGGCCACATCAGACAAAAAGTGCCAGCTTATAGAGATTAATATTGAAGGCTGTCCGTGACTTTCGGAACTATCCACCCAACAAATGGCACAGGGAAGCGACAGTGGCAAATGTTCAGTGCTGAATTGCTGAATTGGAACGTGGTTGCACTCTATTTTAATGACGTGACGCGCACGTCGCTTAACACCTAAACTACAGGTCACACAATGGACAATTGATATGCATCTCAGCTCATTCTTATGTTAATTCACCTGGTGTGACTTGGGAGCTTTTGTAAACTTTGTTGAGGTGTGAATTTAAAGTTGTTTTAAATCTATGCATGTGCCTGCGCGTGCTCCTGGTCAAATAGGTTCCTGCACGTGCAAGGCCGTCCTATGAGGAATGCAACCCTGCAAATGTTTGATTTCTCTTCCCTGTGTTCCCCCATATGTGTCTCGAACTCATGGGAACAGAACCAGAAGCAGAGCTAATTTTATTCTGACCCCCTTCCAATGGTAACCGAAAGGCTTGCCCCAAAACACACTCGCCCCCATTTCTTTAGCGGACCCCTCGCGCCGAGCGGTTCTTGTGTTTGTTTTACTGAGGATAAGGTTAGGAATACGTTTAAGGTTAGGCATAGTTTTATTGAGGTTAAGTTTAGGAATAAGGCTAGGTTTAGGCATAGTTTTACTGAGGTTACGTGTAGGAACACCCGGTGGCGACCATTTCGAGGTCGTCGGATTTGACCCGGGGCGAGCGTGTTTTGGGGCGAGCGTTCTTGTATTCCTTCGAATGGATGTCAGACCGGAGTGGACCACGTAGACCATGTTGGCGCCATAAACCGATGAGGCAAAACTAGCTGTACGCACAAGAACAGACGCGGCTCATAAACATTATGGGCGTGATGCTCGTTCACGTATTCCCTACTGTGGGCGGGGGTGAGTCAATATTAGCCACATGGGCATGTTAAAGTGCAGGTCTTTTACCCACAATAGTACATACAATATTCAAGGGTATCTACAGTCTATAAACAGCGGTCTTTCAAGCCAAGGACCCCTTAGCTGAGAGAGAGATGAACTACAATACATATTGGATTCATGTTAACGGTGTGTTTTCAGACATTTAACGACTTAAACACTCAATACTTTGTAAACTTGACCTTTGGTCAGTTCTTTTTTCCCTGAACACCGATCTACAAGCTCACAACGCGTCTGTGACACACGTTGTGAGCTTGTATATTGGCTATTTTCGGCTAATGTTCCCCCCAGAATAGGGATGTGAGGGTTCAAGTGGTTAATGTAAAATACAAAAATAAAGTCCCCATCACACAAGGATTTTGCAGCCCCCCTGCAGTATCTCTGAAGACACCGTAGGGGTCCCGGGCCCCCTGTTGAAGACCCCTGCTCTATAAATATGCTATGATAATGATAATGATGTTAATAATAATAGTCATAATATGACAAATAGGATCGCTGTCCTACACTTCGCTCAAACACAACACACACTGACAGTACACTCAGATAAAAACATCATGCATGCACGTGCATGAAAATAGATGCTCACAAGTGCACACTGCAGGCATTACTGAGCCATATTTTTAAGGCCAAGGAATTGCTCAACACAAGCAGGGTCTATTAAAATGAGCATGTGTGTTCAATCAAGCCCTGCCTTCCTCTGAGTCAGAAGAACACAGTTAAATGGAGATCCAACTTCCTCTCACACTCAAAATGAAACGTACTCCCTTATTGCAGGTTCCACCATTAACTACGCACAACCTACCATGGACCAATTTAAGGAAACGCAACCTGCAACGACCAAATAGGGTCCAGATGAGGCTGGGGGCGAAACCTTATTTAACACTACATTATAACACTTAAAGCTTGCTTTAAGCGTCTCAAGATCAAACGCCTGCTACTGAAGGTCCTGTGGATGATAAATGAGATTTATTAAGATCGAAGAGGGAGTTACTGTTTTTGCGTTTAACAATATCTGGAAAATAGATTATATGAGGGACGAATAGAAGGAGGCATTCACATTAAATGGACCTACTGTACCAGGGTTCCTTTCATGTTTATCCTATAGCTTACCTGACTTAACAGCGGTACTGCCGGCCTTTTCCTGTATGTCTCTGGCAAGACCAGAAATGTGGCTCTGGAGGGTCTGGCAGGTCCCCTTCAGCCCGCCGATGTCTCGGCCGTGGGCTCTCACAGTGCCATTCAGCTGGCTGACACAAGTCCACAGCCCGCTGATGTGTTTGTTCAGCCCCTCTTTGATCCTCTGCAGACTACCCGCGATGGGCTCCAGCTTCCCGCACACGCCCTCGACGCCAGCGACGCGACTGGCCACGGCGGCGACCTCCTTCCCCACGTCTTCCGCCTTCTCCCTGCAAAGTTCACCCTCTGCCTTCACCTCCCCGCTGAGTTCCCCCAGCCGGCTCCTCAGCTCCTGCTGCTGTGCCGCGTGAAGATCCAGAAGTTCTTTGGCCTCCTGGCCCACTGCTGACCCGACCTGACCACAGGTGGAGTTGAGACTCTCCAACTCCACAGACTGCTGGCTAAGAGAGCGTCTCATGTCTGATGAAGAGTTCTCCAGTGCTCCCACGTGCCCCTTGAGGAAGCCCAACTCACGGTGCACATCCTCCATGCTGGAGCTGTGGTTGAGGAGTTGCTCCTCCATGGCTCCTAGGCCGTTTAGACTACTCTGCATAGAAACAATAGCAACTGTACAGCTCTGGAAATCTTCTTGCATCTTCTCCAAATCAGTCGAATTAAACCTGCCCTCCTCTGAGCAGCACTGGTCTAAGGCATTGAGTCTTTCTTCCAAAGCCTGAATAGTGTTATTATGAGAGTTAACATCCCTGTGCAGGGCATCCACATCTCCAGTCTGGACTACTAAATTGGTGGTTAAATCTACCAGATTGTGGACTCTGTTCTCCATGGCGGCCAGCCTGTCCTCCAGAACGTTTTTCAGGTCCGTCACTCCCTCTGCTCCTGCCGTCCTCATCTTCTCCTCAAGAGAGAGGCACTGCACCTCCACATTCTTCTCAGACGAGTTCAGACGGGTCTCCAGGTCTTCCACGCGGGCCAGAAGTGGGTCGGGTGTTGGTACAACACTGTCTCTCTTCACTGAATCAATCACTTTGACCTTCAGATCCAGGATCTCTCTGCGGAGGTCAGATTCCTTGGACTCCATGAGCTCAGCCAGGCTGAGATAGTTGGTCTCCGTTCCCTCGCACTGCTCCTGAACGGACATTATTTTATAATCACACGCATTCTTCAAATCGGCCAACTTGATCTCCATGCCCTCCATCAGCTCTTCCCGGAGAGCGTGAACCTTAGCGTCCACATAGGCGCGCAGGTCCACTTCACTGGCCGCCGGGGGGGAGGCAGGAGCAGAGGGCGTGACCGGGGGGCTCTGGGCGGCCTCCATTAGCAGACGCAGCTGTCCGTCATGTTGACTGACGCGGCCCAGGAGGTCGTCGAGAGCGTTGCTCTTGGACTCCAGGGTGTCGGTGACCTGGTTGATCTTGTTCATGACCTCGTCCATGTGCGTGTCGTACCCGTGCTCTATGGAGAGGTCCTGCAGCGAGACGGTGTGGGTCTCGCCGCCGCGGGCGCTGGCGGGTGGTGCTTGCTTGAGATCGGTGAGAAAAGTGGCCAGCATCTTGCTGGCGTCCTCCTGCAGGTCCACCCTGAGGTTGGACGACATGTCCGTCATTCTCACCTGCATGTCCAGGACCATCTGGGACAGACGTTGCACCTCCTCCTCCAGGTGTTCGTGTTGCACGGTGTGAGACCCTCCGTGACCCTCAGCGACCCCCCCGCCGGGACCCCCACCTCCTCCCTGTCGTCCGGATGGTGTCCCCCCAAACCACGGATGGTTTCTATGACCCGTCTGCTGCTGTTCCAGACCTACAGGGGAGGAATGACGGAGAGGGTGAGGACATGGAAATGTTTATCACATGTCATTTGGGGAGGTCAGGGGTACGTTTAGAATAGCAGATCTTTTGCCAGTGTTTAAATCAGTGTCTTGAAAAGCATCACTTTTTTCATTTTGATTTCAATTTAGGTAGTTAACTTTGTATGTTTCAGAAACATCTTGGTTGGATATAACCAGCCAGGCAGAATAACATTTTAATAGAATGAATCATATGAGAGGTTTTATGTGTCAAGTTTCTGTCAACATCAACTAAACAAATGGCCAAATGCACAATATTGGATAATTCATTAAAACAAATCATAATAAACATTTGTCTTTTGTATTTTTTTTGCAGACATTGTTCTATTCGTATTGTTTTCTATAAATGTTTTTGTGTGTGTTTAATCACACTATTAGTTAAAGGAGTAGTTCACCCCAAAAAATACTTATTTGCTATCAATTACACACCCCATGAAGCCTTGAATTCATGGAGATTGTTTTGTTTTTGTCGCATTCCTACGCCAATAATTTGATGACCGGCAGAGTCTCTTTGAGACTCGGCCAGTCATCAAATTATTGACTTAGGAATGCGACAGAAACAAAAAGATCTCCACGATTTCAAGGCTTCATGGGTAATGATAGAAAATAAGTCACTTTTTTGGGTGAACTACCGGTACTCCTTTAAGCTTTAAGTATATTAAAAAAAAGGAATAACCATGTTCACCATTTGATGGAGTAGGATAAGCAGTGTGGGACGGATGATGTCTGTGCTCTCTTTGACGTTGTGGCGGTCCTTTCAGCTCGTTGCAGTCGTGACCCTGGTACCCCGGGCAGCACTTCCACGCCAGCTCAGTCACAGTCTTGTAAGCAATCTTGTACACAGGCCTAAAGTGTGTACGGTGTCTGGGAGAACATATGGCATGGGAAGGGAAGAGATAATTATTACAGACAATGTCATATTTGTTGATATACACACACATAATTACATGGTTTATCTCCCATAGTCTATATAATGACACGGGGTGGAAATAAATGATGCTGCTCACGTTTCACTTGGATACTAAGGGAAGAGTCCATGATGAATCACATCTGGAACAATGCTCACAGATCTGAACCTCTCGTCATTCAAACAAGCCCTACTCTCATGCAATTACAACAACAAAAACACAATGTTATTCTCGAGGGCTCCTTCTACAGTCAATGGTCCTTTTGTGAAATCCGAGGAAGGCTTTGCTTTGCCAGACCATGCTTGTGCATTGATCCCCTCTGAGGAGAACAGCGTAAACGCTGGAATCCCAGCAATAAAGATCTGTTTATTGACAACAAACTCCAGATGGGCTGTGGGCACAAGGCTGCCACAATTCTGATTAATCAAGCAGCAAGCAACTAATGATGTGCATAATTTAAACGCACAAACACAAAACAAGGTTTTGGCCCCTTGGTCCATCTCTGTCCATGACCCATATATTTATATCAAAAATGTATTTAGGATTTATGTATTTATTGTACCATGGTTAGGCTATGTTATGTTATTCAATTGAAAGTAAAGTAAGAGAATGTCCGATTACCCTGCTCAGCAAAGAATGTGCTATGTCAATTCAAAGCAGATGCTTATTCACATCTGGGCATAACAAGACTCGTTCTCTACTAATTTTCATTGCTCTCATCTGAAGTCAAACTTCATGAAACAATTGTTTTACCTCAGCTCTCACCTGTTACGTAAACAAACAACATCTGGCAAACACTATACCCTATATAATATTCCTATATCCCATAAGGTACATGCTCTATCTAGCTATGTTCTATCATAGGCCTATTTACAGTGTCATAAAATGAATGCTGACGGCATGCTAGCCTACAGCTCCTCTGAGGTGAGTGATAAAGCCTGCCTGCCCTTGGTTATTCAGTGATGGAAGAAGTACTCAAATGTTTTACTTAAGTAAAAGTATCAATACCCTATTGTAGAAATAGTCTGTTACAAGTACAAATTCGGTATTCAAAATGTACTTGAGTAAAAGTACAAAGATATTGGCATCAAAATATACTTAAAGTACCAAAAGTAAAAGTACTCATTATGCAGAAGGTCCCATTTCAGATATTTTCAATGTATAAAATGTATAAAAATCCTTTGAAAATAGCAGATACTGAGGCGATGTGTTGTGAGCTTGTAGATCGGCTTTTTTCAAATCGCCAAAGTATAGGTCTGAAGTGGTTTTGTAACAATAATTAAAATCTAAAATGTAACTAGTAACTAAAATTTTCAAATAATTGTAGTGGAGTAAAAGTTCAATATTTACCTCTGACATGGAGTGGAGTAGTCGAAGTACATTTTTAGAAAATTGGAAGTACTCAGTAAAGTAAAAAATACCTCAAAATTGTACTTCAGTAGGCCTACAGTACTTGAGTAAATGTACTTAGTTACTTTCCACCACTGCGGTTATTAGGTACATTTTGAACTAGTGTGCAAAAAGTATTGTTACAAACTCAACTAGAGTGTGTTGATGCACAGGGGTCTAATAAAAATATCCTCCCTCCACCCAATTAGGACTCATGAGTAGCCTACTTTACTTGGTAACCATAAGACTCGCCCAAAAACACAGTCGCCCCCATTTTCTTCGCGGACCCCTTGCCCCCAGTGGTTCTTGTATTTGTTTTACTCAGGATAAGGTTAGAATTAAGTTTAGGGTTAGGCATAGTTTTACTGTGGTTAAGTTTAGGAATAAGGTTTTCAATGGATGAAATGGTTAGTAGAGGGCTAATACGCTTGGCTACGATTTGTTTTCTGCCTAGAACAGTGGTTCTCAAACTTTTTCATGTCAAGGACCCCCAAAAAGATATGTATTTGGCCGCAGACCCCCATCTCAAAATATGTTGTTCCAGGGACCCCCAGAAGCAAAGATTTGAGTTACAAATGTTGGCTTTAAAAAATATATATTCAAAGATTTGAAAAAAAAAACAAAAACACAATTTTTCAAAAATAGCAGATCTACAAGCTCAAAGTGGAATACCAATACTTACATGACTTTTTGCGCACAGTTTGGCTGCTGCAGTGGACACGGCATGAACTCAGGCTGCACAAAGCTCTCCGAGCTTCCCACCACGGCACAGCTCACGTTCTTGTGCACTACATAAGCGCACCAGTTTCTGGATGTAAAGATGAAAGACAGATTAATTAAATTAAAAAAAGAAATAGTCCCAAATGAATGAATAGATAATGAATAAATAAATAAAATAAATGAAATAGGCTAATTAAAAATTAAATTAAGGATGCAAGATTTTAAGTTTCCATTTATGAAAACTATAGTTATTCCTAAAATTCATACAATTAATCACCGGAACAGTTTAAAAATAGAACTTAGTCTATTTCGTCTATGTTAATTTGTTGACACTATGACGAGTATAGAACATGATGCACAAATAAATAAAAAAATACCAATCAAAAGTTTCATATTCACTCACTTGTTTCTCTGCCCTGGCTCAGTGCGAGAATACGCATTTCCCTGAAACATGTTAAACTGGAACGGAGTTCCATTGATCAGTGGAAAAGTTAGTAAGAAGTGAATAAGCGATCCCGTAAACTCGCTCTTCATTGTTGCTTTAATCAAAACTACAATGTTGCTTCAGATTTTAAAAAGTGTAGCTACATGAAGAAGACCGGTTCTCTCCAGGCTCCAGCAGAGGTTTTTACTGCGTCGGTTTGGTTTGGTCTGGTCCCCTCTCTCTGATCAACGCACAGGTCTGGCAAGTTTCATTCAACGTCCTGGGCTTGGATGACGTTATAATAGAACCTCCACGGCATGTTACAACTGTGGGAATCATACACACTGAAGCCCAGCCCCCATGGTCTGTTCTCGCATCCAAAAACCGCACCAATGTCAGGGGCGTTAATCTCCCCCATGGTTGTGGTTAACGGTGGCCCTGAAACATGACTGTCATATCATGACAGTCATGGATGAACTAAACTTCAACCTGGTGTTTGCACTTTCTCCACTTACGGCCCGTACATCTACATAAACGTTCATATTTCAAATATAAAGTGCTTACCTTATGGCCACGGATAGTACAATTCTGTACGAAACCGCAAAATTACCCTTATATTCCGTATTGTTCAATAAAAAAGCATTTTAATCCAATCGGTGGCCATTTTCTCCGTATTTCCTCCATACGCTTTCAACTAAGCGATCCTATCGGTTTGGGGGTGTACTGCACTCTGATACATCATAACTCTATGAGAAAATGGCCACCAATCGGATTAGAAATGCTTTTAATTGAACAATACGGAACATACGGGTACTTATGAGGAATCGAACTGAATTTTGGCATCCGTGGCCATGGGGTGAGCACTTTATATTTGAAATCTGAACGTTTATGTAGATGTACGGGCCGTAAATGGAGAAAGTGCAAAAACCAGGTTGAAGCTGATCCATGACAGACCATGTATCCATGGCTGATATTTGGAGAACACGCCGTGCGTAATTCTTCAGGTAGAACAGTGGTAATCTCAAATCCTTTTCATTTCAACGGCCCCAGCTTAATATGCACGATTAAAAAGGTGCAGTATTCATTAACCATTTAAACCCCCTATGGTTGAGTGGAGTCCCTCAGGGTTCTATCTTTTCTCAGTTCTCTGTTTTTGTGGGGAAGGCTTTCGCTGGAAAATAGCAGATCCATTGCTAAAAAGTGTAGGGTTTATTCAGTTACAGGAGTCCCCCTTTCTCTCTAGCTCTTTTTAGAAAACATAATGATGTTCATAATATGTTCAGGTCAGGATACACATTTTGTCCAATCAGAAGAGAGAACTCATACACAAGTAAAATTGGAAGAGATGACACAAATGAGCTAAGCAGGAACACTTTGAAATTGAAGCTTATACATGGGTACTCTCTCCTGATTGGCTGAAATTGGCAGCCCACTTGAAATTGGCAACTTGAAATTGGCAACCCACTGAAATTGGCAACCCACAAAGAGTCGGACTAGGAGACACAAAGGAGACTCTGTGTGTCTTACCGGAACCGCTGCCGGTCATCAAATTGTTGGTTTAGGAATGCAACCAAAACAAAAACATATCCATGAATTCAAGTCTCCATGGGGTGACACCCTGATACACTTATACTGTATGTTGGTTTGTTTACTGTTCAGTGAGAAAACAATGTTGCACATTAAGCTTATCATCTGGGAATCTCCAAAAATAATTTGGGGATCCCCAGGGGGTAATGTGAATTACTGGTTTCTTTCAAAACTGGCCGGAAGAAACATCAGTCCTCACAAGTAAACGTAATTTACCATAGAAAGGAGGTGTCATTCACTGCTGTCATTTTTCCTTTTTCTCCTTTGGACAAACTGTTCAAAGGAGAAAAAGGAAAAAAGCATATAGAGTCTAATAACCATTTCATCCATTGAAAACGCGATAGTGTATCGCGCATGTCGTGCATGGAATAAATAATTATCGTATACCCTCCGAAAAAACCTAGAACACACCACTGGTACATAGTGTTTGTATTTGTTGATGACGTGTTCATTTTTGTATGCCACGTTAATGAATTGAATACACAGGACTTTTTTGTGCCATCCTTTAACTAATTAAGTATTCAATCAAACAAAAACAAAAGTTGAGAAATGTATACTAATGCCTCTTGCTGCTCATTGATTACAGTGGAGTATGCTTTTTTCTATGAGTTTGGTCGACCACATCACATAACGAATATTAAAACTAACAAAGACTGAATAAATGTTTTTATTCAACATGAAAAATTGTTTCTTTTAACATTAAAATAAAAATATAAAATTACATGCAGTAATAACAAAGCTTTTTTTAACAAACAAGGGAAAAAGCTTAATATTAACATAGCTTCTTTTTTTTAAACAAACAAAAGAAATTAGTCAGAATAAATCCTAAATTATTCTCCGTCCCTGAGTCGAAAATGAATAGCCAACCTACATGCATGGGGCGCGTTGTGAGCTTCTAGGTTGGCCATTTTTGTCACATGGCACCATCATGGGACTAAGTATGAATAAGGCTTAAAGGAGTAGTTCACCCAAAAAAATACTTATTTTCTAACAATTACACACCCCATGAAGCCTTGAATTCATGGAGATGTTTTTGTTCTTGTTGCATTCCTGAGGCAATAATTTGATGACCAGCGGAGTCTCCGGTAGGAAACTCAATTGAGTGGTCAGTAGGACCAGTAGGAGACTCAATTGAGTCTCCTACTGACCAGTCATCGAATTATTGGCTCAGGAATGCGACAAAAACTAAAAAAATCTCCATGTATTCAAGGCTTCATGGGGTGTGTAATTTATTGATTAAAAATAAGTCATTCTTTGGGTGAACTACTCCTTTAAAGGACGACTTCACCCATTTCAACCTGTAATTGGTCCTCCTCACTAATGCACATGATAATATGGTAAAATGTTTGTCTACTCTATGTCTCAGAGGAGGAGTGTGGACAGTTCAGAAACCCGCCTACCAGTGACATCGTCGATGGGGAATCCAAGCTAATAAGAAACAGCAGGCTTTCTATTCTTGGAAAGCTAGCATGCTATAATGTAATTAATAAATAAAATGGTTAGTAAAAAACGAAATAAAAAATGTGAAATATTGTTTGAGAAAAACGCCCCTGCCTAACGATGTCACTGGCAGGCGGGTTCCTGAACTGTCCACAGACCGAGTAGAAGAAAAACGTACCAAATTATCATGAGCATTAGTGAGGACCATTTCAAAAGGGAAACGTCATGGTAGGTAGCGTTCCACTGCTGTTCATGTCTTTTGTTTGAGTCTCTTTGCAGGGTTGCCTGGTGCCTCAATGGCACCCCGCTTCACAGACGTTCGAGGGGCACTGGCTGAAAGGAGAGCACAGAGCAATTAGCCAAGCACATTTTCAATCAATCGATTAATCAATCAATCTACTTTATTGTCACAATTACAGGTAACAGTGAGGTGAAACTCTTGTTTATGCAGGCTTCCATATTTGCAGCTCAAAGGAGTAAAAGAAAAGAATTAGAAGCAAAAAATGGGAAACAAGATGAGCACAAAAAGCTTGAAAAAACAGCATGTTAAAATCTGTATCTTGTAATTTAAAGAGGTCTTAAATCACATGTAGTGCATGTCAATATCAGGTTGCTTATAAGTCCGAATGGAAGTCCTAACACATTAAATGTGCATCAGTGAGTATCAGTACATCAATTAGCTGAAAATGTGCAGGTAATCTAATAATAATATTAACTTTTAGATTTTCTAATGATAATATAACAATATTTAAAACATAATGTAAAAAAGTGTCATGGTATCTTTTTTCTTTAAAACCTTTAAAGATTTCCCCAAGTGAACCCTGATCCAGAAAAGGTTGGGAACTGTTTTCATGCTCCCAAGTGCGGTAAACCTATGCTGTATAACACAGGTGGCATGTTTCTCAAGTTGTTGGTGGGCTGAGTGCGCCGGCAAAGAGTGATGGGATTGTTCCCTTGTTTACTTTCTGTTCTGGTGTAGAGGGAAAGCGGTCACGCTAAAAAGAGTTGAAGTGATATTTGTTGTTACTACGGGTGATACAGAAGTTAGAACCCTGGCTGTTCACATGGATTTATTGGATTTACTTTTATTAAATCACCAGTTCTTCAGCACAGTCTCCTTCTTTCATTGATAATAGAAGAAAGGATAAGGATCATTCTGGAAATGAAGAGGAAGGTAGTTATATAGTGCTACACACATACCAAGCATTTTATCAACCTCCTCCAGCTGCACCATCTTCTCTTCCATCTCTGCCTTCTTATGCTGCATTTTAGGGTCTCTCTGGGCTCTGAGGTGATCGGTGTGATCCCTTTCCGCCTCTTCCCTCTTCTTCATGGCAGCTAGGAACGGTTTCAGAACATCTAGGAAGAAAAACAACAATATTAAGAATACAAACAAAACCTTTAGAGCTACATTTAGATTCAATTTGAAAAAATATACGGTATAACTGTCCTACCTAATTGCCCCTCGATGACATGGTATTGCTGTGGGCTGGGCGCCCCAAACACACGGCCACCTAATCTTTCTATGGGAGGCGCTTGGTTCTTGCCACCCCCGAACTTGCCCCTGGAACTGATCCTCTCACCTTGCCTGGTCAGGATGGTTGGACAGGATAAATGCATCTGTGCCACCTGGAAGCAACATGCATTTTTCATTCACAGGGAATCTCAGAATGCTCAAAGTTACAACATATAATCAATCATAGGTTAAAATCAGGATTAAAAAAAAATGTCAAGCACAAAAGAAAGCTGATAAGAGCTGGTAAATCTTTCAGCTCCGTTATTTTATTTTCCATTATCATACATTTTATGTCCGTTTTCTTTGTTCACACTAATCAATTTCACTATGTTCCTGTTTCATTAGATTTTCTGTTTGTAACATTTTTCTTTTATTCATTTGTTTCTAATTATGTTCTACCACTGTGAAAATAAACTCAACAACAAGAAGTTGCAAGTCTCGTGCCTAATTTATACGCTATTTTTGGCATACAACTATTTCACTACTCACCGCTTTTCTGTACTCGTTGGCAGAATTCATGTCATCCATCAGAATGGTTTCTCCCAGCAGGCTTTTGAACACTGAGGATGAAGTACACAAGAGAAAACTGAAAGGCACATTAACCCATTAGAACCGGGAAAGCTTCTGTGTCATTTTAGTTTTTCAGAAAACTCTTAGGATTTAGAACAATAGTTTAGAACAGTGGTTCTCAAAAATAGAAGATATACAAGCTCACAGCGACAAGCTGCAAGCTTTTACATCTGCTATTTTTTAACATTTTAGAAAAATATTGAATACTAGACCATACCCGGTCGACGCATCCGTGGGGGGATATGCGCACATGATCTGGCAACCCGGGAGGCAGTTCGTCCCATAGCTGGGCAGCCCCGTAACCATGGCGACAGTGTTTTACACAACAACGCTAATAAGAAGCTGAGATTTGATGAAATTGAAAAAGGGGCTTCACAGTTAAGTTCAGATGGTAATGGTCAATGGCTGTGTGCAAAATCAGAGCAATTGGTCCAGCCAGTGGGGAGAACCGGGTAGCTTCACCACCACTACAGAGGTTACTAGAATTATAGTAGAATTATAGTAGGATATATATATTTCTTTACACACAAATCTTTTCTTCTGGCGGTCCCTGGCACAAAACATTTTCAAATGGGGAGGGGGGGGGTCCGCAGCCAAATACATATAATTTTGGGGGTCCTTGGCACAAAACAGTTTGAGAACTACTGATTTAGAAGGCATTTGTAGAATTGGCCTAAGGTCTTAATGGGTTAACCCATTGAGACCTGAAGTCGATTCTACATGTCTCCTAAATCTCAACAGTATTCTGAAAAACGTATGTTTCTATATCAGTGGTGCTCAATCTTTTTCATGTCAAGGACCCCCAAAGGTATATGTATTTGGCCGCAGACCCCCATCAAAATATTTTGTTCCAGGGACCCCCCAGAAGCAAAGATTTGATTTAAAAATGTTCGCTTTAAAAATATATATATTCAAAGATTTGCACGATTTTTCAAAAATAGCAGATCTACAAGCTCGTAGCGCGGCACTCTGTGCCGCGCTATGAGCTTGTATATCTGCTATTTTTGAATAGCCCAAAGTGTAAAATAATGCTTTTTAGCTTGAATCTAAAAATGACACAGTTCCAGGTCTTAATGGGTTAATACAGTTAATTTCACAGCATGTCATTTTGGACTAATCCCAACCCGGACTAGATAGATCACTGTGGTGTTATACACTAAAAAGAGCTTAAAGGTATTAGTTGGTAGGTAGAGTTAACTGTTGGATCCAAAACAGCTATACATACTGTACCGGTATACACATACAAGGGGGAGGTGTGATTAACTGCCAAACCCTTCCCTTTTCTCCTATGTACGTATACTGTTTTGTATCTGTTGTCGATATGTATTTGTGTTCTTTTCATGCTATGTTGATGAATTGAATACATGGACAATGGAAACAAGTCCACAGGACTTTTTTGTGTTCTCCTTTTAGCCTAAATGTCTAGTGCTGTTAACATTTCTAACTAATAAAGTATTCAATCAATATCAGTCAGTCTCAAATATTTTCATGTCAAGGACCCCCACATGGATATGAATTTGGCAGTAGACTCGCATTTGAAAATATTTAGTGTGCCACGAGGGACCCCATACAACATTTAATTGTGTTGTTAAAATGTTTAAAAAATATTCAAAGATAGATCGGCTATTTTCAAATAGCCTATGTATATCGGGTTAAAGCGGTCAAACAGACTTTGATGCTATGTTAACACATTTTGCTGGGTACCCCATGTAACCCCCAAGGACCCCTGGAGTATGCCAGGCATAACAAAGGGAGAGGATGAATTCAAACTTGTTAGAGGAAACTATGACATCAGCCTAAATAATGAAATAGAGACCTACTTTCATGCATTAAGAAATACAACAACAACCAAAAATACTGTATGTAATACTTCCCAACTGCACAAACAAGACTATTACATCAAAATATATTTTAGAGTTCCACTGCTGGCACAGGTCCAATTTCCACTCCGGTAGCAGAGTCCCCAAGGAGGTAACTGCAACTACCCCCCTCCCCCATGAGGTAGGAACCCAGGGTTGAGTCTGGAACCATTTATCCACGGCCCTACTGAAGGGGTAGATGGGAGAGGGGGCAGGGGAGTATCCACAGCCCTACTAAAGGGGTAGATGGGAGGGAGGGAGGGAGGGAGGGGGGGGGGGGGGGGGGGGGGCAGGGGAGCAACTTAACCCAACAACAACAGACACAACAGAGACCTGGAAAGCCTATGGAACTGTCCCAATGACATTAAAGGTAGGGTAAGTGTTTTTTTGTTGTTGCTAAACAAAGTGTTAAATTGCTTTATATTCTGATATCACTCATTGGCACAGAGTGTTTGTTCAGTAACAGGGGTCTCCACGTCCCTCCAGCTCTTGATTAAACAGAGAATGCATGTTCAGGTCGGGATACCAATTTTATCCAATCAGGAGAGAGAACTCACACAGGACAGAAGACAGCAACGATATGTTAATATTACTCACGCTTCTCACAGTCCTCCTTATGCTCGGGGTATATCAGGAGGTCCTTGACAAACACAGGGTTTCCACAGGGAATAAATAACATGCGTCCGTTTCTTATGTGTGGCAAAGGTCTGCAAAAAAGGACAAAAAAGAATCATAGTACATGCATAGGCCTGTCACAATTATTACATAATCGCCTGATGGCAATTACTTCAGATAATCACAATTATTTTGCATAATCGTCAGAATAGTTTTCATTCATCTGTATACATTAATCTGTTATAACACCAATAAGTTTTCAAAATTAAAGCTGCACTATGTAAGTTTCCTCTTCTACCCCGGTTTCCTGCGCCACGTGCTCGACATTTTTACCATTGGCCTGCTTGCTCAGGGGATAAAATGTATCTCGACCTTCAGGTCAAAATGTCTCAATAGAAGAGCTGGGAGACAAAATACAACCAACCCAATTGTATAAGTTATATTGTATGTACATACTTTACCATACAGATTGGAGAAAATGACATTTCATTCATATAATAAAAGTTACATACTGTATGGCCGCTTTAATGTAAATGGCAGATCTACAAGCTCACAACACACTGCAAAGCGACACGTGAGCTTGCAGATGACTATTTCCACATAATTATTTTTCAAGTATAACATGACTAACTAGAAAAAGTGCTCCTCGGAGCACAGGTCTTCACCAGGTCAGGTAGGTTATTGTGGGCCAGCGATCGGAATTCGCCAATCAGGATGGAATATGAAAAATATGACGGATCCGTCTTGATCGCTTGACTATAGAGATAATGTGTACCAATTTGCGCTATGTTTGGGCAAAATTTGTAGCCACACACGGACAGGGTGCAAAACATAGTCTCCCCATGCCTTCGGCCTGGCGGGGACAAATATGGCCTATTTTGGCCATAGTATTGTATTTATTTTGTTTATTGGTACCAGTCAATAATCTCTTTGTATATTTGTCATATCTGCCTTGTGCACTTTTTGTTTTAAAAGCCTAAAAGGCAAACAGAAATGTATTTCTTTATTTACTATGTTCCAATGTTCAATGCCAAAAACCCAATTAAATCGTTAATTGTAATTATTTGTATGGCAATTAATCATCAAGTAAAATGACATTATCATGACAGCCCTATATATTCAGAGCACACAGTGACATTCTACAGCTTTTGTAAAGCAGTAGACTGGGTGTTAAACGTATGCTCATACTCGATCCGAGGAGACGGTGCTCAGCACTGATTGGTACAGAAAAGTTACGATGATTACACTGACCTGGGATCAGATTACTGCAGCGCAATATGTACATGGGAGCAAAGTTCAACTGCGCATGCAGTCAGTTCAGTGAGAGCGGAGAGCGCACAGACTTAGGCCCTGTCTAGTCGACAGCGGTCTCTAGAGAAAATGTCAAAAATAAAATATCAAATGTGCCTTCCGTTTAGACGGCAAAACGCAAAAAAAGTGTAACCCCTTTCCAGAGTGGAAATCTTTGAAAAAGGCAGTGTGGGCCATTGCAAAATCGGACGGGAATTTTCCATGGCAATGAAAAAGTTAAGAAGCTCAAAGCTGTTTACCTGTTGCCGGGGTGAACATACACACCGTCCAGGGGCAGGACCTCCTGCCTGCCCTGGGTGTCAGCATAGATCTTCTGTGCGGCCTTCGTCGTCTTGGTGACGACACAATCAATGTCACCCGAGAGTTGCCAGGAGATAACGCCGCCAGTAGCCTCATCCTCCACCAGAGCCAGATGGCCAACCTGCAAAACCAAAACAACCAGTTAAAAGCAGTGGTTCTCTTACATTTTCTCATCAAGGAAACCCCAAAATTGATATGTATTTGGCTACGAAAACATTTGAAACCCAACAAGCTTGTCAGACCCTGATGAAGACCTATTAGGTCAACACGCAATTTTTTTTAATAGCAAAAAAAAGGGTTAAGTGTTGAAATGTTTTCTCATTTTGCTGGGGACCCCCTGGAACTACCCCCAAAGATGGCCTGGGGTCCCTGGACCACACATTGAGAAACAATGAGGTAAAAAAAAAGCTGGGGTTCACACAACAATGACTGCACAGAACAAAACAAAAACAAATCATGTTAAGGATCTTTCATCTAATTTCAATTTAACCACATTATACCTGGCATGTCCATTTTAGTAAAAAAAACAAAAAACACAACAAAAACAATACAAAATAGAGAAAATAACAGATCTACAAGCTCACAACGTTGTAAAGTATGGTGAATATTTCCCTTTTGTCTGACATGTAACTTGTAGACCAGTGGTTCTCAAAGTAGACCTCCAGGGGTTCTTTGGGTGAGACTTTGATTGTTTTGATTGGTGTCATTGATTAAAAAAAATGCAGTTACATGAACCTTATATATATCTATGTACTTAATAAATAACACCAAAAATCTGAAGAGCTCATTTCCATTGTGGTCCCCAGCAACATGAGGAACAGTTTAATTTAACATATTTCACTGGAAGTTAGTCCAATGAGATGATGTGTTCTCGAGAGCATGAAGATGATGTGTTCTGGAATGGAGTTTAAGGCTCAACCTAAGGTCAGGGATGCCAGTGTACCAGGAGGTGCAGGTGTAATCAAAATAACATTTAATACATTCCCTGCCATTGACGGAGATCCTCGTCAATTCAAATCCACCGGTTCACTGCCAAAACATTTATATATATATATATATATATTTTTTTTTTAATTATTATTTTTTCCCCCCCACACAGAACCAGGAGATAACGTGATCCAAAGATTTACTGCTCCATTCACTTCCTGGTTAAAGTATTTGGGAAATATTCTGTATCTCGGCTCCTGTTTTACTATGTATTTTTGGCGAGACATGCCATTTTCAACGTTGTATAACAAGCGAACGGGAGGTCGAAATGCCATTTTGTCTTCTTCTTGGAAACACAGTGAAACCCTCCGTGATTAGCAACCATCAAGGGATCGATCATACTGGAGATAAATATTCTGTGGCTCTTGAAAGATTAGTCAGAATGCTTAAAAATGCTGGCAGAAGCTACAGCCTGTTTGAGAAAACCCCTGTAGTGAATGTGTTAACAAGTGCCCCAGCCAATTTTGCTAAAGAGCATTTTACATTTTACCTTTTAAGTAGGTTATCATTTTAAATCTTCTCTTATGGTGGTCCTCCCTTGGCAAATCTTTTCAAATGTGGGTCCACAGTCTAACATCAATTTGGGGTCCTTTACATATAAAGGTAGCTCTCCACCGCACCGACATCAGCGGCGGTAAGTGTTTGAAAGCGTCTGCTGCCGAAAATCTGCTGTTGAATGGACGGTGGGTACACTGTCGCACAAGTTGTAGGGTAGCGTCGAAAGCCGACCGAGTCAGATAGCAGCGGGCTTGATGTGATGCAATTTTTTTGCACTTCATTCAACTGCCAGTCTGTAATAATCTGTACAGCAGTAGTCTGTTTGGTGGAGAGCAACCTTTAGGATGCCATCTGTAGCATCTTGTTTGTTGAGATTTGTAGGTGAAGAGTGAGGGAGAGAGGGCGAGAAAGAGGGGGAGAGAGAGAAAGAGGGGGAGAGCGCGAGAGTGTAGAGAAGGGCGGGGGGGGGGTACTTTATTTAAGAGTACAGAGAGACAGGAAATCAAAGGCAGAGATAGGACAGACATCGGATCGAACTCGGGTACTTGCTATTCAATTCAATTTTATGAAAGTTGGCTCAAGACACTTTATATATAGAGCAGAGACCCGACATTGTCCCACCCTGAGCAAGCACTCACAAGGATCAGAAATGATGTTCTGTGCACTGGCAGACTATGACTTTACCTTTCCCAATACATCACCGTTGCGGAGAAAAGGATCAGTGATGCGGCAGACTCTTCTGGGCATATTGAAAATATGCTCAGCGTCAGCCATCTTCTGCTGGATGCAACGCTCTACATCTGGAACCTAGAGTAAAGGGTTGTACAAGTTCCCAAAAGTCAAACTGTAGCATGATATGTGAAGTGTGTTCAAGAGTGTTTCCATGACCCTCAGACATACACACTCATGCAGAGATTTGTGGAATTTAAAGATGGATATTGAGAATTATGGCTTTCTTATTGATCTTTCACTGCATTAAAACACTGTGAGTGTGTTTATGCCTGTCCTTTGCGTATCCCGAGATTCGCAAAGGACCAGTCACCTTCATATTCAGCGTGTGTATGACTGACGCCCGAAAGGAGTGCAGTATTGAATATGAAGTCGGTCGGATCGGGTGTTCGGTGCCATGATTACATGCAAAGTCAATGAAATAAAAATGACGGCTGTCGTGAAAGACATGAAGGTGTGGCCCGCGAATGATGTGACAAGAAAGACAGGTGTCACCCTTGAATGACGGGTAGCTACAACGGGTACTGACATCACAGTATTGCCTAGTATATTACAATGCCATGAGTATCATATGTATTTTTTTACACACACACTAGGGCATTAACAGAATAATCGAATATTCGAATATTCGACTATCAAACCACTATTTGATTATTCGATAAAAAAATAAAAATAAAAAATATTTTTTTTATTTTTTTTTTGTGGCTTTTCTGCAGCAGACACGCAGCTGTGAGCTCTGGTGTGACGTCAACTCGCATTCCTTGAGTCCAGTCATCAATGTCATTGAAAAAAAAAAAAAAAAAAACTTTTTATTTTTTTATTATTTTATTTTTTATAATCAAATCGATTAATCGAATATTCGAATACTTATAGGTCGAATAATTCGAATACTAAAAATCACTATTCGTGAATGCCCTAACACACACACACACACACACACACACACACACACACTCACTCTCCTTTGGGAAAGAACTTTTTATTTATTTATTTAACCTTTATTTAACCAGCAAAATCACATTGAGACCATAGTCTCTTTTACGAGTGTGCACTGGCCAAGAGAAGAGGCAAATATGTTACACAGCTCTGCCAGTAACAACAAATACATGACAAAGACAAACAAATAACATCCGTAATACCAAGAAAAACCTACTACCAGGGAGACTCGGAGAGAATCTAAAAAGAAGCCAATTTTAATCTGGTCTGTAGGTCATTCCACGACCAGGGCCCAAAAAATGCAAGGCTTTTTTTCCCTGCCTCAGATTTGGTATTGGGTACGACGTAGCGCATCCAAGCATTTGATCTGAGGTTAAGCGAATTTTGGACTAGTTCAAATTTTGAACAAATATAAGTAGGGAGATTACCAAGAATGGCTTTGTAGATAAAAGTGTACCAATGTAGCAACCTGCGAGATGCTAAGGAGGACCACCCTACTAAGGAGTACAGAATACAATGGCGTGTCCTGTAGGACCATTAACATGACCTGTATACAAAAATGATTGAGCAAATCAAATAAATCAAACTTGCTTTGTGAGCGCATCTCATGTTGATGGTAAATAGTGTAAATACATTCAAATAACTGGTCTAAAAAAAAGAACATTCAAACAAATTCATTCAAGGTTATTCTCCACCTGTTCAACACCATGTGCAATGAATTATGAATAGTGTGATCACTCAATATATTACATAACAGTGTATAAACAACTTATTTACTATAGATGTAGAATGATATGGGGATGGTCTCATTAAAAGCTTACGGTTGTTAGTCGTGTCACATCCACTTTCTCGCTGAGCGCCGTTTTCAGACAAGCCTCCTTATTGACTGCATCTTGGAGCTGGGCTGAATAAAAGTATGAAACAGTCAATCATGTTTCTCTAGTAATCAAACACCCACAACTTAACTGAGATCAAAACATAAAACAATGAAATAAAGTAAACTTACAGGTGAGTAATTTGTTGAGTTCAGTATAGGTACTGAATGCTTCTTTGTAAACAGAGATAGCTTTAACTAGCTCATCCCTTTTTTTGGACAATTCTGCCATCTGCCTTTGGTTGTCTGCGTCTGGAGAAGACAAACACATGTGCAGCTTATTTTACTTAAGTTAATTAGTGGCAATTCCAACACTAGATTTTAAGTAGCAGTAGTTAACCCTAACCCTAAACATCATGCTGAAATGTTTGACAACCCCCCCCCCCCCCGGGTTAAACCATGAAAACTACAGCTCAAATACGTAAACATTTCAGCACAAAACAATTCAGATTGATATTCCAAAAAGGTGTCGTCTTACCGTTGCAAAATCGGAACTTGAGGTCATAAGCGGCCAGCGGCGAGGCAAAGCCTTTGATTTCCGGTTTGAAGTGCACAACGTACCCCTTGCCATCTTCACCGGGACTGTCTTGCATAATGCTCAGACACTGCACAGACCACACATGAACATGGTTAATTTAAAAAGCAAAACATGACAAGAGATTATCCATCCTCTATAGCCAACGACACTATACAGCTTTCTTTGAGTGGTTTCTCGTGCCTGTATGTATGCCTTTCCCCTCAGAATGTTGACTTTGAGGGTGCCGACTTTCCCCTCAAACAGCGGGACGTCTTTCCCACCAGCTTCACTCGGGCTTTTGATGGAGACCATCACCTTTCCATCCACTTCCAGTGACACTGGGTTAGAATACATATCCTGGAATAAATCATTACATGGGATTATCTCATGGGCGACGAGAGGTTTCAACTGAACCCAGGCATCCCTATTTTGCACATTTCTCAAAATTTGTCATACAATGAAGTATATAGGGCTTAAAGTGGTTAAGAGAATGTTGTAATGTTCAGTGTTGGGTGACTCACCACTATCCTCAGGGTCATGTCGTTCACCAGGGTTCGGTAAGTAATGTCGTCACTGTTGGAAACCACTGGGGTGGCTGGTTCGATGTCGGGGGCCAGCTTGACAGGCGTATTGGCCACCACTTTTATTGCAAACTAAAAGAAGGGGGGGGGGGGGGAAGTAACACTGGGGTTCAGTCATTTCTCCCAGTAATGATCCACAGCCCTGTAACTGCTTGACATGAAAGAAGGCTTTCCCCTTCCTTTAACCGAGATATCAAAGAAACCAAGTTAGAGATCATCTCCATATGCATTTAGTTTATTTGCTGGGCAAGAATCGGGTGTCTGGATTGGAAATACCTTAACAAGGTACAGTATAGTGAGGTCTGCTTTGGGCTAATTCGGGTTTAACCCACCTGCTTACTGAACATGTAGGGTTTTTTGTCTACATCCAAGACAAACTGGGTGATGTACCTCCCAATATGTTCTGGGGTTTTCTTATTTCTGAAATGCAACATGGAAAAACAACACGAGGTTACACGCCTTAAATATTCCTTGACGTCAAGCCTAAACTCAGAATAATTAGATGGTATATGAAACCATTTCAAATCAATTTATACAGCATATTTTTCTTAAGTGCTATGCAAATACAAATGTATTATTATTATTATACCTGAAGTAAAGACAGTCTTCCTTTTCATTTTCCATAGGTCGACTGCACTTCAGTAGAGTGGCCTTGAGGAAAGAAGTGAGCAGTATTCAGTAGTAATAACAAAGCACATAACTGCTACAGTAATGCAGTGGTTCTCAACCTTTTCAGGCCATGACCCCCCAAAATAATCATATTTGAACTGGGGACCCCCCCACCCTGATAAGCACTTGGAATGTAGGAGTTGAGGCATTCAATTTAGTTAAACTCGCTTCCACAGATAAATATTCTGAAAATAGATCTATAAGCTCACAACGCCTCACCATGCGAGGCGTTGTGAGCTTCTATTTTATAGATGATCTACCATCTTTCTTATATTATTTGAGAATTTGGTCAATGTTTGATCAGTTTTTATAGTATAGTTTGTTGATTACTTTTGATGCCGTAATGGTTCTTTTTTTTGGGGGGGGGGGGACTCGGCCAAAATCATGTGGGGACCTGACCTACAGGTTGAGAACCACTGCAATAATGGACAAAGGATGTGAAAATGTGACTTGTTCCTTTGCCCGTCGGTCACTCACCCCTCCTGGTGGCATATCTGGTGGTGCACCAACTGCTGCCTTCCACAGGTACATGGACACGGCGGCAGGGTTTGTATTCCTGACAGGAACACCCTCTTCTGAAGCCACAACCACTGAGAAAACTGAAGACACAAACAAAGACAAGTGAAAATAAAATCTCACCACTGAAAAGATCGGCAAGTATTATTATGTGATTTCCGAATTGATTGATTGAATTGATTGAATATTTTATTAGGCACAACAGCACAGTTACATTTAAAATACTTTGTCTAACAGGTTCGTTCATAAAAGTCCTTGCGGACTTGTTTCCAATGAGGGCCTTGGTATTCAATTCATATACAAAATACGAAACGGTGTGAAAGAAGCCACCCCCACACTAGCGCCATTTCCTAAACAATTAACACAATACATGTTTTGCAACCTGTCCGACACACAAAGATGTGTGTGTGTGTGTCCGTCCGTGAACAGCTAATCTCCGGCACCGTTGGCCCAATCTAAGCGAAACTGTGCACACACACTCCCTGGATGCCAGAGCAGAACCTCTGCCCCACATTTTACATTACTCCTACAGACTTTGTCCAAACATCATGCAAATCGGTACACGGTAACACTATAGTCAAGTGATCAAGACGGATGTGTCCGATTTTTTGGGGCGGTGTAGCCGCCCCCTATAAGTGAGTTTTGGACACCGACCAAAACATTTTTTTTTGGTCAGTACCCCCTAACCCTTCCATTGTTAATGCAAATCGATACTTTTTTCATATCAGCCAATCACATTACAGCTAGTGTCATCACCACTAACTGTAATGTGATTGGCTGACTTTGCAAATTCAGGACTGTGATTGGCTAGCGAAACACATGACACATGTGCAGCCCTATGAATAGCAGTATGGACTTTTAAAAAATCACACCTGTGTGAAGGTAGCGGCGCCTTTGATACATTTTGTCATCAATAAGTGTTTATAATGTGTTTATAGCCACGTGTCACGTGAAGCTTGACCAATCACTTTGTTGACGTGTCTGACCAATCAGAACGTTGACGCAAAAGCCAGGTATAGAGGCCTAATATCCGCTCTATACCTAAAGGTATAGAGCGGCTAGCGCCGCTAAAAAGTCACTTATCCTTTTTTTAAAGTGAGTCATGTTGTGATGACCACACACCGCCCACTTCACACTGGGTGTGATTTTTATATTCCATCCTGATTGGCTACGATTGCCCTCTAAAGTTTGCAGGAGTAGCTCGTTTTGAACAAAATGCCTCAAATCATGAACGCAGCGTACGATTGCTGTGAAACTTTGCACACACATTCCCACTAGGCCGAGGAAGAAATGCCACCCTTTTCACATTGGCCTGTTATAGAGCCACCAGCAGGCCAAATTTTGCAAAACCATTTCTTTTAACAAAATGCCTCAAAACATGAACAGTGTCCAATCGCTGTGAAAGGCCGAAGAAGAAATGCCACCCTTTTCAAATTGGCCTATTATAGCACCACCAGGAGGCCACAATAACCTACCTGACTTTTTCTAGTTCCTGCTGTTCTACATACTGCCACCAAACATGTGAAGAACCTTTGCTTTTATGAAATATCCCAGAAGGCATTGAGAGCTTGTAGATTGGTTATTTTCGCTGTGTATCATACTTCCATAGAAGACTTGCTGGCTTCTATGGAATCCAAATGACTGAAATCAGTCGTGGCGACAGAGAACTTTAATCCAAGCGAATGCCAGGATCACACTTTGAGCTGCAATACAATGCATGGATTCATCAAAGCAAACTATACATCGAACAGGTCTCATCAGACATTTTCATCAGAAATTTGAGTCGCTTAAGTCATGTTTTCATTACGACAAAATAAAACTTGCAAGAAATCTGGGTAAAACATAAAATTAGACCGCCCTCATCCATTGTCAACATAACAAGTAAGTAGCCTAAATGTAATACATGCAATTGTATGTTGTCAACAAAATTACGTAGGGTCTAGGGATTGGACGATATGGAAATTACATGTCACGTTTATTTTGAAAATATGCTTAAAACTCAAAATGGCACTTTTGTTAATCACTTGAATCCCTAGCATCCCTATTCTAGAGGGAACATTCGCCAAAATAGCCGATCTACAAGCTCACAACGCATTGCAAGGTAGATCTGCTATTTTTGTCGATTAGAGTAGAGTGAAATAAGAGCGTACCAAATGCGCCCTAATACTAGCCTGGTTCCATACCATAGACCCCGCCCACTCTCTGAGTGAACTGCCTCTTGGTCTGGAGTTGTAAATGTGAACCTAGGACTTCTCCGGTACAAAATGCGTTGTCCAATGAGAGGCGGAGGTGGGCGTGGGGATCCCTTAGGATTGGTTAAGGGAATTTCTAATCCCCTCCCCCTTGTAATCCCCGACACTGGAGCCAATTTCAGACTGAAGCTCCACGCAGCTTCAGTCTGATAATCAGGCTACCCTAATACAGTTTCGTTTTATGAAGTATAGAGGGTTTAAGTGGCACTGAATTTGCAGCTCAATAAAAGCTAATTCATCCTAGTGTATGACGGAGGACAATTTCACGAGCAATTAAAATCTCTGCGATACGATTATTGTGAGCGTTTTTTTATCACGATAAATAACGATTATCGTCCCATCCCTAGTAGGGTTTTTTCACTTGAAATACATTTTTTTTTAAGAAAGGAAAAACACAGAGTGAGTGTTATCAAATGGGTAGGTTAGACTAGTATTGGTGTTACATACATTCATCTCAACACAAATGCAATAAATATGGCTTGAAGCCCACCAACAGAGACTGAGAAAGACATAGGTACAGACCTGGGAGGGTCCCCCCTGCAGGACACACAGCTTTGTCGTCGTATTCCACCAGGAATCTGACAGGTTTGTTGGGGTTCGGGACGACAGTGAGTTTCACAGAAGGGCCAGACATGGGTTTCCTGTTAAAGGACCCGCTGAACAGCAGCTCGTATTCCCCCCTTGAATCGGCAATGGGATATGAACAACAATGCAACAGCAAAGTTAATTGGACTCCTCAAACGTTCAACACTTCCCCCACCCATGTCCCTTAACCCATTAAGACCTGAGGCCAATTCTACAAATGCCTTCTAAAACAGTTTTCTGAAAAACTTGTCGAATTGTCGGTCTGCTATGTTTGCAATTCTTTAATTTAATTTGAATCCTGAACAGTTTTGGTCATATAAGGTTTCAACCCTCTAAAATGACACATCCTTTCCCGGTTTTAATGGGTTAAGGTAGCTCTCCGCCGCACCGACGTCGGCGGCCTTAAGTGATGGAAAGTGTCTGTTGAATGGGCGCAGTGGGTACACTGTCGCGTCTGGTCGCAAGTTGTAGGGAAGCGTCGAAAGCCGTTTCGACCGTCGGATAGAAGCGGCTGGTTGTTGAAACCGACAGATAGCTCCGTCTGTCGGTGTCGGCTCTCAGGTGCATACGTTTTTTTCACACCTTCCAACCAACTGATGTCCCGACTTCATTCGACTCCCAGTCTGTAGTAGTCTGTTTGGTGGAGAGCTACCTTAAAGCCTAATTTATACTTTGTGTTGCATGCCAATTGGCCTCAGATTTTCACCTGTAAATTTCTGTTAAAAAACAGTTCATTTCGGCAAATTAAATTAATAATGTCAAGCTGCAAATACATCTTGTCTGATGGATTCGCTAGCATGTTTTTAATTCTCGTCATGCTCGATAACGCATCGTTCAGCAGATGAAGGAGAGTAAACTGGTAGGAAATAAAAAAAATCACACCCAGTGTGAAGAGAGTGGTGCCTATCATCTTTTACGTATTTTTACTCATTTTGAGTATTTTTACTCAGTTTAAGTAATTTTACTCAAAAGTGTGTGTGTGTGCGCGCGCGCGTGTGTTGCACTCCTGTTTGTGTAATTAGTGAAACTGGTTGCATCTTTGTGTTGCAATCAGCCACAGCTGTTGAGGTCATGCTGAGGTCGTGCTCATACGGACACCCACCCGGACATAACATACGGACAGACAGACAGACAGACACCCACACGGACAAAGTCATGTATAGGAGTGGTTGGCACCACTCAAAAAGGGTACACTCACTTTGATCCATGAACGCTTCCTACAGTGAAAGTGGCTTTCCCCTCTGCGTCTACTGGCTGTGACATGGCATTCGCTTTCACCTGAAATATAATTATAAATTATATGCCAGGTTGTACAAATCCTGATCATGACAATTAAAAAATTCCAAAGTCTTTGTTTGTCATTTGTTCAATCCGTTTTTTCAAAGTGGACAAGTGGGAAAGAAATAAACTTTTTTTCACCCCATCCCAAAACCGCGCCCCCAAACATACTTTGAAGAAAAAATACAAATGATTACTTTCATATTTTTGTTTAAATTAATAGTTAAGCTTCCTTCCCAATAACGTCATAAGATTAAATGAAACTGGAATTCCATTAAGTAGACTTCAAAATAAAACCTGTAATGACTAATCACATTACAAGTTTCTTACAGTACTAGTCCACTCCTAGGGATGTGACCACCTTTACCATGTTAACGTGGTCTAAACCAGCACTGAAACAGTTTCTAGAGTTGTTCCGATACCGACACCAGTATCGGAAAAACTGACGATACTGCTTAAAATGCTGGTATCGATATTGCCGAGTATGCCAGTCTATGCCATTCAAATACTACGTATCACATGAGGATATTACATTTACAGTCATATTTTGAATGCTTCAGTTGATGTTGCACGGCTGTTTGGAATTTTGATTTATTGCTAGATCAGTGGATCCCCATTACTCTGAGAGTGTACAAATGGAACCAAATGAACCCGTTCATTTGGTTCCATTTGTAAACTCTCAGGGTTACAGACCTGGGTCCATTTGGAACCCCCTCCAAGGACCCCACGTTTAAATTACACACTGGTATCGGATCGGTGCTTGGTATCAACCGATAGGCAAGTTATAGGAATCTTCATTGTAATAATCCCAAATCCAATTGACCAATTAATTTCTGAGTCGCCCAAGTTCCTTGCCACACTAACCTTTAATGCAGAGGATGAGGACTTTAGCACTACGACAACTCTCTGGTCAGGGGAGGGGTTTCCCCACTCATCACAAAGCTGGATGAGGAAGGGTGTGGGGATGGCATGCTCATTCAAAACCTGCAAGGGCTAGAGTAAATGGGGAAATTAGTTAATGAGATTTAAAATGGCAGACACATGGTTTAAAGCAAAATAACTTTTGTTTAGGCCAAGTCCTAATCTGTGATTTGTGAAACTGAGTGTTTCCTATAAACAATTAGCACAATATGTAGAACTATGTTTTGTTCATATTTTTCTAAACCTATGTTCTACTTTCCAGTTGAAGAAATCGCAGATTGAGGATTTAACTTCTGCTTTTATGAAATATCTGAGACCATTAGGGTTTTATGGAAGATGCTTCTGAACATGCATTCTATAGCTAGTTTGACCAATTGAAACACTAATATAATCTATTGCTAGTTTGAACACTTCTATTACTCTTTCAGTTTTTCATCTTAAAACAACTGATAACCGGAAATAGCCGATCTACAAGCTCACAACGTGTCGCAGACGTGTTGTGAGCTTGTAGATCGGCTATTTTCGGTCCACGACATGATTCCATAAAAGTCGTTCTGTACAATTCAAATGACTGAAATCAGTGGTGGCGACTGAGAACTTTAATCCATGCAGACAGGGGGAAAAAAAATAAGAACATTAAGGTCAACAGGGGAAGGGAAGTTTTCTTACTTGCTCCGGTCCGCTGACCAGTTTAAGCTGTGTAGGTGCTCCGGGGGTCACTGTGATCCGAAGAAGCTCCACAAAGTTTTTCAAGGCGAAGCTCAGCTCCCTGACGCCAGGGGTTCCGGACTGAAACCGTAAGCCTGACACCACAATGCGATGGCTGTTCTCCTGGTTTCAACACAGATACACACAAAACATTGGCATTTCAACTCCTGTATTGCTCCATCATCCTGCAGCACTAAAATATTATTCAAATATTATATATCAGATTAGAAACTGGGTCCAGGATAAATCTTCAACTTTCTCTTAGGGTCTAATATCTTCCATTATACAACATTCCAAGTAGAAAACCTATTTAAGATTGATGCTGCGTTAACACTGCCAGCTACAAAGATACAGTCAACCATTCATTTTCGATGGAAGCCAGCGACATGAAGATACAAAGATACATCCGACATGTGTTACAAATAAACTGGCTTGAACCTCAGATACAAAGCTACAAAGCGACAGATATGCTGTGTAGCTTTGCATCTTTGTATATGCCGGCGTGAACGCAGCATTAGAGTCAAACTATTAAGCACAGTTTAAGCCAGAGGGGGGTCCCTGGCTGGCACTCTAGAATTCAATTATGTTGATTTGTAAAATTATCCTGAGGATGGCTGGCTATTTTTAGTCAGTCCAACCCAAGCACCACATCCCAAACACCACATCTAAAGAAAATTAAAAAAAAATACTATGCAAAACTTTTTCTGAAATAAAAGCCATAGAATAAGAAGAGCTATGCCAAATGGACCTGAACAATTTTGAAAAAGATCATAACGGTAAGTCACATTCTGCAGTTTTCCAAGAAAAGGTAACATAATGGGGCTACTTAACACTTTCATACCTGCCATGTGAGGCCAAGCTTTGATGTATCCAACCCCTCAGCCTCCACTTTGAGCTGTTGCATGCAGGTGGAGGTCAGCGTGTCCGTTACATTTCCGTACTTGTCGTTGAGTTCTAAGACTGAAAAAACAAACAAAATCACACACACAAACACACACACATATATATACACACACACACACGTTTTTCAGAAAACTCTTAGGACTTAGAACATTGGTTTAGAACAGTGGTTCTCAAAAATAGCATATATACAAGCTTGCAGTGCGTCACATTTTTTGAACATTTTGGGGGAAAAAAGTGTTTGAAAGGTTTCGATTTTTTGTAGAATCGGCCTCAGGTCTTAACGGGTTATGATATTCTTAACATTATTCTGTTGTTCTGATGATGACTGTGTTCAAACTCACAGATATATCCAGGTAGGGTGTCACCAATCCTCACAGTAGAAACGTAGCCTAGCAAGACTTTCAGCCTGGTTGGTGTATCTGGACGAGGGCTAAGAAAACAGAAGCAGTGCATAAAATGTGAATTTCATCAGGAGATGGAATTTGGGTGGAACGGATTTCAAATACTGAATAATAAGTTCCATTAAGGAGTTCTGCTTACACTACAGTGAAGGAGGTGTTTGCAGAGTCAGACCCACCACCACCTTGGTATTGGACCAGGCAAAAGCGCTGGTCCTTCACTAGCGTTGGCACCTGGACAACGGGCAGCTTTCCCAGAGCCAGGTCCTCCAGGCTTGCGTCATCACACCAGTTAACCTGATTGCAAATCATAGCAAATGATGATAAGGAAGGATGACAACAATATAATTAAATGTCGTGGTTATGGTGGTGTACTTGCGTTCACACATCCTACAGTAGTTATTTTTTTGCCACCACACATCTGAGCCATTGGAATATGTTTCAAAGCAAATCAAAGACAAATGCTCTGGCATTATTTAACACACATTATTTCTAGGCATTCAATACATGAAAGCAGCAAATCTTCGGATCACGATATCTTGGGTTCTGATTTTTTTTCAAAAAGTCGTTATAAGTCGTTCTTGGCAGCCAGGGCGTTATGACGATGTCTTGTGATAAGTCGTTCTTGGCAGTAAGAGAGTTAAGTAAAAAAACGTTGTACTTTTTCCACCGCTGATTGAAGTGACCAGTGAATATCACCATGACACACAGACACACCTTGATCTGTGCAGCATGCTCCTCGGAGAGAGGGACCTCTTTGCCACCCTCATCCTTAAGTCTGAAGAACAGGTTTTCAAGTGCATCGCCTGCCACCCATTGTATCTTCTCCTTGTTCTTCAGCACCGTGACATCCTCGCCCTCCTGATTGTAGATCTCCACCTGGGACACCTGGGTGCTGGGGACGACCGTTATCTCCCTCGTGACAGCTGCCATGCCCTTCTGACTCTGAACAGCCAAAAAAGGAAAAGAGAAAAGGAATACAGTGAGAGATCATGTCCAAAGCTATTCATGAAGTCCTGCCCATAAAAATGTGTAGAAATGGTGTACATAAAAACATTAGAATTCTTTTTTCGTGTTAAGAGTAGAAGCCTTCCAGTTTGTATTCAACGTCTTTTTAAATCAAGAGAAGGAAAGTATAACTTAAGAGGGTTATGTATTTTAAAACAGGTAAAGCAAGAACTAATGTAAAAGTGTTTCAGTTTTGTGAGTTGGATTATGGAATAGCCTTAGTGTTGAGTTGAAATTGTGTAGCTCTCAGGGGAGATTTTAAAAAGCCTGAATAAGCATTGTGTTTCAGCCTTTTCTTTTTTTGGTCATTAAATTTGGATTGTGTGTGTGAGTTGGTTGCATATGTACATGTATGATGATGATTTTCTTGTTGTAAGTGCACAGAAGTGTAGTTCGTTGTAAACAAAGACCGAATATAAACCATTCATTCATTAAAAGTTTCAGCTATGGGAAACTGAAAAAAGGTAGATAAAAATAAAAAAGTATTATACTGTATATCTTACAGGCACATCAAATATGGCCTTTATATTCCGTTCTTTTTTCATGTTTTTCAGCTTTATTGGCTGTGTAGTTATGTGACCGGCTCCCGTGCTGCTGCAGTCAACGGCCACCTTTAGGAGCTGCACCTGGAACACCACAGGGGAAAACAAGTAAATAAATCGTCTGACACAGTACAGTACAGAGCACACTGTAGGCTGTCAGGGGGCACGTCATCCTCCCAACAGAGCGATATAATTAAAGTTTAAACCATTTAAACCGGGAAAGCATCGGTGTGATTTTCGATTTGAGCTATTAAAACACAAAAACACATCGTCTCACAACAATCTCAAAAACTGCAGATATACAAGCTCGCAGCCCGGCACGAAGTGACGCGCTGTGAGCTTGTATATCTGCCGTTTTTGAACATTCTTTAAAGTGTTTGACCCAGTCTTTAACCCATTAAGACCTGAGGCCGATTCTACAAAGGTCTTCTAAATAAGTAGTTATCACACTTTCAAGATCCTTAAAAAATGTTAAAAAATAGCAGATGTACAAGCTCGCAGCCCGGCACGAAGTGACGCGCTGTGAGCTTGTACATCTGCTATTTTTGTCAATGCAAAAATCTAAAATGACACAGACGGTCATAATGGGTTAAAACAAATCTATCTTTTCTGGGGGTCCCTGGCACAAAATATTTTCAGATGGGCCGCCAAATACATATCATTTTGGGGGTCCTTGGCATGAAAAGGTTTGAGAACTACTGATTTAGAAGGCATTTTTAGAATCAGTCTCAGGTCTTTATGGGTTAAAGAAAGCTGAAAATGAAGCACAGAAGCTTCTACATGAAAGTTACATCACCACTCTTCCCCCCCTCCTTATGGACTTAACAAAAACAAGTTAAGATCAAGTTACTGTAGCACAGGAATTATCTTGTTGGAAGACCTAATAAGGCACAATGACAATGAACATGTGTTGTAGGGTTGTGAAAGGCCTTCTTATTTTCATCATTCTTCAACCTCTGCAAATGATATTCTTTAATGGTTCCCACTGGTGGGTTGTCTAAGAGACGGTAAACATGGAGGATGGACACTGGCCACTAACGTTCTATGACAAACACTCTTGCTCAACCCGGGTGACTTAACCCATTAAGACCTGAGGCCGATTCTAAAGATGTTTTCTAAATCCTATAGTTTTTTTTTTAAATATATAAAAAATATTTTCCAACATTTTTCAAAAATAGCATATCTACAAGCTTGTAGCACGGCACTTGGTGCCGCGCTATGAGCTTGTAAATCTGCTATTTTTGAATAGCCAAGGAAATCTTAAAATGACAATGCGTTCCCGGTCTCAATGCGTTAAATACTGAGAACCGACAACGCCTCTCCTTCTTTATTATCTTTTGAGTGGGTTGTCTGCTGAGCTAGATATTATGTTTTTCATTAGTTAACATGCTGGATGTAAGATGCCCACAGAGATCGCTCGCGCAGCAAATCCAAAAAGGACCAAAAAGGTTTGAGGGCCACCAAAATAATTTCGCTTAGAATTGAGGAATGCATTCATGATTGATTTTGATCCTCCATGACAACCACAGAAACTACAAGGAGGGCAACATTCAGTGATAACATTACAAACTGTACATGCCTCGCAACTAACAATCAGCTTGGGGTGAGCCGTGATGTTTCCAGCTTCGTCGTGGATCTCAACATCAAAGATGAGAGGGCTTCCATTCTCCACTGCCATTAGTTCGTCCTCTCCTTTCACGTAGATAGAATGTGGATTACCTGCAACACATAAACGAGACAGCTTAGGAACTAGTGATTGTGATACAGACTTACTGGGTTTGTTGGGGACATTAAACACTTATATACATTGTTGACCTGGGTCACCCCCAAGGGTCTATATACCTGTCCCCTCCTTTTTTCCCCCTTTACACCAAATCTCTTCAGTGGAAATGGCAATCAAAACGCAACGTGTTGTGAGGTTGTAGATCTGCTATTTTTGCTAAATGTAAATGAATGTTTTTTTCCGTAAATTAACGCCCTACTTGATCATACTACAGCGTCACACAAAAGCATCAAAAGTAGCAGATCCACAAGCTCCAAACGCGGCGCGAAGCGACACATTATGAGCTTGTAGATCTGCTACTTTTGAATCCTGAAAAGCAACAGTTTTGGACATATGAGGTTTCCACCCGACAGACGATATTGGACAACAAGATGACAGTGAGAGACTGCAACCCTATTTTATGTTATGTCTGACACTGACCTATCGCCACAACCACAGCTGGACGACATCTGGCGCTTTGTCGCCATGACTACAACCTCTCTAAAGGCCCATTATTTCACCCCTCGACAAGCACAAAAGGATGTTTCTTCTCAATACTGACCCCCAGGTTACCATGAGCATTCAGTCAGTGTTTATTATGACTGAATTGTTCATATTCAGTGGCCCATTTATTATTTCACAAGCAGCAGTGGAAGAAGCACACCCACTCTTTTAAGCAAAAAGTAGGAAAACCCCAATTTAGCAACCCTCTTGTCGAGTATTCTGCAAAAGTACAAAAGTATTGGCATCAAAATATACTTAAAGGAAGTTCACCCAATAAATTACTTTACTTCTATCAATTACTTACCCGGCGATGTCTTTCAGTCACAGAGTGACAAAGACCAGAGTGCCAAAGACGTGTACACGTCCAAACCGTGTTAGTGTTTACCACTAGATGGCGCTGTTCCGCAACCTATGAGCCACCATTTCAAGCTCAGTCAGAGATCTAGGAGATCACGTGATCACAAGATCTACAGCGCCATCCGCTTCCTGGTTAGCGTATGTGGGTAAACGGCTGTAACTTGACGTTTTTTTTGACGTACACATTTATCATTTTTATTTTACCATTTTTTTCAAATTTGCAAAAATCTTTCAAAAATAGCAGCTCACAATGCATCGCAACCCGTTGTGAGCTATGCTTGTAGATCTGCTATTTTGAATAACCAAAGTATAAAATAGGGCTTAACTGGTTAACGTATCTATTGTAATAACTAGAAGCTCGCCCCCGCTACGCGGGGGCTCGCGTCTAGCCCGCGGGGGCTCGCGTCTAGCCCGCGGCCACGCCCACGTAGCGCCCGCGGCCACTTGGCAGCTCATATAAGTGGCGTAGCGTCATGAGGGCCAGTGGGGCCGTGGCTCGGTCAGTGAAGACCCTGTAGTGCGGATGATATGTGGCATAGAGGGGCAGATTGTAAATCCCCAGAGGAAACATCCGTGGGCTACCATTGGTTCAGCGATGTGTGCGGTCGGCCTGCGGCCCCTCCTCCTCCACCAATGTGCAGTATTGAGAGCCCTGACGTCACAACAATTGGAGCGATGGGCACTGCACTCTGGTTGGTTAGGGTAGACCTAGGGCCCAGGTAGAACCCAGTTAAAGCCTGCATGGGCAAACCCAGTTAGGACCCGCCTTGGTCCCACATAAACATGGCTAGTTGGGGCCCACCTAAGGGCCAGGTAGAAGCTACTTATAGCCTGCATGGGCATCGCACTTGGGACTGAAGTGGATGCCGCTGACATTGCTGACATGGGGTCCATATGGTTTAGCCCACCTTGAAACCATATGGGAACTACGCTGGCATGCAGGCTGGAATGCAAACGCTGCATCATACCTGTAGTGTGTAGTTTGATGTTGTGTGTGTAGCAGATATACCTGCAGTGTGTAGATCAATGTCCATATGAAAGTCAATGCCCAGCAGTGTTTGTTTTTTCTCCAGCAGAGTTTCTAGTGTCTCTGTCTCTCTCTGGAAGAGGTTGCACATGAACTCTGCAGCCGCACTGAGGCGCTCCAACACAAACACTCTGACATTAAGCTGCTTCACACAACAAACATCAGCACCACGCTGCTGTTTGTCCAAAAGACACAATATCTCCTCTCCCACCGACGTCATGTGTTCATTTATCGACAGCCGTACAGACTCCTTTTGACACATTTTACCTCGTTTATCCAGCTCTCACTGTCTCTCCACATCGGGCTGTTATAGCGCGACCATGAGGCTGATTAGAGAAATCTCAAGTGGAATGTCTTCCTCGGCATAGTGGGAATGTGGGTGCAAAGTTGCACGGAAAGCGCATGCTGTGTTCATAATGTGAGTCATTTTGGTCCAAACGGAGCAGTCCTGCAGACTTTGGAAGCCATTTTAGCCAATCAGGATGGAATAGGAAAAATCTGAAAGGGTGGTTTTTTTTAATGACTGTGGAGATACTGTGTACCGATTTGCGTGATGTTTTGGCAAAATATGTAGGAGTACTGTGAGAAAATGTGTTTAGCAAAAAGCGGCCTCCTGGTGGCACTGTAACAGGGCCATGTGAAAGAAATAGGGCAGAGGTTCTGAATTGGCATCCAGGGAGTGTGTGTGCACAGTTTCGCTGCGATTAAGTCAACGATGTGAGAGATTAGCTATCACAGACGGACGGACAGGTTTTGCGCCATGCCTTTCGGCCTGGCGGAGACAATAAAAAAACGAAAGTAAAGGAAATGACCATTTCTGCAACAAAAGTAGTCAACAAACTGTACTCTAAAAACATTGGCCACATTGTCAAATAATCTAAGAAAGAGGCAATCATGTAGAAAATAGGCGATCTACAAGCTTACAAAGCCTCTCAACGTGAGGCGTTTCGAGCTTGTAGATCTGCTATTTTGACAATATTAACATGTGGAATGGAGTCAAACAAAATGGGGGGGTGCCCAGATCAATTACGTTTATTTGGGGGGGGGGGCGGCCTGAAAGGGTTGATAAGCACTGCTGTAATTGGAGCGAAATTATCTGAAATTACTACATGACCATAATGCAGCCTAAACGTGCGTTGCACGGGGCGGTCCTGCCATTACGTTAGTTACTGTAGTTGCTGTGGAGCTACATAGTTCTCCAGAAGACACACACAAACATACACCATCTACAATGGACTAACTGAGCAGCAATATTGACATTCACCACACGAACGTGCATTGTTGACAAAGTGATTGCACAGCCGCTGCAGGCATGACAACCACGTTAGCGTTAGCGACATGGCAGCTATCACAGCTCCCTGTCCGTCGTCGCTGCGACTGACTGTGATGGCTACAGCAAGCTCTCTGCGATGCCATTGTCTGGGAACTGCTCTTAGCGTGACACGACCAATGAGAGTGAGCGCTGTAGTTGTTGCTAAGATACGGTGGCGTCTCTGCCCCATAGCTTGTAGATCTCTCACGCATGATTGGCGTAGGCTGCGTTGCCAGGTCTGACTGTTTGTATAAGCGATTTTGGGCTTATTTGGGTGCACTTTTGGGCTCGTTTCCATAGACCACGGCAGCGCTTATTTCTTTCCCGTGACCGATGTGGCAGAAAAGGTGCAAAACGAACCATCCGGAAGTAAATTTGGAGATGAAATATATAGCACTTTTTGATTATTAGAGAAGGAGACACATGTGAAGGTGGAAAATGAAAGGTAGGAGGTTATATAGTTTTGCATGAGCGATTTTTGTAGCAAGTTGTGAGAGAATTGGGTCACTCCTGTGGGCGGGGGGCTCAATAGAACCATTGGGGTTTGAAAGGAGACGCTCTCTGTTTGAGTGGTGAGATATCTACTTCTACTTAAGTAAAGTTTTAAAATAATTGTAGTGGAATAAAAAGTACAATATTGAGGGGAGCGTTAGCCGAAAATAGCTGATCTGATATTTTCGGCGAAGAGGTTTGGTGTAGAGGAAAGAGGAAGAAAGAGCAGCCCAAGTACAGAGCCAATGGTCAAGTTTACTTAGTATTGAGGGTTTAAGTGGCTAAATGTCTGAAAATATACATTAACATGAATCCAACATATTAATAGAAAAGATAATGTGTAAGCAAACAAACAAAACAAAACAACATGAACACTGATGATAGAGCAGTCAAACGCCATCAATGAAATCAATGCAAAAGTTTAACATGCAAGTGCAACACAATGTTATACAATATGTAGTGGGGGTCCCAGGTTCATCTCTCTCTCAGCTAGGGGGTGCTTGGCCTGAAAAACCTTGAAGACACCCTGCTGTAAAGTGTAACGGTGCTGTCACTACATCCGTTATTGTGGTGTTATATGAGTGCTTGGGAGCAGATTTATTGTTACAAATGAATGCGGATGCAATCTCACCAGGAAGCAGACTGATCTTGACTGTCTGAGAGTCCACAGTGAGGCCAGGCAAGGTCACTTTCAGGTCAAGTTGTGCCTGCAAAAGAATAGGGCAATGGCTTTTTAATAGATTTGTGAAGACAATTGGGGCATTAAAGATATGACAGTTTGAAGAAAAAGGAAGCCATCCTTTGAAACAGTGGTTCTTACAAAAAAGTTTAGGCATAAAAGGTAAGGTGGCGTGCAAGATAGGGCCCCTAGTGTTTACTCTAGTTTTACTCTCTGACCTCACAATGGTAGTGCACTTTGCCCTTTGCTTTGACGCCCATGATGGTGAAACTGGTATCACTGGTTTCCGTTCCCTCGTAACTGATATCCACGTCGCCACTGAAACAAAGTAGACAATTCTTTTTTTGCTGTGGGTGCACACACATCACATCTGGCAAATGAACATCTGACAAATACTCTTTAACAACTGCTTGCATACGCTGTCGAAGCACTCTGCTCCAGGTAAAGAGCACGAAGTCTGACATCACTGCCACTAGAGGCCACTATCCGCGTGGGTCACGCAGTTATTTATGTATTGGGAATCCCATAGGCATATCTTAGATAGTGTCATAAGAACTGTGTTGCAAAAATAAACAAATCACCCTGGCGATTTTACTCATATGGATATGAACTCAACTGACAGTGAAACATTTTTTATAATATTGATGTTATCAAATCAATATTATAAAACTCAATATCATAAACGAGTCACATACCTGAAAAATCACCAGGCTGATTTGTTTATTTTGGAACACAGTTCTTATATGACGCGATTTACGATTTTTCTATGGGATTTCCAATACAAAACATTACTCCGTGACCCAGGGGTAGTGGGAGTGACGTCAGGACTTTGGTACTATTAGTCCCATGGGTAGAGTATGGCACTATAATGGGTGTACTGTATGTTCCACCAGGACCACCAATATCCATGTTATCTACCGTATAGTACTTATAAAGTGCTCTGAATAAAAGCCTCTACTGAATGGAATACGTCTTCTGTAAAAAGTTCAATTTGAGAGAGAGCGCCTCTTCACGCTTGCCTGGGAATGTCTCGGTATCCGCCAAGTTAAGATTTTAGCTAGTGTAGGATTATCTGCCAGTGGCGCAGCCAGAACGCTAGTATAGGCCGGGCCTAGGCAGGAGCGGGTGGGCACGCACGCACGCCCCGACCTGTGTGCCGCGGTGCGCCGCGATTTGGGGCGTTTTGGTGTTACTTTATTTCGGGGTTAGGGTTAGATTAGGGTTATGTTATTTAATTCTTATTTTTGCCTGATTTTACAGATTTTTTATCAAAAACTTAATTATAAGAAAAAGATATATATAATTTTTTTCAAAAACAAAATATATATATTTGTGGGCCCATATAGATATATATATATATATATAGATATATATATATGGCTGCGCCCCTGATATCTGCTGAACAAGCCGTTACCTCCGTCAAAAGCAAGGAAAAGTGTAAAACCCACCTGCAGTCCAGCTGAGGTTCGAGACCAGGAGGGGGCAGTGTTGGGTTGCCAAACTTATCAATGATCTCCAGGGGGAGGTCAAAAGGCACCCCTACGTGGAGAGGGGCCGTCACTGCACTCATCACAAAACTGTCAGCACTTGCCTCTTATGGGAAGAACAGAAGAAAAGGTGGCAACAACGTGTGGTTAGGGAATGTATCGTGATTAGCTCATTTGGGACAGATATAATCTATAATATAACCCCATAAACGGTTAGCTCGGTTTAGTTTTACAGGATGACAAAGTCATAATACAATACAGTTGAATTATCTCAAAAGAGAACATTTATAGGTTTATCCTTTACTCCTTGTACCGTACTGACTGAACTCTCACACTCCCAGCCAATATGTAGTCTGAACTTCTGACACAGGAGGGTTAAGATTATGTCAGTTAAAAAAAACGCACACTTCAAGATAATACATTTTGGTCACATTATCGGTTCAGACCAGCCTCAAGTTGGGAACATCTCCATTTGTGAAGAGGGAATTTAAAGGGTAGGGTAAGTGATATTTTTTTGTTATAACAAAAAGCTCTATATTCTGATAGTAATCATTGCTACAGTGTTCAGTCACAGGGGTCTCCCTGTCTCTCCAGCTCTTTAACCCATTGAGACCTGAAGCCGATTCTACATGTCTCCTAAATCTCAACAGTATTCTGAAAAACGTTTGTTTCTATATCAGTGGTTCTCAAACTTTTTCATGTCAAGGACCCCCAAAATGATATGTATTTGGCCGTGGACCCGCATCCAAATATTTTGTTCCAGGAACCCCCAGAAACAAAGATTTGAGTTAAAAATGTTCGCTTTAAAAATATATATATTTCAAAGATTTGCACACATTTTCACGATTTTTCAAAAATAGCAGATCTACAAGCTCATAGCGCGGCACTCGGTGCCAAAGTGTAAAATAATGCTTTTTAGCTCAAATCTAAAAATGACACAGTTCCAGGTCTTAATAAACAGAAAACACATTTTCAGGTAGATGACACAATTTCAGCCAATCAGGAGAGTACACATCAGCTACATTTTTATAGTGTTCAAATTTTGTCTGCTAATTTCTTTGTGTCATCACCTCTAATTTCACTTGTTTAATCTGTATCCTGTCTGAGTTCTCTATCTTGAAAATGCCTTTTCTGTTTAACAAAGAGCTGGCGAGACATTGGAGACTTCTGGATATGATGTGCGGAAAAGGGTAAGAATCAACTATATTGGCCACCGTTCCAGGGGGTCCCCAGCAAAATTTGTTCATACAGCATCACAATGTTTTTAACCACTTCATCCATATACATATACGTTGGATATTCAAAAATAGCAGATCTACAAGCTCTTACATTTTTTGGTAAAAATCTCAAATATGTTTGGAAAAGTTTTAATAATCTTTCATTTTTGTGCCAGGGTCCCTGGCGCAAAACATTTTCAGATGGCGGTCCGCGGCCAAATACATATAATTTTGGGGGTCCTTGACACGAAAACATTTGAGAACCAGTGACATAAAGAACAACATTGGGGCTGTTCAGCAGTTATTCATGTTGTCGTTACCTTTGATAGTGAACGGAAATGAGTAGCTGGGAAGTCGTTTTCCACCAAAGGTATTGGAGTTGCTGTCACTGAGCACAGTTGTGAGGAAGAGAGTATGCTTTCCGAGCTTGTCCAGATTCTCTGCAGAAAAATGGTGACATGGTGTAATGTTTTGATGACCATATCGTAAACGGGACATTAAAGTCAAAAAGTAAAAGGACAATAGAGTAGAATAGTACCCATGGCTTTAAACCAGTATGACCACGTTGCTGCATGCTTCGCTTGCAGAGAAATTATCTCCTGATCACCATCAGGACCTGCATATGAAGGATAAGAAAAATCATGGAAAATTAATTCACAGCATGGTAATTCAACCAAATACACAAAATCTATGTCTAGAAAAACGTCACTCATTTTAACTATATCTCAAAAGTATGTATGCGCTTTAGTGATAAGAGCAATTATTATTAACCCATTAAAACCGGGAAAGCATCCGTGTCATTTTTGATTTTAGGGTCGGCTATTAAAAAATAGCAGATCTACAAGTTCACAGCACGTCACTTCGTGCCACGCTGCAGGCTTGTACGGTACATCTGCTATTTTTGAAAAATCTATGAAGTGTTCATCTAGAATTTTTTTTTTTACCCCTTTATCTTCTCAATTAAGACTTCATGCCAATTGATTCCTCCTCCCCACACACTCTGTCTCTGCTGTTGTATCCTACTGACTCACCTACCAGTGAGGAGCCCCCACCGTAAGGACATAGAACGTTCGTTCACCAGATTCACCAAACCTCCATTCAACACTCACACAACTTCAAGACAGTACTGACTGAGTACTGGGGCCATGCAATAACACAGATGATCTTACCATCATGCCATACTATTTTGAGCTCAATCTCCAGTTTCTTTATTGCATGGTGGTTGTTGTGTGTTGGAAATCTGGATATCAACTCCCCTTTCTTGTTCGTAATATCTACACGGAGCGGCCCTAAAAAAATATGGGAATTAACCAAAAAAACACAAGTGTCATTAATAGGAACACCATCAACATGTATACCTATCGTCTATGTTGGGTGGAAACCTAATATGTCCAAAACATTTACTTTTCAGGATTCAAATTCAAATGATCAAAAGCTGCAAATCAACAAGCTCAAAACGCGTCGGTTCCCGCCGCATTTCGAGTTTGCGGATCTGCAAAACACAAAAAGTTTGAATATGGAGATAGGAGGTTTCTGCCTGACATCAACGATATAGTAATTGTGGGCAGGGAGGGATGGGACGATATGAAAATTACATGTCACGATTATTGTGGCAAACATCATTGCAATTAACGATATTATCGCGATAATAAAAATATGCTTAAAATTTAAAAAGCCACTTTTGTTAACCACTTGAACACCCAGCATCCCTATTCTGGGGGAACATGTGCCAAAAATAGCCGATCTACAGTACAAGCTCACAACGTGTTGCAACACGCTGTGAGCTTGTAGATCTGCTATTTTTGGCAAATCGGTTTGTGTGGAGTGAAATAGGAGCGTACCAAATGCGCTTTTTACATGTCTGTTTCATCAAGTACAGAGGGTTTAAGTGGTACTGAATTTGCAGCTCAACAAAAGCTAATTCATAGTGTATGACAGAGGACAGGATAAATTCAAATCTCCACGATAATCCCGATTATCGTCCCATCCCTACTTGTGCTACGTTGTGACAATGTACCTAGTTGAGTCCCTGCGGGAAATACAGCATTTTGTGGCCAGTCGTTTTTTTCGGGCCATGTCACATTCAGCTTCTCTGGTAGCCTGGAACAATGAAACACACATCACAAACTCCTCCCACACTAAATACTCATCACCATTTGAGACAGAAGAGATATATATGGCTGAGAGAAATACTGTACCATGTGGCACGACTTGACTTTAATACTGAGGCAGCAGTCTTGAATGTGGCAATGGCTGTTTAGAGAAGTGGTTCTCAACCTTTTCAGGCCGCGACCCCCCAAAATAAATCTTATTTGAACTGGGGACCCCCACCCTGATAAGCACTTGGAATGTAGGAGTTGAGGCATTCAATTTAGTTTGACTCGGTTCCACAGATAAATATTGTGAAAATAGCTCCTCTACAAGCTGTTGCGAGGAGTTGTGAGCTTGCAGATCGGCTATTTTCAAAATGTTTGCCTCTTTCTTGTATTATTTGACAATTTGGCCAATGTTTCACCAGTTTTTACAGTACAGTTTGTTGATAACTTTTGATGCAGTAATGGTCTTTTTCTAGTTTATTTGTTATTACAAAAAGGTCTTAAAAGTCCTTAAATTGTCACTTAATTGTCATCTGGGGACCCCCCACCTCCCAAAAAAAATCATGTGGGGACCCCCCTGGGAATCCCGCCACACAGGTTGAGAACCACTGCTTTAGAGCATGTTAACACATCGGGTGCCGGCATTTCTTCATAACAACTTACCGTGGGTGCCAGCATTCTCCCCATTGACTGCGCTTTGCTGTTTAAAGCTTTAGACTCCGCGATGAGCAAATCCACGTAAAAAAAAGCATCCATTCATGTTGAGTGATGACCCTGGCTACAGCCTGGATCAATAACATTTCACTCGCAAGTTACAACGGGGACGGATCGCGCATGACCGGTTTTCCACACCGGAAACAGATTTGGAGATATAGGCGTTTTAAAGAAGGAAATAGACAGGAAGCGGATGGAAGCCATGTTTTTGTTTCCGGTGATCTATCTGGCCCTTCCTTCTCAGGAATACAATGGGTACTCCCAGAGCTGCTCTAGCCCCGCCCGTGTGGAGAAAAAAGAAAAAAACAAAAAGACTGAAAACACTGTTCAGACCGTGAACGGCACCAGAGCGCTACTATGTGAAAATACGGTTCAGACCGTGATCGGCACCCGATGTGTTAATAATGAGAATTCAGGTACAGGGCTGTGTAATATCTGTGTGTAACCAAATACTTTGTTCCAAACCAATACTCTTGTTCACTTCACCCCATAAATCCCAATGGAAGTGGGGGAATATGTCTGATAAAACCCCCTCTTAGCATGTATTTGATGCTCAAACTTCACATGCTTAGTGAAATAGCTGTATCTGAATAACTAAATGAGGAATACAATAAGATAAAATTGTATTCCTCATCTTTGTCAATTTGTCAATTTATTACATCGTGTGGCAATCAAACAAACAGATGCAAGTCTGTTCCACACGGCGGTCAGTTGCACTGAAATCTTACTCCCACAGGCACACAGATAAAGTGTCTCTCAGAGGCACTAGCCAGAGGAGTCAATTCCCAGGTCGCCTTGAGCAGAGCCTGCTGAGGCACACACAGACAGTCCATTGTGAGATCATGATGTTACTTTCAGGCACACATGAAACAATGAGATACAAAAACATATAGATACTGTGTTATAACAAAATATAAGTAAAAGAGCATCTCTGTATACATGCCAGTTCAGAGCCAGAGGAGATTCTAGCAATGACGACATGGTTGGTCACAACAACAGGTCATGACCCTTGTCATGGATAGCCCTCCTGCATGTCACAAAATGCAATCAGTACTCATGGCAAAAGTCACATAGGAACCATAAACCAAAAGGTAGACTGTTTACACAAGATGTTCAAACAAAAGATCTGATGTTAGTTCACGTCAAACTGGACAGATCTTACTTATATAGAGGTTTAGCATGGAAAATTCCTCAACATTAGTGAGCGGGCACTTATAATGTGAGGAAAAATATGAAATATGGACTTAATTGTTTAAGATGAATAGGTATACATTTTTATCTGAGCGATATATTCATATTGATGTGTGTGTGTGTGTGTGTGTGTGTATGTATGTGTCCATATTTGGATGCATGTTGCTGTGCCATGTTATTGCTAAAAAGTATAAGGGACATGTTGCCTAACAACCAGCAGGGGCTGCTGTGGTTAACACTCACAAAATCACAGGGGAGGGAGGCCTTAGTCTGAATCTTAAACATACTAAACAAAATCATGCCTTGCGTTCATCCCTTTCTGTCTGTATGTTGTCAAAGTTATGTCATTCCAAATTTTCATACAGAATCTATTATCCTTGAACTTTAACATAGCTAACTCCGACGTGTAACATCATGGTGAAAATAGCCAACTCCCACATGTAACATAATGGCGAAGATAGCCTACTCCCACGTGTAGCATCGTGGTGAAGATAGCCTACTCCCACGTGTAACATAATGGTGAAGATAGCCTACTCCCACGTGTAACATCATGGTATAGATAGCCTACTCCCACGTGTAGCATCATGGTGAAGATAGCCTAGTCCCACGTGTAACATCAAGGTTAAGATAGCCTAGTCCCACGTATAACATCATGGTGAAGATAGCCTAGTCCCACGTGTAACATCATGGTGAAGATAGCCTAGTCCCACGTGTAACATCATGGTGAAGATAGCCAACTCCCACGTGTAACATCATGGCTAAGATAGCCAACTCCCACATGTAACATCATGGCTAAGATAGCCAACTCCCACGTGTAACATCATGGCTAAGATAGTTAACTCCCACGTGTAACATCAAGGTGATGTTACACGTCTTACGTTTAGAATACGTAAAGCACCGGATGTTGGTGCGTCCGCATTCTCAAGGCAAACCAGTAGTTTCAGTAGTACACATTAGAGGTGGGGAATAAAAGGCGATTCATGGATGATTCATTATGGATCTGCAATGAATGCTGCAATGTGATTTGGGAGGTGTTGTTCACAAACTGCATACATATGTACAGCTAACGATTGGACAAGTAGGCCATACTGTTATTAGAATCAAACCAACAGGTGCATTGGCAGTCAATCCTCTTTGTACTCACTTGGCTAGTTCACCATCAATGATTTTCTTGATGGAAGCTTGGGTGGCAGTCCTGTCCATCTTACTAATAGGTATGGTCCGGCATGGTTCATCGTGAAGTGCTTTTGGTTCCTGAGAAAACCAAGAGAAAGTTAAGAAGTGTAGGACATTTACTGTACATACATACAAGTGGAAAGCAATTGTTTGATAACAGTGATTACAAAGATTGTTTGGTTCCTCACCAGAGCTAGTTGGACGTATCCTGCCGTGGCATAGATCTCGCTTTCATAGCTACCATAGAGCAAAAAATGCATTACAGTGCCGATGAGGATGGGTTGCGTTTTCTGGGACTTGACCTATATACGGGAAGTGTAAAGATTATATTGATAGCGCCACAAATTAACATTTGAAAGAGCGTGTAGTCATTAAATGACAGGAAAATGCTCACTAATTGGCCTGCTTTATATCGTTTGCCATCCCATTCGATGGATTTGAAAGTAGTCCAAGGGTACTGCTTCTTCTTGGTGGCCACGTCTGGTCTTGATATGACATCCTTTATGTTTTCAAACTTCACTTGCTTGTCCAACCTCTCATGGCAGCTAGTAAGCCACTGGGTGAACTCCTTCTGGATTTTAACCCGTTGTTCCTGTGGATGTTATTAAAGATTAAGATTAGAAAGATATATGTTTTAAGTTGCGTCAACTAATCACACGTCATCTTCCGGACAGAATCAAGGATTGGGACTGTCGGGAACCAACTTCTATCCGTGGCCAGACATTTCAATGCTGCGGGTCATGACCCTGCACTTGGGACAAAGCATTACTCCAGAGGGAGGCCTACTGGATCCACACACTACAGACAGAACACACAATGTGTCTCTATGAGGAGCTTCTATTGAGCAGCTTTTTGTAAAGTGTCAGATATTCAGTCAGCCACATTGGCGTTTATTAATTGTCACAATCAATTTTGATTCCAGAGAGAACTGAAACATTTCAAACATGTCCATAGGGGTGTGGGTTAACAGTGTTGTAGTGTCTCCAATGGCCTCTCTCCTATATTTTCAGTGTAATTTTGTATGTATTTTCAGGGTAATTTTGTATTTTTGTCATTTTTGTATCTGTCATATTATGTACTGTCGACTCTCACTAGTCACTTGTTTGTTAGGTTGACTAACCTTTCAGGCCCTGTAGTGGCCTGTATTATGTATATAGAGTTGGCTCTAGGGTTTAACATTTTCCGGGAAATATCAAATTTTAATTCCCGGGAATTTTCAGACCTTTTCCCGGGCTTCCCGGGAATTCCCGTTAAAGTGTAAAAAAAAAAAAAAAGTGCCCACTAAAATGCATTTATATACTTAAATAGCCAATTTTACATCGAGGTGCCCAAATGTCCCTATTGTGTCCAGTGTCCACCTATGAACTTGCACTAATAATGACTTAAGTTGATTTTTTAAATCAAATAAATATAATATATAAATATAATATAGTGCCCTGGCGGAGATCTGCCCTGTTGCGAAGCAGCGGGTGAAGACGATTAACTTAAACAAGGAGCTGCGCTGTGCAGCCAAAACGCACTCAAACAATGTCAAACTCTAGCTGCTGAAATAAACGTTCCATTTGTATCATTATTGACAAGAGAACAGAACACAGTGGCGTACCCACCATAGAGGCAGGGCAGGCGACCGCCTGCCCAACTAAAATCTAGCCTCCCCTAGAAAATAAAGTAAAAGACTGAAAAACTGGCAGTGAAAAAAATCCAAAGAGAGTAGTGGCCGTCGGACCTTCACGCGGGCAGGCAATCACTACCGTATCCATTCAGCAGAGCGACGTCGCCTATAGTGATGCAAATGTTGCCTTTATCTTCATGGGGTGCCAGGAGTAGGTAGAGAAAAAAATGTCGCCTGCCCTAAATGTAATTTCTGGGAACGCCACTGACAGAACATGGATGTTGTTTGCAAAATGATTATTTATTTATTGTCCATCAGAGCGCCGGTGAGGTCACAGCTTATCTCTACTTTTGTAGGATATTGATTTGATACCCTAAACTTGTAATTTGTTTGCAGTTATTAATTTATATTAGGCTAGGCTACTTGCTGGATATTAAGACTCCATTTTGGGATGTCGGCTGTATGTTGTCAAATGTATTAATCTATATTTTGTTGTTGATCAAATGTCGGGTTTTGTAGTGTGATTTTGATGTGCACATGCATGCGCTGCCGCCCGCTGCCACTGACAATCAATGAGACAGACAGCTGTTGTGCAGTTCACTTGTTGTACTGGGTAGTTAGTAAATGGTAGTTTGAACGTTCTAAAATGCAAGTGTAGGTAGGGTAGGCTACATTAATGATGATAAAACAATCGGACCACAACATCGGTCTAATAGCCTACTTTCGCTCTCTCTCTCCCTCTCTCTCTCGCACGCGCCCTCTCTTGCTCTCTCTCTCTCCAGCTCTCCCGTCTCTCCTCTCTCTCTATCAAAAGCATTGCTTGGCTTGCGCGCATTTTAAGCTGGAATATAGGCTCGAAATCAAACCTACACTGTTTATGCAGCGTTTCACTTGATGTTGAATATCAACTAGTCAACTGGTGTCTACCGTATTGACAGCAGAGGAAACGTTGAAATCAGCGTGCGCAGGGCAGACATGGGGCATCACGGCCACTTGTGTTTTAATTTGTTCATTACTGTTACATTCAGTGCGTCACATATTGGTTCACAACGGGACGATGGGACCCTGCCCTGGTAAAGTAACTTGGCTAATTATAATAGTAATTCCTCCGCGCTGTAGATTGGCCTTTCTACTAATTAGTATTCATTTCTAACAAAAAAAAAAGAAAAAACGGGATCCCGGGAACCGGAGTCAGTTCCCGGGACGGTAAATAACCTCGGGATTCCCGGGATTCCCGTATCCCGGGAATCCCGGTGTTAAACCCTAGTTGGCTCTGTGTGATCTTATGAATTGCATATGTAATTGCATTAGTATTTCACATAGCATCTGTCCTTTCCTGGTACCCTATGAATAATATTGAGTCTTCATTGTTGGCTTTCAAGTTGATAACAGTTGGCACCTGAATTCATTTGGTCTTTATAGAGCATCGAAGTCTGACGTAATTTATACATACATATACCTGGGTCACGTCCCCCCCCCCCCCCCAATTACCCCTGAATTCCCATAGATGCGCTTAATATCACAGCATATAAGAACTGTGTTCCAGAAATAAACAAATGAGCACGGCGGTTTGACTCATATGAATATGAAGCATCGACTGACGGCAAGAAAACGCTAATGTTACCGCCGCCGAATTCATAAACAATGCAGAGCCACCTCCCTGACAATGTCGCCGGGACAGTTTGTTTATTTTTGGACCACAATTCTTGTATGAGACGATTCTAACATGACCAATGTTATTTTTCATAGAGAAAATACTTCCGTGACCCAGGGGATGAACGAATGACGTCAGGACTTTGTTACTCTATTGCATCATATACTATTCATACCTCACAACGAAGAGGACGACCTGTTTGGCTGAAACTCGTCCGTTGTTTCTGTCCGTGAGAGGTAAATAAAACCATGTGAAAAGGACATTTATTGTGTGCTGGCTATTTCCTCACTTTCATGACATTGTTGAGCTGTGCACCGTAAGACTTTTATTTAATCTGGAGTGTTGTGAGCCTTCGGTTTTGCATTAATTTCTCTCAACTATCCGTTTTAAGGCCTGTCACAATTATTACATAATCACCACGTCACAATTATTTGAGATAATCACAATTATTTTGCATAATGGTCATAATTGTTTCCATGTTGAAAAACGTTCTCAAACATTTTCCAAAAGTAGCAGACATAGCAGATATACAAGCATCACTTGACAGTGATTTGTACAGTCAGTTCTACATCGGCTATATTTAAAAAAAAAAGATTTAATATGTCAGTTGTTGTTCTTTGTATATTTAAGCTATTTGACCCGTGCAACTTCTGATTAAAAAGCCTAAAAGGCAAACAGATTTAAAAATAATAATAATATTTTGTTCCAATGTTCAATGCCAAAACCACAATCACAATTATTTGTATGGCAATTAATCGCCAAGTTAAATGTTTTAATAGTGACAGCCCTATCCGTTTTAGAAATGTCTGTTTGTGACAAACTTGCCTGTCCATTGACAATACGGGTGAATATGGTGCTCTTGCTCCTCAGCTGCACCTCCAGGTCAGTGAAGGTCAGCTTGTTTGTGCTGACCTGGAATGCATCGTCAGTGAAAAGTGCCCCTGAGAACCGACTGTAACATTCCGCAGGCAGAGACAGTCCTTTACTGGGCTTGGCGCACCAGTCAAACCTATAGCAAATGCACAACAATAAAAGGATTTAAGTCAGGGGTCTTCAACAGGGGGTCCTTAGAGTTACTACAGGGTGGTCGCCAAATCTTTGTGATAGGACACTTCTTCTTACATTAACCACTTGAACCCTATATCATCCCTATTCTGAGGGGAACATTAGCCAAAAGTAGCTGATCTACAAGCTCACAACGCCTCGCAGATCGGCTATTTTTGGCGAAGAGGTTTGGTGTAGAAGGGAAAAAAGCAGACCAAGTACAGAGCCAAAGGTCAAGTTGTGATTTGTTTTACGTCTTCTTCCACAATTAATAATTCTGGAAAAGTATTTGAAAAAAAAGCAAAAAAAGAACAAATATATGAATACTTTCAAATATATAATATACAAATCTTTACTCTGATACTGTGGTGTAGGGAATCAGTCGTCCATTCCAGAAACACTCAAACATGGGCCTCTTTCCACGGGCTTCATTCAGGCCATCAGTCTCGTCATCATCTTCAATGGGTGCTGACATAAGCAGAAACAAAGTATACTAATTTAGTTCAATTTAGTTATTTTTCTTTTTAGTTTAGTTTATTTTAAATTAGAAGCACAATATTGATTGAAAAAAAGTAGTTCACCTAAAAAAGGACTTATTTTCTATCAATTACACACGCCTTAAATTCATGGAGATTTCTTTGTTTTTGTCGCATTCCTAAGCCAATATTTGATGACTGGCGGAGTCAAAGAGTATGAAAGAGTCCTCTTCTGACCGGTGACCCGGGCATCAAATTATTGGCTCAGGAATGCAACAAAAACAAAAAAAAACTCTGAATTCAAGGCTGCAAGGGGTGAGTAATTAATAGAAAATAAGTATTTTTTGGGGAGAACTACTCCTTTAATTCCACTAACTTATCTGAGGGAATGTGATTCTTTACAACAAGGTAAAACTACCTTGACATTATGTTTATGTACCCTATCTGAAAGGAGCATTAATTACCTATCATGGCATGGGGGTCTTCGGGGTAGGTTTCCCTATCATACATGAAGGGATGGTACCTCAGGACTCCCTCCACTTTGCCTCCAGCCTCTACTTCGGCCTTGAACTCAAATGTGTCAGCGGTAGTATTTATGTACAGAGTCTGCATATCGTCGTCAAGCTGCCGGAGGTTCATCACACTAGGACACTTGGTAGGTTTTTCCCGCAAGGTGATCTGATGAAAAGACATTAAATTAAACATTCAAAACAGTAATGGAATAAGTACTCAAGTTTGTTTCCGCCCAAACAACGTCACTTGTGTAACTTAACACACCACGCATTGAACATCCTGTTAAACTTTCAAATTAAAACCATCTGACAATGTAAACAACACCACATGCATACTGCGTGTATGCACATTCTCGTGCGTGGCTATAGATGGAAAGCTCGCTCCTCCGTTCTTCACGATTTCTTAACGAACCTGATAACTGAATGTAGCGCTGTTGTTGAAGGCTGCCATCTTGTGTTAACCCATTTAGACCTGAGGCCGATTCTAAAAACGCCTCCTGACCTAAGTTTTCTGAAAAACTTCAAATATGTATTCAAAAATTACAAAAAGAATATGTTGCTATATACTGTACATAGCAACAGGAACCCCCAAAAGGGATTCCCATCTTGAAAGATATAGTTACAGTACAGGTTCCCGCCCAAAATGGGTGGGAACGGGACCATTATTTGACGAGCGGGGCGGGTCTGGTTTGTATTTTGATATAATCACAGGTGACGGGTCGGTCTACGGATCTGATCATTGACGGGCGGGCGAGGGTTGTCAAAATTGGACCTGTGCAGGACTCTGCTTGGCATCCTACTTTTCCAAGTAATTCAAACGTAGCAATGGTAGATGGTCTATTTGCGCTAATTTTATGTGACACCATCATATGAAGTATATAAAATAAGGCAATCATTTCTGAAAAGATAAAGATTCATCATTGAGATACTGCCCGACAGCGACGCCACGTTTTGCAAGAACATGTCGCCATGATTATAACAGTTATCTACACTCTACAAAACAAAATCCAAGCCTTTTAAACATTTGTATTCAAAAACAGGCATTCTCTCATGAGAACACATTCAATTCAAAGCATATACAAGGTTTTTGGGGAACCTGCACAAATTAATTTCTGAAAATGAATCTGTATCAATAAATAATTGTGAGCAACAGTGGAACAATTTACCTGGATGTCAATGTTGGGTTGGGAATCTTCAACTGGAGCGGACAGGCCCCTGACATTCCCATTTGAGCCATGAATGTAATAGTGATACACGTGGCTAAAGATAGAATACAATAATAATAATAATGCATTATGTAGCAAGCAATCAGTCAAGGTGGATAAACAATCATGCCGACATATACTGTATATGCTGTGTGAGAGGGTGCAAGCGAATAGACTCACGCTAGTTCTCTCATACAGACTTCAAAGTCCTGTTTAAGCAAGGTGATGTGGTCTGGCTGCACTCCTGTGATGACCACTGCTGTGAAGCTCTCCTTCTCAAACTCCTCAGCAATGAGATCACGGAGAAAACCCTCCTCATCTTGCTTCACGTGTGACGAGTCACCGACCTGCAGGGGTAGGATGCAAAATAGTAGGGGTGTAACGATACGTTTTAACAACAATTCGATACGTATCACGATACTTGGTTGTCGATACGATACATGAACGATACAGGACAGGTTAATTTAGAACGATACAATTCGATTCAATGATTTAAAATCAATATAGTAACTACCGTATTTATTTACCCAAAAATTCTGTGTGAAAAATAAATACCTGGAGATAGTGGATACAAACCTCTCTTTCTCTTTATTTTCCTTAAAATTGCTAAATACAATGCACAAGTACTTAGTATTGATAAAATGTATTATTTGCATTGCAAAACGATTCGATGCGATTATTTGCATTGCAAAACGATTCGATACGCTACAAAGTCAAACGATACGATATTTTGCTGTTTGCATAACAATATAGTAGATCGTTGAAAATTAAAAACGGTTTTCGATGCAGTTACTATGTCGTTACACATCTACAAAATAGCACAAAGAAGTGACCGTGTAGAAAGATTCATATGGAATTCATAAGGGACCTCAGCCATTCACAAAACGAGTGTTTTCAGGTGCATGGTCCGATTCACCATTATTATTTTTATCTGAATTTGTTCGTTAGGTACTCAAACTCACATCTGCTCTGAGGCACACTCATACATGGCAGAAATCATGCGTGGCTGTTATTAGAATACCTTATTCTTCAAGCACAATTTTATACACCTTTGACTAGTATATCATCCTAGTCAATGGTGTTTAGAATAGTAATACTATATAGTATTACATTTTATGCTGAGCATTGTTGAACATACTGTCTTAGCTGTAGCTGTACCATTAGGAATGCGTTCAACTGTTAAATAATTCTATCGTTTCGATAAAATCGTAAGATACATTGGTTATTTCATAACATAGTGGCCATATTTGTGATAATCAAATTAGTGTCCTCTAGATAGATTAAATCATAAAGATAAGCATCCAACATCTTTCTAATTGTCAAAAAAAATTGATTTGGACACCAAGTTTGCATTTATAGCTCATCTGGTTCAAAAGTTTTAGCCAAAACCTTTTTCAGGTGGAGGCCATATTGGATTTGGCAACAATGATGACCCAGAGCGTTGCTGGCTTAGGTACCCTTGCCAAATCATTAGAGCATGCCCTGGGTTACATCAATTTAGGTGCTTTTAGACTGATTCACACAAGATTATTCCTATAGCCCTGGACTGTAATTTCTTTGTTTTGCTATTCCGTATAAAATTAGAAATATTACACTCTGTTTCCCTAAACATAAGTATTCTGAACATTTTGAGCACCTCAGTAAATCTGTAGCTCCATAGAGACATGTTGGAAGTAGTGCACCGGTTATGGTCATTTTCAAAAAGGGTGTGTGGTCATTTTCGGGTAATTCGTCCCGGATAGAGAATTAGTCACAGTTCCTAAGTTGTTCCCTGGGGTCATATTAGCCAAAAACAGTTGATATATTCTCTCCTAAATTAAGTGCATACATAGCCAGGTCCTCTACTAGAAAGGCGACAGTGTAGGTCGGAGAAGACAAAACGAGGGCCCCAACATACTGAAAGAAAAAAACTCACACGGTGTCTTCAAATGCAATCAAAAAGATTAATGGGAATAACAACACTAACCTTATCTTTCGATCTTAGGAATGTGGAAGGTCTAACAGAAACAGACCTCCCATTAAATCTTTTTAATTGCATTGCAGTGTGCGGAACGCAAGCACAACAAAAGTGAGACACTCACCTTCCGGTTTCTGATAACACCACTGTAGATGTCCTCATTGTTCTTCTCTTTTTTCTCAAACTGCTCTTTGGAGATAATCAGCTCATGGACATCTGGGCAGCCTACTGGTCTGGTAATCATCTACAAAGACAAACACATTGTTGCAGTCAGTTGAGTCTCCAGTCAATTGAGTCTCCTACTGACCAGCCACCCGGTCATCGAATTATTGGCTCAGGAATGAGACAAAAAAAACATCTCCATGAATTTAAGGCTTCATGGGGTGTGCAATTGATAGAAAGTCATTTATTAGGTGAACTCCATCCTCTAGAGTTCACCTAATAAATTACTTTCTATCAATTTTCTCAAACTGCTCTTTGGAGATAATCAGCTCATGGACATCTGGCAGCCTACTGTGTAATTGATAGAAAGTAATTTATTAGGTGAACTACTAAATTTTATATTTTCTATCGAAAACATTCAGTATGAAACCACTTTTCATCCTATATCAATATACATTTCCAGCATTTACCCTAGTAGAGTCTCCAATGTAGAACACAGCTTGTTTTCCTCCCACACCAAAGTAGGATATATCACTGTTAATACTGCGATAGACCGGATCAGGACGGGTATATCCTTGATTATCACTGCAGAAGAGAATGACTTTAGGTCACAGACAGAACTTAACGACAGTTTCTGCTTCTAAAATGTAAACAAAATACACAATTGCATAGCTTCTATAATACTTATATAATCATGCCCTTCAAGGGTTAAAGGGATAATTCACCCCAAAATGACTTTTTATATCGGTTAGTCACCCCATGGATAGTTGAATTCATGAATATTTTTGTTTTAGTCGCATTCCTAAGCTAATAATTTGATGACCGGCAGCAGTTCCGGTAGGAGACACAAAGAGTCTCCTTTGGGTCTCCTACCGGAACCACTGCCTACCGGTCCTTTGGTCATCAAATTAGTGGCTTAGGAATGCAACAAAAACAAAATAATATCCATGATTCAAGTCTCCATGGGGTGATTAATCGATAAGATTGTTTTGGGTGAACTATCCCTTTAAGAGTACATGACGCTATGCCTTACATGAAGTACTTTGTGTAGTTGGAGGATGAACCAACCTTTCATATTGGCCTTTTTTCCTGTTGAACTTAGACAGCCTGTACACTGCCCAGTTACTGAGCTGCTTTGACGACATGCCTTGTCCATTGTCCAAGACAACCACTGCAGGCTTCCCCAGAGTCTCATCAAATAACTAGACCGTGAAAGGGCACACATGCAGCTGACAGTTAGCAACCATTCAACTATAGATTTTATTCATCACTAAAACGCTCAATCTTATGACTTCAATACCTTAAAGTAATGCTAGGTAACTTTTTCAATAAAACTAAAGTTAAATTGTATATCTTTTGTGAGTGGCAAATGTTTCACAACACCCACTCCATGAATTTCACCCCCGAAAGTTTTTTATTTATATATTTACTATTGAACCTTGTCGAGCATGACTTTCCCACGAAAATGACGTCATCTGGCCGGAAAATGGAAGCGGAAATGCACCGGTTTCCTGTTTGGCCAGGAACTACTGCACCGGTTTCCTGTTTGGCCAGGAACTACCGCGCTAATAACAAAAAGGAAACTCACGCTGATTTTAAGAGATTGTATGATTTGAAGAACGAAAAAAAAAAAACAGAAAAAGAAAACACAGCTCACGGTAACTAAAGCTCCACTGGCTAAGAGAAACGATCCACAGATCGTATAAAACAATTAAAAGAACGCTTTTTGAAACGCGTCCGTCTTCCGGTGAAAACGAATGGAATTCTCGGTAACAAAGTAATAAAGTAATAAATGATCGACCTGCAGTGACGGTAATGACCAGCAGAGGCTGCTAAAAAATTTTTTTTAAAAACACTTTAAAACGCTTCAGTGATAAACAAATATAAAGAAAGAAAGAATATTAAATACAATTAACATTCATAATAAAGAGGTACAACAAATCCACGACTAACCAGTCTGATCTCTATTGTCCGGGAGCCAGTGTTTTGTGACGTTGCTGACAGCGAGTTGTCAATCAGTTCCGCAAGGGCATAGGCTGAGGAAAATGTAAAACATGTTATTTTTTCCTCTGACTAGTCACCTGGACATATTTTAAGATTTTTCCAATCGTATATGACAAGTGACAATGAAAGGATTGAACAACGCACATTTAACAAAACAAGTGACATTTGCAGATTTTCACAATTTGCAGTGATCCCCATGGAGAAATTATTTCTCTAGATTAAATAAGTGAGCACACGAGGGAACATAATATGGGGGGTAAGTGTCTTGAACTAGTAGAGGACCTGGCTAAGATATGTATGCACTTCATTTAGGAGAGAATATCTCAACTGTTCTTGGCTAATATGACCCCAGGGAACAACTTAGGAACTGTGACTAATTCTCTATCCGTGATGAAATACCGGAAAATTCCAAGCATTCCAACATGTTTCTAATTGTCAAAAAACATGATTTAGACACCAAGTTTGCATTTATAGCTCATCTGGTTCAAAAGTTTTAGTCAAAACCTTTTTCAGGTGGTGGCCATATTGGATTTGGCCACAATGATGACCCAGAGCGTCGCTAGCTCAGGTAACCATGAATTCAAGTCTCCATGGGGTGACTAATCGATTATTTTTGGGTGAACTATCCTCTTATGCATAGGGGGGAATCAAGCATTTAATAAAGTTGGATTGGAAGTTTCTAATTTCCCAAGATATAATTCAATCTCAAATATAGCAGCATGACATTGCACCTTTTTGACTGAATAATTAAGACACTTAAGTACTTACGTAAAGCCTTTTGTCCCGCACTGGCATAGTACTCATACCTGCCACTTCGGACCAGAGTAAAGAAATGAGGGACAAAAGTAACCACTTCTTTTGTTGCCACGCCCAGGACTTGGTCCTCTTTCTGCAACACATGCACTGTGTTGCCATCTTGAAGCGCGTCTGCAATGGCATGTGAAAACAAACAATAAGTAGGGCTGTCATCACGATCGTGTCATTTACTTGACGATTAATTGTCACACAAATAATTGCGATTAACCATTTAATTGTGATTTTGGCATTGAACATCGAAACATATGTAAAAATGACTTTTCTGTTTGGCTTTTAGGCTTTGTAAACAAACATTTTAGAGAGCAGTTATGACAAATAACTTTAATATACTGAAGAAAAAGACTCACATTTAATAACATTATGCTTTCAAATGTTTAAAAAAAATAGTGTATATAGCCGTTCTAAAGCTTACAAACGCGCCACTGTGCGTTTTAAGCTTGTAGGTCGGCTAATTCCACTATTTTCATCTTTTAATGAAAATGTTTCAACATGGAAACGATTAAGACAATTATACAAAATAATTGCAATTATCCAAAAACAGACATAATTCGTGACAAAATGTAAGGTAGTAAGGACTACTGTTGCCATAATCTGCAATTATCTAACAAACTGGTTCATCTGATTAACCTGTAAAATGTAAAGATGTAAAAAAAAAAAATGTTTTGACATTTCATTTGTGAGATGTTTCTTTGTAGTATCATCTCCTTTTTTGTGTTTTATCTACCAACAGTGTTGCTCACTCACCAAATCTGTCAAAATCCAATACTGCTCTGTCGGTTGTGGTCAAGACAAATGTTTCATTTGATGGTATAGAAAATGCCTGCAGAAAATAAACATGAAAACATGTCAGTCTTGACCTGTAACTTTGTATGACACTTGGGCAAAAACAACAACACAATTAAGCCTAATGTATTCATTGTACGATGATTTCAACTACTGTACAATAGAAAAGTGACACAAATTAGGCTTTAGAGACAATCAACAAGTCATTAGACACTAATAGGCAGTCATTAGGCAGTTCCCTTATTACCGACTCCCTACTGCCTTTAACTCCATTATTACTGACTCCCTACTAGGAACGGGAGGATAATCGTTATCGTGATTAAAAATAACGCTAAAAAAATAATCGTTATCGCTGATATTTAAAATTATCGTGAAATTGCCCTCCATCATACACTAGGTACAGGGGTCGGCAACGGGCGGCCCGCGGGCCGAAATTGGCCCCATACAGCGGAGGGAGAGGTTCCGTCGGAGCTAGGGCAGCTGTTTTCAATGAGTTAATGTGGAGTTTTAGGTGGAGTGGGCGTGAAGAGGGGGATGTGTGTCTGATAAATGAATATCATGTCTGAATATAGTATCATGATGCAATTTAAAAACTGCACACAAAAACTATTCACACAAAAGTCCGAGTAGACGTTAACGAACCCAGCAGTGTGTCAATGTGAAATCCCCCTTAAGCACAGGCCTAATTTTACTGAGGTTACGTTTAGTTATGAAGTTAGGTTTAAGCATAGTTTTACTGAGGATAAGTTTAGGAATAAGGTATAAGCATAGTTTTACAAAGTCTGCCGCCCCCCCCCCTCCTGGACTGTATACTGTACATATTTTTTGTTTTTTGTATTTCTAAACTGTTTTTATGATGTTCTGCATCGGTTTAGACATAGTTTTACTGAGGTTACATTTAGGAACACCTGGTGACTTGACGACCGTTCACCGGATTTGACTTGGGGGCAAGCGTGTTTTGGGGCGAGCGTTCTTGTATTCCACACAGGAACTGTAACTTTACCTGCTTTACTTCTTGAAGGAACTCGTTGAAGTCCAGGGTGGTCACCTCCATCTCGACCATCTCCCCCGTGGCCTCTTTGCGTTCGAAGCGGCAGTCGAACACGACGATTCTTTTACGAGCTCCAGGGTCGATGCCGTGGAAGGATGCGGAGAGACGCTCCACGGCGTCCAACTGCCCCGACATCCTGCCCCGTGTGTCGTCTTCTAAAATTGACTTCAAAACGATGCTAACGTAAGCTAACGTAACGGCAACCGACTTTACGAATAATGTCGTCAATTTCTATGTCGGGGCTACTTAATATTACGAACTACGTGTAGTTTAATGACTACAGCGTGTATTTCTTAACGTCTGCACACTTTTATTTTAATTAGCTCGCCTCCGCGACCACATTTTGTTTGTTGTTCTTCCTCTCTATGGAGATTTCCCTCATCTACGCAGCTGCGGGGAAAAGTAACTTAATTTGGGCAGTGGTGGTGTGTGAGCTGCGCATGCGCCTCCCACCCAGGGACTTCCCCCTCTGGGACTTTCCAATGATTTCCAAACCCTCATGAGTCATCAATCATACGTTGAAACGCCTGCGACGGACGGTTCGGTTCACATGATTTGGAGCTTTGCTGTTGCTGAGCGAGCCTGCGCAGTAGAGCGCTGCAGTGTGTAGTCCTAAACAGTGTATAAAACGATCTATCTATCTAACTATCACTTCTTCTTAAACATTTGATTTCTAATTTATGGATTTATTTATTTATTTTTCATGGTTCTTTTTTTTCAATCATTGAATTGGTTTTTAATTCTTGATTTTTTTTGGGGGGGAGGGGCATTTTGGGGGATTTAAAAAAAATCTTTGTAGGGAACAAAAAATAAAGGGATATTATTTACTCGTGATTGACCCATAAAAATGTCCCACTGACCCACTGTTTGGGAAACAGACTCAGTAGTATTTTATCCTGTTTGTTTACTACTTACTTCCGCGTTAGCCTCAAGGACTACAAAGTGACATAATCCCCGTGCGCCAGCAATCACTCACGTGTGTTTTCCCAAAACATGGCAGCGTGTGTGATGATTATGTGATTATTTTTGGACAGACTGACAGTCTCTGCCTCACGACGGCTTGGCTTCATTCATAAATAATGTCTGTGGAGTATCAGAGTGTGAGTGGGCAGGTTGTGGACTCCTGTTCACTCATTGATCAGGGACACTCACGATGCGTTCGATGGAGAGGATCAGGCCACAAGCAGCACTTCAGATGTCGCTTCAAAAGGCAGTGTTTTGACATTTTACACAGTCGTTTTACTACAGTCACTTCACCAAGTAACGTTAACGTTACTTGTGTTGTGGATAGAGAAACCCCAGAGCAAATCCACACGACTAAACCTGCAAAAGTAAGTTTACTGGCAGTTGTGGAAGAAGATTCGATTCGATTCTATTAGATGTCTTTATTATCCACAAGGGAAATTTGTTTTGCTCAGGTCAATGCATACATTCAACAAGACAATACATAAATAAACACCACAATTAAAACACCTAGCAAAGTATTTCAATTCTATAAAAGATTAAAAAAAATGATTAAAGAACTCATTTTACTTTAGTAAAAGTATTTGCTATGGCCATGTGTGCCCTTATTAATACAAGTTTGATTGATTATCAATACTACAATGTAGAAATACTCTGTATCAAGTAAAAGTACAGAATTCAAAATTTTACTTGAGTAAAAGTACAAAAGTATTGGTATCAAAATGCACTTTATAAAAAAGAAAGTACTCATTAAGCAGAGTGTGCCGTTTCACAAGTTTTAAATTGTATACAAATCTTTGAAAATAGCAGATCTACAAGCATTGTGAACTTGTAGCTTGGCTATTTTCAAATGGCCGAAATGTATATAGGGCTGAAGTGGTTAATGTATGTTTTATAATAATCTAAATCTACAAACAAAGTAACTAGTAACTAAAGTTTTCAAATAAATGTTGTGGAGTAAAAGTACAATATTTACCTCTGCCATGTAGTGGAGTAGAAGTAAAAGTATTGGAAATTGGAAATACTAAAGTAAAGTACATATACCAAAACATTAGTAAATGTACTTAGTTACTTTCCACCACTCGTTTACTTGTGTAGTAAAGTGCACATCTGTAGACTATTTTGCCTCCAGGCATTCCTTCGCCTTAGTTAATTTATTAAGGAAAGAAGGGGATTACATAGTTACAACTTTTCATGGTACAGCTCCAGACAAAGAGCACCAGCAAAAAGCTCCAAGCCCAGAGATTTGGGCTGACATATATACCCAGTGTGTATGCACATGCACACTGTCTTCTGTGTGTGTGTGTGTGTGTGTGTGTGTGTGTGTGTGTGTGTGTGTGTGTGTGTGTGTGTGTGTGTGTGTGCACAACTTGCAAGGATGTACTTCAGTGTGCATATATGTATGTGCGTTCGGTAGGTGTAAGTGTGTGTGTGTGTGTAAATGTGTATGTGTTAAATCTGTGTGTGTGAGTGTACATGCTCTCTGTGCGTGACTTGTGTGTGTGTGTGTGTGTGTGTGTGTGTGTGTGTGTGTGTGTGTGTGTGTGTGTGTGTGTGTGTGTGTGTGTGTGTGTGTGTGTGTGTGTGTATGTGGACGTACAGCATCCTAAAGGTCAACTAAGGTCAGGTGGCACCTGGCATGAATCCTGTGATATGGACATTTCACAGGACAGGACACAGACATGAAATGGCTATTTTCTAAAGATTTGCATACATTTTTTAAAAGTTGAAATGGGGCATTCTGCATAATGAGTACTTTTACTTTTGGTACTTGGTACTAAGTATATTCTGATGCCAATACTTTAGTACTTTTACCAAAGTAAATTCTGAATAACAGACCTTTATTTGTAACGGAGTATCTCTACATTGTGGTATTGATACTTTTACTAAAGTAAAAAAAAATAGTACTTCTTCCACCACTGCTGTTATTCATATTTTCCTATGGTTATTATACTCATATTTCTATCACCAGAAAAGGAAACGGAGACACAGTGATCTAAACCAAGGGGAAATTGATTCTCAAGTCTACCATGACAAGGTAAGTTGTACTTTGGAGATGTTCATTTACTTACCTCCAAGTCCTAAATTATCATCACATTAATTGCTATCCAGTCTGGTTTGGCAACTGGCATTTTGCCAACGATTTCCACAACGTGTCAAGATGTGTTTTTTTTTGTTGTATTTTTATGTTTGCATTTGTATTCTAGATCTGTCTTTCTTAATTATTTTTCATACTCAATTGTGTCTGGCAGACAACCAAAGTGCAAATGTATTTGGCTAATACAATTTATTCTGATACTGATACAGATCAGGGCTGTCATTCTGGAAGGAACTAAATCCTTGGTGAATGGTGCAAAATCTCATGGATATCTGGATGGTGTGTATAATGACTTTATCAACAGTGTGACTGGCAGGCAGTCAGGCACACTCACATAGACCTACTGTACACATGCACACTCACAGATAACCGGAACGCTCGTCCTAAAACACACTCGCCCCCATTTTAGGCATAGTTTTACTGAGGTTACGTTTATGAATAAGGTTAGGTGTAGGGCAGGCATAGTTTACCGAGGTTACGTTTAGGAATAGGACCTGTTTTGGGGCGAGCGTTCTTGTATTCCACTCACATAGACGTACTACACATGCACACTCATTAACAAATAATCCCATTGCTTCCTCCTCCTCTACTGCACAGCTTGTTTTTTTACATCCTTAATTACCATGAGTTGAGTTGAGTTGAACTACATCAACCTTATATCAACAAAATGGTCCTCGCCCTCTATGGAGTGAAGGCTTGTCTTGGATTTTGCATATTGTTAATAGGACATAAGTGTTGTTTTTTACTGGTTTTAATAACTTAAGCCTTATTTTATACTTCTGAAAATCTCAACCTTCATATTACTCATTGTCTGTCGGGTGGAAACCTGATGTCCAAAACTGTTACTTTTCGGGATTCAAATAAAAAAAATAGCAGATCGACAAGCTCAAAACGTGTCATTTTGCGCCGCTTTTCAAGCTTGTAGATCGACTACTTTTGCATTCATTTACGAAAAAAAAAAAAAAGTTAAAATATGGAGATAAGAGGTGAAAGACCTCTTATCTCCAAAGATATGGGTGAAAGACCAAGTTAACCTTATGACCTTACAGGTGTTTCAGCTTCCATGGAAGAGCCCCTTCCCAACCTGGACTGTAACCTAGCAGCCCTTTGTGACATGGCCAAAGAGCTCCCTCTAGTGGATGGTGGTGACCAGGACAACAACCTCGTTCAGTTTATTGCCACGGAGGACGGCTGTGCGACAAACCTTGATTTGTTTTCTCAAATAACGAAGAACAGCTCGGACTGGGCTGTGGAGGTTACACTGATGGGCGAGAAATATGTAATACCTCCACAGACAACCTTCTTGCTCTCTGACTTCTCCGCCATGCAACCGCTAGTCGATTGTGAGTGGAGATGTATCAGCCTGCTGTAATAGTACAATGTGTTGAGTGAGAGTGGTACACACACTAAGGTGTAAAAATGTACCTTCACGGGGTCAGTGATTGAACCAAATGGAGCATACATTTGGGACCATCTTTCTAAACTGTCATCATTTCTGGTTTGTGTTAATTTAGTTTTATTCCATTTAGTTTTTGTCACATTTTAAAATGACTTATCTCAGTTCTACTGGATCTCTTCCCCAGTAGTCCCTCCTCAACATTTTAGTCTTGTTTTTGTTTGTTGATGAAATTGTCAATATGTTTACCGGTAGTCATCATAGCTTAATTTTTATTTAGTTTTTATTTAGTTTTCTTCTGTGAAAAAAGGTAGTCGATGACATTTGTTGTCGTCATAGTTTTAGTCGACGAAATTAACACTGGTTTGAGGTAATATCAGCTAACTCCAACTAGAAAGTCACAGTCCGTCCTGATTTCATTTCTTGTTAATATTCACATGCATTTTGAGCCTAACCGTTGCTGTTTGTTTTCCGATACAGACGGAAGGAGATTTGACCTAATAGTTATGGATCCACCATGGGAGAACAAGTCCCTGAAAAGGAGTGGCAGGTATACAGTTAAACACAACATCATAGTGACATGTAAGGGTGGAACAATGAATCCAACTAACCAGTTTAATAATATATTCTTGATTTTATTCTTCTGTACTAAATATCTGTGCCCTAAACCCCCTTACACGTGACACACACACACACACACACACACACACACACACACACACACACACACACACACACACACACACACACACACACACGTGCACTTACACTCAAAGGACCACAGTGGAATAGGCTCTTAAGCATTGTCTTTTTATCCTTTTGACAGACATGTTTATGAATATGCAATTTTTCAATAAAGATGTCAATCAATAACAGAAAAGCTGTATTTATATTTATGCAGGTACAGATTTCTGCCCTCATCCAAGCTGAAGTTTCTCCCCATTCAACTGTTGGCCTCCCCGGGCTGCTTAGTGGTCACCTGGGTTACGAACAGGCCCAGCCACCTGCGATATGTCCGTGAAGAGCTGTACCCACACTGGGGCGTAGAACTACTGGCTGAATGGTTCTGGGTCAAGGTAAGAGCTGTACCCACACTGGGGGCGTAGAAACGTAGAAGTACTGGCTGAATAGTTCTGGGTCAAGGTAAGGAGTCCCTGGCCTTGGGCTGCTGAAGCACTGGAGTGTGGCTATCGCACGCCTTGTTAGGCCTGTCACTATTATCACATAATCGCCTGATCGCAATTACTCCAGATAATGGCAATTATTTAGCGTACTATTCAGACTCGTTTCCAGTCATCGTTATAAATTCATCTGTTCAAAAATGTTCATACAAAAAAAAGATTGACTATTTCCACTATTTAAATGTGTGGGTTTTTTTTTTTAAGTATGAACATTTGGTAAGAGAGACCAGACTCAAGAGAGTGACACACTGACAAGGGGTGCATTTCTCCTTTCCGACATGTCGCCTTTCCGACGTTGACGAACCCTATACCTAACCCTAACCCTAACCCTAACCGCACGCGGAAGCCACTAGTCGAAGTGGTGAGATGTCGGAATGGAGAGTGAACACCACTGACAAGATAAGTCAGTTCTTTATTTCTCCATTATGCCTTGCAGGAAAACAAACGTTTCGGCTATCCAGCCTTTGTCAGTGTGGGAAGGCTCTTGTCACTCGTGCGACCATTCTCTCTTACCAAATGTTTTAAGAGGACAACGCACCATGGGAGTCTGTGGTAACAAAAAGTTTAGTTATCGGTTTTTATTAAGTATAACTTTGTCCTATTTTGGACAAAGTTTTTATTTATTTTGATTATTGGTACCGGCCATTGTCAGTCATTTCTTTGTATTTTACATTTAATCATATCTGCCCTGTGCATTCTTTTTATTTTGGCAAATATGCAACCAGAAATGTAATTTACATGTGTACGTATGTTCCAATGTTCAATGCCAAAAACACAATTAAATGGTTAATCGCAATTATTTGTATGACAATTAATCATAAAGTAAAATTTCATGCCTTGTTTGGCATTTTTAAGATGCATTGAGGGTGTGCTATTTTCCCTCAGGTCACCAGGTCCGGTGAGTTTGTCTTTCCACTGGACTCGCAGCACAAGAAGCCTTATGAAGTGTTGGTGCTCGGACGATACCGTGAGGCTGGAAAGATCTCCCCAAGGTCTGAATATAGCCTTTATAAGTGTTATTCTATGCCAATGAGCTAAATCATTTTTCATCCTATATTATTTTTTTACTGTAATTCTATGAATGTAATAAAGTGTAGTAATATTTGTTTCCCTGACCTACTTGTCTTTTTTCAGCTCCTCAATGAAGTCAGAAGTCCCTGTGGAGGACCAGCGTTTGATTGTCAGTGTCCCATCAGCTCTTCACTCCCAGAAGCCCTCACTTTCTGGTAAATATTCCCACCATTTGTCTGGTTACTACTACTGGGTGTCACTATTGGCTGATGTACTAGTAAAATATAACCACTAGAGGGCAATGCTACAGCATGTATGATTGCGATCCTGCTGGGCACTGTCCTGTGACATGATCCAAATATGAAGAAAGAGTTCCATCATAGTGTTTTTTTCACGGAGGGTAAAAGCATTTCGGAGTACTTCTCACATCAGTTATGTTTGCAGTTTTAAACATTGAGAGATGTGTTTATGGCGGCAATAGCTCAGGAGGTACGAGCGGCCGCTTGGGAAACGGAAGGTTCCCAGTTCGATCCCGGGCTCCCCCAGAGTTAGTGACGAAGTGTCCTTGAGCAAGACACTGAACCCCTAATTGCTCCCGATGAGCTGGTTGGTCCCTTGCATGGTTTCTTCCGCCGTCGGTGTGTGAATGGGTGAATGTAATGCACATTGTAAAGCGCCTTGGATATTATGTTTATGATATTAGACGCCATTTACCATGTATTCATTTACAATAACTGATTTGGCAGATCCAAACTGACTGACTATAAAACTTTTGTCGCTTATATTTGCAACCCCCCCCCCCCCCTGTCTTCAGTAAGTTGTGTGCTGTTAAGACAGCAATGTGAGACCTTGACAATGAATATGTAGGGAGCCTATGAATAAGAGAGCCTTGACGTCATTTCCCTCCCTCAGGGGAAAGCGATTTATTGTGCTGTCTATGGAGGGCAAAACAGAACAGGAAGGTGTTGCTCAGTGTCCTTTTAGCTCCATAGAAATAGACAATACTTTCTTTGTGAAAATAGCAGGTTATTGTTTACTGACACTGACGCGTGTGTGTTACAATGGTTATGACGAAGTCTGCCTGAGTGCTTGAATCCACAGCTTGAAGATTGGTTATTTTCACAATATGTATCTGTAGAACCGAATACATGTAATGCCTCTCAACTCCTACAATTCCAAGTGCTTGTCAGGGTGGGGGGTCCCCAGTTCAAATATGATTATTTTGGGGGACGCGGCCTGAAAAGGTTGAGAACCACTGTTCTACATCAGTGGTTCTCAAACCTTTTTTTAATTTCAAGGACCCCCACAACTCTTGACAGTGCACAAATAGGACCAAATGGACCTGTAAGGGAAATGGAACTGTTTGGTTCCATTTGCACACTCTCAGAGTTATACAGACCTGTAATGGTCCATTTGGAACCCCCTCAAGGAACACCTGAGGGTCCCTGGGCGCCACTTTGAGAACCACTGTTCTACATAATACTCTTACTATACTCTGCTATTAGTTAGATGTGGTTATATCAAAGCTGGAAAATGAGCACTAGAAGTATGAAAAACAAATGCAACTGCAAACCTGAGGCGATCACTTGTGTGATGCCTTTTTATTGTACCTCAAAGAGCTGCAATATGGATGTTCAATTGTCAAGACTCAATATTGCCATGTCAAGCAAGATAGTTAGGAGATTCACTGTACTGGGAGTACACTCAAGAACAGACAGTAAGTATACTTAGAATACAAAATAATACCCTGTTTGCAGTATAGTGTACAGAAATGAAGTATGCAATCAGACTGATTTGTTAATAAACCTGTGTGCAAAGTTGCAAACTGCAAGCAATATGGAAGTGCAAAAGAAGTACTGCCTCGAAATAAACTAATTTGACTGAAGGAGTCGTTCCATAAAGACACAGATAAAATAAAATGACTTCAAGGAAGTAAAATCGATAACATGAAAAGTCTTCTTCCTGTAATCTTAACTTAGACTTAAGCTGTGACCTCAGTAGCCAATACGCCATAACCAGGGAGCCAAGGGCTCATGGAGTCTCTGACCCAGTGTCTCTCTGTAGCACTCACAGCCGGGCCCCTGACCCAGTGTCTCTCTGTAGGCCTTTAAAATAAGTCGGGAGGTTTTGTCGGCGAACATAATAATAATCGGACCAAATATCCTACAGTGTGTACTCACCCTAACTTGGTTACTTTACTAGTTACTTCTCTAAAAAGTAATGGTGTTACTTTGCTAGTTATTGCATTATATTAGTAACTTTTGGCATTACTTTTTTGCTTTAGTATTTGTGTGCGCAAAACTCAACTCTCATTTATTGTAGCTCCCTATGATGACAAGTTGTAGATATAGGAGTCATGTCTTCAACAACAACATAACTTGAAATGATTCTTTCTGGAGCAGATGCTCACCGTGATAGGGAACATGCCTCCATGTTAAACGTGGATGCGCGTTCCTGATCTCTCCATATTACATTTGGTGGAGGAGGGAATGCTGTTTACACTTTGAATGTGAATGATTTGAATTTTGTTTTGTTAATTAGGGGTTCCTTAACATTTTCATATTTGTGAAGGTTGAAGTAACTAGGGATGAGTTCAAATATTCGAATAATCATGCCAGTCTCCACATTCGATTTTCATGTGAGTCTTAAACATACTACCGTTTTTGTTTCTGTTGATTATGAAAACCAGTTGCTAGGCCAAAGCAATGCGGCTATGGGTGAATGGTGTGATTTTGATTTATTGTCGTTTGATTTATCAGCTGAGCCGATCAGATTTTCTGGTGTATATTTATGTTTAATACGCTTTGTGTGTTAATATTCGTCCCTAAGAGCAGTAGAATATTTGAAAACTTTAGCCTGGCATGCATATCCCTAAAAGTAACATTACCCTTTGTTACAATAAAACCAAGTTGAGTACTTTATTGGCTATGCCTGCCTTTTGACTGCCTTGTGCATCTGCCACGGACTGTTGGAGTTTATATGTTGAAGTGAGTCATTAGTATACAATTCATTTGAATTGGTGTGTGCATGTTGAACTTCCTTGTTTCCTTGTGTTTTACCTGTGGGGAATGTAGCCATACTGTAAGTATGGGAGCTAACTGGGTAGTTAAAGCCTCACTATGTAACTTTTTATTAATTAATAACATGTAATTGTGTTAATTGGGGTGGTTATATTTAGTCTCCCTGCTCTTCTATTGAAACATTTAGATTGTGTCAAAGCAAGGTCATGTCTCACCTAAACACAGGATCTGACTCGAATTTTGAGCTGATGGTCAAGGTTCAATTTATCCCCCGAGCAAGCAGTCTGGCTCTATTAGCTCAATGGTAAAAATTTCAGAAACCAGGTTCAAATCCGGGGTAGAAGAGGAAAGTTACATAATGCTGCTTTAATGAAGGTACTCGGTGTAATTACTGTAAGTGATTGTTATAACTGTATGAATAGAGCCCTCCACAGCATAATCGTATTTCTCACCTGGCCACTGCAAGATCAGTTTAATGTGAATTTCAGGAAAATGTCAGGCACCTTGCGTCGCCCGAAAGATGGTTGTAAGTGTGAAAGTAATATAACACTTTTTCTTCAGCAATTTCTTGGCAAAAGTCTGATGCACTGTCCCCTCTCAGAGGCTTAATAGGGTAATTAGAGCTCTTATTCCCTCTCCAACTTTGAGAGCTGAGTCACCGGTTGAGCCTGTCGAGTCGAGAGGTGCAGGTTTGGCCTTTACCTTTCCCTGACGTTTGTCTCTATGACGTGAAGAGAGAGACATAGGGAGGGAGGGAGAATGGGATGGTAGAGACTAGATGTAGGCTCGGTATGGAGAGAGGCTGTGACTCTGGGGCTTTTGAGCTCATTACCTTCCTGAGTGTTGGCCAAGTTTGAGCGTGATGGTGGCACATGTGTGCATGTGAACACTGAACAGACAGACCAGCACACAGAGGAGGCGGTGGGGAAGTGAAACGTATCTGTCAAATGTGTGCAGCGCCTGGAACAGCATTATTCACATATTCAAGGTCAGCGCCAGCCTCCACCTTCACAAACCTTCCCAGTGCACAGTCTAGTGTAGACCAACAAACAAAGTGCTTTCTAGCTAGAGCAGGGGTCTTCAACGTTTTTCAGGCCAAGGACCCCTTAGCTAAGAGAGAGATGAAGCAGGGACCCCCCCACTACATATTGTATAACATTATGTTGCAGATTAAACCTTTTCATAGATTTCATATAGACTTGTTTGACAGCACCATCATCAGTGTTGGATTCATGTTAATGTGTATTTTCAGACAGTTAACCACTTAAACCCTCAATACTTTGAAAACTTGTACTTGATCTTCTCTTTTTTCCCCTACACCAAACCTCTTTGCCGAAAATAGCCGAGGCATTGTGAGCGTGTAGATCTGCTATTTCCGGCTAATGTTCCCCTCAGAAAAGGAATTCTAGGGTTCAAGTGGTTGATGTAAAAAAAAGTTCTATCACACAAACATTTTGTCTTTGGCTTTCCCTGTAGTAACTCTAAGGACCCCCTAGGGGTCCCGGACCCCCTGTTGAAGACCCCTGCTGTAGAGAAATGATTGCAGAGATCTTTCAAGATATATATATATATATTTTTTTTTTACATTCTGAGTTTGCTATCTTTCATCCTCTTATACCTTTCCGGTCTCCTATACATCATTTAATAGAGGTACTGAGACCATATGTAGGTGCCGAAGCCCAGTGTCTGGAGCTGTTTGCCCGAAGCCTTCACCCCGGGTGGACCAGCTGGGGTAACGAAGTGATCAAGTTCCAGCACACCAGTTATTTCACCATGACAGCCATGGTGGACAACGTCACAGCCAGACAGACGGACGAAAGTAAAAGAGACAAACATACAGACACGCCCACCACAAACACGCCAGTGAAGTCCTCAGACAACAAGCCCGTAGAAGAACCTGTAAATTCCGCCGACAGACCCACGGAAATGCCAGCGAACTCCACAAACGTGTCCACAGAAATACAAGTCAATTCTTCCCTCGTTTCTTCCCTCGCCACTTCCCCTCCTCCCCCTGTGAGCTAATGACCGCTACGTGGCGGCTCCTCTCCAAGAACTTGTCACGTCACCGTATTCATTTCTTTTTGTAAAGATCATGATGCCCCTGAAATAGCTTCCCCTCTGTGCCCTTTGATCTGTACTTTTCATTAATTTGGAGATTCTTGGTGGTGCATTGGAGGTGGTGAATCCCAGGGCTGAAGATGAAAGTGCGTGTCTCTCTGAAGTACAGATCAAGGTTTTTTAGTTTTGAACTAAGTGCCACAGTTTCAACTCATAAGTTGAACACTATTTTTGTTTTTCCAACTATGTGAGGGGAAAAAAAACTATATTTTAGCATCTATTTAGATGGTCCAAATATTGCTGTTTTTACACGTTTTAAATGCTTTTTTAAAATGTATTTTAGAATGTGGACTATTAAAAGAAGTAGAGAATATCTTTCCATCATGATTGCACCGTCTAATGATTACCGTTTTCTACATATTTGAAACTCTTTACAAGTGTGTATACTGTATTGTAACATGTCAGGTCTTTAATCAAAGTGTTCATTGTGTTCTGCTTTAACCTGTCTTTGAGCAGTTTACAATGCCCAGTTATTTGTAGAACTAGACTATACTAATTTACTATGGTTTTATTCCATCGTACTAACCACTTTAAAGTGCTCATGTAGCCTATAGTCGCTACTTATGGGCTTGTTTTCATAGACCTGGTTGCTTATTTCTCTGGCAAAATCTGGCAACACTGGTAACTGCTGGTAATGATGACCACTGGCACATCGTGAGCGTTCCAATGGCCAGCACGGTGTGACTATGAGAGTTGACCACACAGTGGTAAATTGTGGATATTTCAGTGAAAGAATAAGGCCCGAGTCATACGTGGTTGCATGCCGTGTCACGCACCCAAAAACAGACGATCTATAAGCTCACATAACTGGGACACGGTGTGAGCTTGTAGATCAGCTATGTTTTGTGTGTGATGACGCCATGTGCAGCCCAGTATAAATCAGGCATACATTCACATTTCCCCTGGGTGGAAGGAAGGAGTACTATAGGGCAGTAGTAGCTGACCAACCAGCACAAGCTAAAATGGGCATAAAACCCGAGACTGATTTCGTAGTATTTGTTCCAGTTCAGGTAAAAACGACAGAAGGATAAAAACATAGCAGGCTGCATAAGGCTGACTTTATGGTAGTACTACACTGTGATGTAAGCAACAGGGCTGCAGATAATACAAATAATGGGTGTGTTATAGATTTAGGTGTGCTTACTTATTTACGCTTGCACATTTAGCACACCCATGTCTCTGGCACACCTAAATCTCATAAGATTTATTAATTGCTGTTGTGTTGCTTGCTGTGTTTTTAACCTGTACAGGAAAACAAAACAAGCCTTGGATTTCATTTCCCTTTTAATTGCACTGACGAAGGCTGGATAGCCGACGCGTTTGTTTCCTTTTCTAAAGGCATTATGGAGGAATGAAAAATCCTTGATCTTTTGACCCTTCACTTGCCAATGTTTCTTATGTTTTAAGCCATTAAGACCTGAGGCCGATAACACAAATGCCTTGTAAAGAAGTAGTTCTCAAACTTTTTTGTGTCAAGGACCCCCAAGATTATATGTATTTGGCCGGACGGACCCCCCTCAGAAGAGAAGATTTGTGTTGTGTTTCTTTTTGAAGATTTTTCAAAAATGTTCAATAATGGATTTACAAGCTTGCAGCGTGGCAGGAAGTGACACGCTGTGAACTTGTCTATTTTTGGGAACCACTGTTCTATACGCCTGTTCTAAATAGTTTTTTATAAAACGAATGTTATTATATAGCTAAGATCTAAAATGAAACGGATGCTTTCCCGGTTTAAATGGGTTAATTGTACCACTCACTGAGCTGTCACTATGAGCGACCTTGCAGAGGAAGGTATATAAGCATGTCAAGCATGGCCTAGAAGAGAAAAAAAAGTTCTCTTCTTTGTGAATAAATAAGGCTGTAGGTATGGTATGTGTTAAACTCATTATTATCTGGGCATCCATCATAGCCCCTCAGTAACCAACTTGGTGCAAAGGCAAATGCCCGGTTGAACATTTCAGTCAGGACAACTCATTAATTGAATTCAAATATTTGTTTATGAATATAAAATGAGCACGGTTTGGCGATGATGCATCTGCTTTTAGGTGCTCAGAGGGAGCACACAACATCTCCCCTAACCAAATAGCAGACTTCCTATTCCCTGCTATTAGGCTACATTAAAGCAGATCCAATACAACAGGTGGTAACGGGGGTGGTGAAGGTTGAGCAGCAGTTTCTAGAAGGGCATTTCAAATTTGGTGTTGGTCAAAGAAGGTCCCATCCAGGTTTTTTTAGGCTTGTTTTAAATGAGCTGCTAAGGGACCAATACACCGTATATTTGCCAGACCCAGGGGGTCTTACATGAGGCTTTGTACCTGTTTTCCCCATACATGGGCATGCCCCCTTTGTCCTTAGGCCCCAGCCATAAAAGTCTGTCCCCCTTTCGCCCATACATGGGCATGTTTTGTACCTGTTTTCTCCATACATGGGCATGCCCCCTTTGTCCTTAGGCCCCAGCCATAAAAGTCTGTCCCCCTTTCGTCCATACATGGGCGTGTTTTGTACCTGTTTTCTCCATACATGGGCATGCCCCTTTTGTCCTTAGGCCCCAGCCATAAAAGTCTGTCCCCCTTTCGTCCATATATGGGCATACACAGGCTGACACGTCATGTGTCACGGGTCTGGCAGAACCAGGTCTCCTGGTCTTGTTTTTCAGAGATGTTCTCAGGACCTATGACGAGCAGCAAATAAGCTATGCAAACTTCCCCATTTAAATGGAGTGCTCTATTATTTAAATGTGTATTGTTGACAATAGAAGCGTGGAGCTGAGGCCAGCCACACAAGCGACTGCACTGAGTTCCCTGACTGACCTTGCTCTAGCTGCTCCCCTGACCTATTGTCTGTGGAGTCCTGTGATCAAGATGTATCAGTCAGAGTTCACAGGTTCCATTCTAATGGGCTATCATCACTGCCTTCCAACCCGTGCTTGCCCTGGGTAGGCAACCTGGCCTGGCGGGACGTTTCTAGTTCTTCATGTTTTTTTTGTTTCATCCCGTCTTGATTACTGCAATGCACTACTACCGCTCTGAGTCGCTCCTCTGTCTCACCTCCTGTTAGTCCAAAATGTGGCCGCCAGACTCGACACGGGTTACCCAATGAATGTGTAATTCATAAAATGGATGAATGACACGATTTGCCTATGGGATTTCCAATACAATAAATAACGCCGTAACCCAGGGGTAGAGGCAGTCACGTCAGGACTTCGGTACTCTATAATCAATCACCTATAAAATACTATACAGGCTGGCCCCACATTACATCTCTGAATCACTGCATCCCCTTGACAATGTGAGACCTCAAGTATGTATTTGAACCAAGTCCTTCTGACTGTCCAAACTACAACTACTCACTACAACAACAATACAACAACAACAAGCCATTTGCAGTGGTAGCTCCCTTTCTTTCTGTGGAACATTCTGTGCTGCATTTACTGCATTTTGTGGGTAGCATCTGCCTGGCACGCCCATATGGTCTATGGCTGCCATTACATCAACCTGACGACTCATGGTTTCTGAAGTCAAGATATCAATTTTTCCATAAAGTCAGTGAACAAGGACACAGCCACCAAGGATAGTGCTAAAAAACTGTATGTAACAGTTGTAGTTTTCCCCATTCATGGTTTTTATTCCAGTGACATCACTGGAATAAACTTGTTTTCCATCACAGCTTCAGCAACACGGAATGGTTTTGTCATAATGAAACATTGATTGGTATTAAAGTAGAACATGGAATTACGAAGCTAACTCACAACAAAGGCAGTCTCGACACAAAGGCTGACTCGAGACTGACCAAGGTTAGCGTATTGTTTGCCCTCCCACGGAAAAGGTTAGCAAACCAGAGAGACAAACCTGCACTCATCCTTGACATGCTCAGAAATCTTCCATTTTGTAAAAATGAATGAATGGTTGGTTGGTTTTGTAGGTGTCCTTGCGGGTCTCATAAAGTCTCAATTAAACAGAGTTTTAGTGAGGTCATTACATTGCTTTTCTTTAAAACGTCTCTGCCCTTCTCAGCTCCCATTATACACACAACAAGCCACGTGATTTTTAGTACTTCCAATTTTCAATACTTTTACTTCTACTCCACTACATCTCTAAGGCAAATATTGTACTTCTACTCCACTATAATTATCTGAAAACTTTAGTTACTTTGTAGATTTTGATTATTATTACAAAACCATTTCAGACTTTATATATACACTGGCAATTTGAAAATAGCAGATCTACAAGCTCACAACGCGTCGCTCAAGTCGATTTTGAATACCGAACTTGTGCTTGTAACAGACTATTTCTATTGATACTTTTACTTAAGTAAAAACATGTGAGTACTTCTTCCATCACTGAGTAAAGAGAATAAGAGGCTCCATCCTGCCCTCCTCTTGATTCCTGATTGTCTCCGCTTGGCGGCTAACTTACCGAGAGCGTCTTCTCCTTCGCACTCTTGATTACCTGCTATCTCTTCCTCTTCACACTCTCCTGCTCTCCCCCCCCCCCATGCCTTCACTTTAACCTCCCGATCATCACTGCATTTCATGCACCATAGTCTCCACCGTAGGGTCTCACACTTCCATCTACGCTGCAGCTCTAAAGCATTCAATCCACACTGTGCTATGATGTCACCGTAAGGTCATTAAGGCCCCTTTCTCCAGGCGCCAGATGAGGCGATCAGGAAGTGTCCTGTCCCATTCAAGATGAAGTTCCTCGACCCTAGGACCTATAATCCTCATCCCTTTATTAGAGTGCATCAGTCAAGTGGAAAAAAATGAGGCAGTTTTAAAGATGCCTAAAGGATTCTAGTTTAACATTAAATTAACACTGATGCTCTAAAATAGGGGGGAAAAGGTATAAAACAACGGTGACGTTTAATTTATGCTCCATTGTGCGTACGACATGCCGGAAATGGCAGATCTACAAGCTCACAACACAAGTGTAATGAAGGATGCACTTAGGCACTGGTTTGGGGTTGTGAATTGTCACTTAAATCCTCAATGTCAGACGGTTAACAAAAGATTGCATGCAGAATATTCTGAATAATGATAGAAGAATAAGATTCTTTGAATAATAGTCGGAAGCTGTCCTCTAGCAGTGGAGAAATGACTGACTGTGCTAAATTTCAGTATCCCAGTGGCCTGAGGAGCTTCTCTGTGATATAAGAGGATAATCTTATAGCTACTCAAGCTATTTCTCTGGTTGTATCTAGTTCTTAGTCTCGTGCCTCCCACAATTTTCAAATGCTTCCGTCATACAGTCTGGAGCAACGGAAGCTCTGAAAATGATCAAGCGATAAAGCAGATGTGAAGCTGAGGCCTCCCCACTAACGTTGCATCTTTACAGCCGCGCAAATGTATCCTAATATAAATCACAATCGTCTAAGCATTCTATAGCTTGCTGCTTTGCATGAACGGAAATGACGAACAGATGACAGCTCGGATTTCGGGAGATGTAGTTCCAGACTCTATATAGCATTCGGAGATTGTGGAATAGTTGTCTAGCTGTGTGAGACTAGTTCTATCTGTTCAGTATGTACAGTATTATTCTGTGAATAATTAAGATGTGACGTCATGTTGTGCCACGCCGTTGTGTCAGATTAGGTGGTGATCTCATACATGCTAGATGTCATATCCTTTGTAACACATATAAATGGGGCTTTAGCTCTATGGGCTTTAGTGTGTTGTGTTAGTCTACTGGCAGCGTGCACGACATGATGAGTGTCGATCAGTTCAGACACACAGACCGACCCTCTTCTTATAGATGGCTAGGCAGCAGTCTGTAATGGGTGATTTCTCAGAACCAATGACAGACGAGACACGATTAACTTGTAAGTAAAACACTGCCAATAGTAATAATAATAATTTTGGTGACTAATCTAGTGAAACAAGTCAGGGTATAATAACAGCATGGCTTCCCTGTGGATCGCTTGACGCCATGTTGATGACATCAGAGGTGGAAAGTAACTAAGTACATGTATTGTCTCCGCCAGGAGACATTGTTTTCACTTTCCACATGTCAAGCTAACATTGGTCAAGCCTCACGTGACACGTGACAATACGGTGAAATAGTGTGATCTGATTGGCTAGTGACGTATAGCGGCCTATAAATACATGTGTCACTTTGAAAGAGTCTTAGCCTCTTTCAAAGTGAGGTAAGACAGGAATAATCACGAAATGGCTGAGAAATGGCGGATACTGTAACAATTGGATAGGACACTTACACAGACAGGACAGATAGGACACTTACATAGACAGGACGGATAGGACACTTATACAGACAGGATGGATAGGACACTTACACAGACAGGACAGATAGGACACTTACATAGACAGGACGGATAGGACACTTATACAGACAGGACGGATAGGACACTTATACAGACAGGACGGATAGGACACTTATACAGACAGGACGGATAGGACAGTTATACAGACGGATAGGACACTTGTGTCATGTTACTATGACACAGTAACATGTTCTATTTTTTGTAAGAATTAGAACATAAGAAGTAGAACATTCCCAACATTCCCAACACAAGTCTGCTGGCGGAGACTTGTGCTCCGAGGAGCACTTTTTCTAGTTCAAGGTGTTTTTACTTTACTGGAGAATTTCCAAGTTTCAGTACTTTTACTTCTACTCCACTACATCTCAGAGGCAAATATTATACTTTTACTCCACTACAATTATTTGAAAACTTTAGTTACTTTTGACATATATATATATACTTTGGCAATTTGGAAATAGCCGATCTAGAAGCTCACAACGCGTCGCAAAGCGACACGTTGTGAGCTTGTAGATCTGATTTTTACACATTTGAAAACTTGTGAAATGGGACATTCTGCTTCTTTTATTTTTGGCACCTTAAATACATTAATGCCAATACTTTTGTACTTTTATTCAAGTACCGAACATACTGTAAGTAAAAAATGTGAGTACTTCTTCCATCACTGTTGATGTGGGTGCATTTCGCCTTTCCGACGTTAACAAACCCTATACCTAACCCTAACCCTAACCCTAACCGCACGCGGAAGCCACTAGTCGGAGTGGCGAGATGTCGGAATAGAAGGAGCACCCCTGTTGATGTCAGTCTTGCCCAAAAATGATGGTTTGCAAGATTACCCACGGATGGACGGACGGACAGACAGACACAAATGCTCTTTCTAGACGGCTCACAGCATTCTAGGAGTCTTTGGTTTGGAGACAGACTGGCAAGACAGACAGACACCAGAGTATGATTTCCCAGAGGGTTTTGCTTGAGGATGAGAGGGTAATTATTTCTCTCTCTTTCTAGTTCCCCAGACCCTGTTTCTATCACTATGCTTAGAGATCCCTTAGCTCTACTGCTTGGCATCAACAGAGAAAATATTAAATGTGCTATATGCTTAAATTATGCCCCTGTGGTGTTTTTGGCAGTATCCTTTTCATTCCTGATGAAGTGGGTTATGCTCTTAACATTACACAATGTCATTACATTCTTAGTATGCAGTTTTTACTTTTTCTTGTTCTTCTAAGATAATTGACCCTTAAAGTTAGGGCTTGAAGGATACTGTAGGATGTCATCTCACATTTGGTTCTACCAAGTCATCGCCAAAATGTGGTGACATAAAATCATACAGTATGAAACCATTCTGTAACTACTAAAGACAACTATTGCATTTAAGTAGCAGACAGATGTACTTCATGTTGTCGTGAAGCTCACAGAGCATAATAGATACAGTGTAATCAATATTCACGTGATATGATACACGATATTGGGCTCACAAATACGATACGATATTTGACTTTTTTTTATCATCAACATTGCCCATTATCTTCAGTTTGCTGTGGTGGAATCTGAGTTTATGATACATATAATACACTTTATTTGAAATGTATTTCACATCACACACCATATCAACTCCTGTAACTACTGTATATGTAGTGATTCGTGCCGAGCTGGCATCGAACCCCACTCTCGGACTCGGCAAACCAACGCACATTCTACCTTGCCAATAGAGCTGAGCCCCATGTAAGAGTAGATGGTCTCTATCATCACCACCTCCTTATAAAGGATTCACTAGTTCAATATCCTGCAATCTACATACTGTACAATACCTCACATGCTTGGCATTGAAATGCCTGGCTACGGGGAACTTTTCATCATGATTTCTAATGCTGCTTTTATGTTCAGAGATTCTGATCTTACAAGGGTGTTAAATAGCTGAGGAATAACACAGTTATTACAAGGTTAAAATGACCTGGGAGTAAAAGCTTATTTTGTGAGATTCTTCTTTATTTGAACAGTTTGGAGACTATTTCCAATGAAAGGAGCACTTTGAGGAACTGCTGAACCCAGCTATACTGCCTCTATCCTCTGGGATAGAGGCAGCAGAGCCAGAGGGATGATGGGGGATCAACATCATTTACCCTGGAAGAAGTTACTGAGGTAGTCAAACAGCTCCTCAGAGAAAAGCCTGCAGGGATTGAGGAGATCCATCCAGAAATACTGAAGGCTTTGGGTTGTCGAGAGGCTGTTGTGGATGTTGACGTCTCTTCAGCATTGTGTGGGAACTTGGGAAGTCTGGAACACTCACTATAAAGGAGTGGAAGACCGAGGTCTTTTCAAAAAGGGGGCAGAGAGCCGAGAAAGTGTTTGCCGGTTATAGAGGCATCACAATACTCAGCTTTACTGGGGTAGTACGCTAAGACAATGGTTCTCAAGGTGGGGTCTAGGGACCCCCAGGGGTCATTGGAGGGTCCAGGGGGTCCCCAGTCAAATGATTGATAGTCAGGAACCAAATGGACCCTTACAGGTCTGTAACTCTTGAGAGTGTACAAATAGAACCAAATGGACCCTTATGGGTCTGTAACTCTGACAGTGTACAATGGAACCAAATTGACCTGTAAGGGTCCATTTGGTTCCATTTGTACACTCTCAGAGTTAGATTGACGTTGATGATTTTACAGTGTAGAATAGATTGTGGTCCCAGAGATAAAAATGCCATCAAATCGGGATCCATGGCCTAATAGTAGGGTCCGAAAGTGAGGTTCTGTGACCATCCTTTGGCAAGTACGTTTTGACGATTGATTTGACCTCTATGGACCCTTTAGAAAAGATTTAGCCCCCAGGTCCCTCCCAAAAATCCCGGCATTTTTTGCTAGACAGCCAAATTCAAAATGGCGCCCGGCGCCATCTCTAAAAATTAACTTTTGATCTGAATGACCTAGAATCATGTATGAAGGCACTTTTCCATACAAGTCAACCATGAGGATTCCAAATCTGACACAATGTTAATTGTAAGACCTCGTTTTGACTCCGAAATTCAAGATGGCCGACATCCAGTAGAGTAAAAACTTATACCCAGGGGGCAAAGGGGGGTATGCTGCATTTGCCCTGCCATAAAAGGTTGGCCACCAGAAATAATATCTATGACCCAGTAGGATCACAACCTATATGGACAACCCGGTCACCTTGCTGCTGGAAATCCAATATGGCCGCCTCAATATTATCAGAAAATAGCTTTGGCAATAACTTTTGAACCAGATGGGCTAGAAATAAAAACTTGGTGTCTATTTCATGGTTTCAGAGCATGAGAAACTCAATGGAATACTTATCTTTATGATTGGGTGTGTCTAGACCTTTCATTTGCATATTTCCAAGATGGACGCCACGCGACAATGAGTTTTACTATGACTTTTACAGTGACAGCTGACTGTTATGGCAAAAAGTCTGCTTTTTAAGTAATATGAACACATTTGGTCAGTTTGAGCTTTAATTTACATGTTGTCAATATGGCAGACCCACACCATGAGTCTGGTCAGAGTCGTGTAATCCGGGATGCAGAGATGGTAGTCAAGGCAGCAGTGGAGACTAACCCATTTACAGTGAGCACATCATCCATGATCAACATATCTACAGGACAGTGTGCTGATTCCACAGTCAAGGACGACTTGATGAGTGTGAAAGAACTGGGTCTGAAGGCACTGTGTGAGTCACTGTCCAGTGAACAGAAGAAGACAAGCATAATGAAGCTTAACACTTTCTACACTCAAAACACAAAATCTAAAAAATCTAAGGGGAAAACCTCAGCACCTGCAAGAGCAATGAAATTACTGCCCTCCTGCGCATGACCCAAATCATAGCCAGTGGTGGAGAACTCAACCTTGTTGACTTTATAGGCAACCACGAGTGCAGTGACTTCCCCCCTTCCCTCTTCCAGGAAGATGGCAGGATGAGAACAGGTACCAAGGCAAGCCTTGTTAAGGTCCTGAAAGAGGAGACCAAAGTTGCATGCATCCCTGACCTGCCTACAGAAGACATAAAAACAGCAGTAGTTATTGATGCCATGTATGCCATGCGCCATTGGTCGTTCCTGAAAGGTGAAGCATTTGGAACAATCGCTGAACGATACCAACGTCTGCTGTTGAATGATGTGCCTGCTGGCACAGAGATCATTCACTTCTGTTTTGACCGGTACAGTGGACCTAGTCTTAAGACAGCTGAGCAAGAACACAGATACTGTATGCTTGACCAAAACCTACCAAAGAATATGAAGTCAGTATGCATTACACAGCTCCAGATCCTCAGGAGTTTTTTGCTGTGTCAGCTAACAAGGCAAACCTATTGAGTTTCCTCTGTGACGAATGGTGTGAAAATGTGAAACTTAAGTCGGCCCTTGGTCCAACACATCTTTACCTGGGTGGGGGGTTTAAAGAAGAGACAAGGAGTGTGGTGATCAAGGAGGGGTCTATTGAAGATGTCCCTGCACTAGAATCCACACAACAGGAGGCTGATACAAGAATAATACTCCACACCCTGTACAGTGTCCAGAATGACAAAGTTGACAGAGTTGTCATCCATGCCAATGACACAGACATCATCATCATGTGCCTTTACTATGCAGCAACCCATCTCAGATGCCTTCCAGAGCTGTGGGTGAGAACAGAGCAAAATATCAAATATCAAAATATCACTGGGAAGAAGGCATGGTTCAAGGCCATCATGCGTCTGGATCTCTGCACTTGAGGAGTTTGGTGAAAACTCTTATGATTCCCTCTCAGATGACGTCCATCAATCAGGCACGAGACCTCACAATTGCTGTATATACATCCAAAGCGGACCACCAGGAGGATTTTGACCTGAGTAAGCTTAGAGTGTACAAGTTCCTCAATAATAGATCAACCCTCTTAAAGCTGCTGCCCCCGACAGAGAATGCCTTTGACCTGCACCTGAGAAGAGCTGTTCTAGCAACCATAATAGATAAATGTGCACATATCGCCAAGCCGGATATTCCTTCTTTCACAGAGTATGGATGGTCTCTCAGTGCTAGCAATGCAGTCCCCCTTGCATCTACCGAGCCAGCCTGGCCTGTGTCAATGAACAAGGCAATATCATGCAGCTGTATCAAAGGCTGCCAGAAAAACTGTTCCCGTGCAAAGAAGGCAATTCCATGCTACTTAGGATGCCGTTGCCAGGGACTGGAGACACGATGCAGCAGGATCAGTGCAACACATGACAACAGTGACAGTGAATAGCATTGTACCATTAGTATCATTGGCTTTAGAAGCAGGCAAGACAGCACCATAGAGGTCAAAATGAACCTTTTGTAGGCAACCTCAACTCCGCCTTTACTCTATTTGTCACTAAGTAGTCTATGTTTTGTTATGTTACTTGAATGCATACCACTATGTTAATTTGTATAGCCCTAAAGTTGAAGTTTTTGGCAAGTCTTGGAGTGTGCATGTGTCTGTTTATATTGTATTTAGTTTATTAAAATGATACATAAGATACATTGTGGGCTTTTTCTCCGATTTTTCTCTGCAATCATCCCCACAACTATAGATCTATAAATCAATACATCTGAGGGAAAATGTAATACCATACATTATTTGTGACTGCAGCCATATTGACAACATATAAATTAAAGCTCAAACTGACCAAATGTGTTCATATTGCTTAAAAAGCAGACTTTTTGCCATAACAGTCAGCTGTCACTGTAAAAGTCATAGTAAAACTCATTTTCGCGTGGCGTCCATCTTGGAAATATGCAAATGAAAGGTCCAGACACACCCAATCATAAAGATAAGTATTCCATTGAGTTTCTCATGCTCTGAAACCATGAAATAGACACCAAGTTTTTATTTCTAGCCCATCTGGTTCAAAAGTTATTGCCAAAGCTATTTTCTGATAATATTGAGGCGGCCATATTGGATTTCCAGCAGCAAGGTGACCGGGTTGTCCATATAGGTTGTGATCCTACTGGGTCATAGATATTATTTCTGGTGGCCAACCTTTTATGGCAGGGCAAATGCAGCATACCCCCCTTTGCCCCCTGGGTATAAGTTTTTACTCTACTGGATGTCGGCCATCTTGAATTTCGGAGTCAAAACGAGGTCTTACAATTAAAATTGTGTCAGATTTGGAATCCTCATGGTTGACTTGTATGGAAAAGTGCCTTCATACATGATTCTAGGTCATTCAGATCAAAAGTAAATTTTTAGAGATGGCGCCGGGCGCCATTTTGAATTTGGCTGTCTAGCAAAAAATGCCGGGATTTTTGGGAGGGACCTGGGGGCTAAATCTTTTCTAAAGGGTCCATAGAGGTCAAATCAATCGTCAAAACGTACTTGCCAAAGGATGGTCACAGAACCTCACTTTCGGAACCTACTATAATGCATATCAAATTGGGTTCTTTGAAATTAAAATGGTTGAAAATCACTACTAGATACAAAAAACGTCTCTTTTGGGGATCCCTGGCTTATCTTTTCGATCTGGGGGCTAATGTGTATCATTTTGGTGGTCCTTGACATGAACAAGTTTGAGAACTACTGCGCTAAGGTGCTGGAACGGAGGGTCTGGCCAATAGTGGAACCTCAGAGGCAGGAGGAATGATGCAGATTCCATCGTGGTGGTGGAGCAACGGACCAACTCTTTACTCTTGTAGGGACCTTGGAGGGAAATATCACATTGCTTTAAACAAAAATGGATACATAGTATACCGTAAGCTTATAATAACCAATATGTTTCAATGAAGTCTCTATTAATGCAGATAGAAAGTTATTGATGGGGTCAGAGACATACATTTAGCTGATATGTCATATCAATCCATATTGCCATTACAATTATTAATGGAAACTTAAGTGTAAATTTGTGCCTGTTCAAGATATTCTGTCAGTCTTTCTCACTTTCTATCTCACTCACTGTCTGTCTCTGTCTCTCTCTCTCTCTCTCTCTCTCTCTCTCTCTCTCTCTCTCTGTCTCTCTCTGTCTCTTTGTCTCTGTCTGTCTGTCTGTCTCTCTGTCTCTCTCCAATGTGCACACAAACACGACAAGAACACACCATGTACATCAGCAGTCTTCTCCATCATGTGTTCTGACAGTCACGCTCCGTAGGTCTGACAGAGGAGGATGCTGATATTTGCTCCCTAGATTACAGAGCAGTAAAGGCAGACATATTGGTAAGCAGGCGCCAAATCGAGGCCATGGGCTTTATGGGAAATTTCTCATTCAAAAATCCACGCACATTTTCCCCAGCTCTCGACTTTAAGCGTTAGGTGATATTTTTTAGGGGGTAGGGTAGAAATAATTCCTTGAGAATGACAAGCGTTTCCACCCTGGTCAATGGCGGATGCTTGATCCATATTCACGTCAGGGTTATATTGAGATTCAGTTCAATGTATTTGCGGAGCGCTGTCAGCACCCTAGCTGTTATGGGAGCCTTAATGGTCTGAAGGAGGGCTATTGAGCCAATTTCCATATTCATCTGCCGGACAGCCTTATGTTTCTCAGATTTACAGATCTGTGAGTGAGCAGCATGTATCTGTCAATGAGAGTGCGTCAGGAAGGAGGGAAAATGCCCGCTGTTTGGAATGTCTGAAAATGAGCGGTGCGTGCGGCCCAAAATAGCCGTAGAAAGAGGCAAATCCAGTGATAAGGTGTCAGACCCACTGACAGGTGTGTCCAGGTTGTGGCAGTGGACAGGAAATGCCTCTGGGTGGGATTTACCAAAGGATTATCTTTGTTGAAATGGACAGATTCATGGCATCTCGCTCTCTCTCTCTCATTTATCTCTGTATTCTCTATTTCTAACTCCTTCGCTGTTGTTTTTGGAGAGTAGAACAACAAGGTGCCTGCTGTTCCTCTAAAAGCTTTCTCTGAATTGGCAGCAGATGAAAAGTTGTGTGACTCCATGTGGCCATGAGTACAAGGCATCAACAGATCCATTGTTTGTTTCGCAGCTCGGTAAACGTACAAGGCAAAGCCGTGCGCGCGTGCACACACACACACACACACACACTGCACACACACACACACACACACACACACACACACACACACACACACACACACACACACACACACACACGCAAAACGTTGTGTTTGTGTTTACTGACGCTTGGCATGCGTAAGCACATCATTATTTTGCTCATGAAGTATTTGAAATTAATCCCACATCAGCGTTGGGTCATATTGCACCACAATAGATGCGCCGTTGTTGATGGGCATTATTCCACTGTGAGAGGAATAAATGAAATCACGCACAGTTCTTTTTTTCTTCTTCTTCTTTTGGTTCGTGGGAGGGAAATTAATCTATGCATAATATATAAAAGCCTAGGACTCCTGTTTAATAAAGATGGCTTTCAAGAATCCCATTGTGAAGTGATATCTATGACCTTTGGTTAAGATGAGATGATGAAACTTCATTCAAGTTTGATTATCACAAATAAATAGTCCCACAGAGCAGAGCCACACACGTATTGGCATGATGTGATTGAGATGTAAAATGGTACTTTTCTTAAGTACCGCTTTCAGGTAGATGAATCTCTCTCTCTCTCGCTCTCTCTCCTTCTTTTTATTCTTCTGTTCTCCAATTAAATCTTCGAATGAAAAGGTCAAGCTTCAGTGTGTGTGTCCTCCCTTTTCACAGGTTGAGGTACTAACACATTAAGCACATTAAGGAATTATTTTATTACTATAGGATTTGCTCTCAACTGAAATAAGAATCTTTCGCAAAACTATTGCTTGTCATTTCACCATGACTCAATTTGTAGATTAAATTTGTCATCATTGTCCTATAACACTTCCTCCTCATTTATATTTATGAATAGGTTTTCACACTGGAGTGTGGCGGACTTTATCCACGGAACACAAAAGCACACAAACTGCTCATGCCGTAGTGTGCTTTAAAATGTGTCAGGTGCACCGTGCAGTGGCACAACAATGGGCCAGAGTTTGGTTGGAGAGAAATCTCCATACCTTCTTGAAATGTGAATCACTGTCAGTTGTGAAACCGTCAGAAGTTCCCTGGGGTGAGTTGTAGAATAACAATCTTCCAATCTCTCATGGCAAGCAAAAGGTCAGTGGTGTTCCAGTGTGCCAGCAGACTCACTGTGAGTCTTCGGTCTGTACTGACCTAAGACTCACCGTAACTATAATAGATGCACAGTCAGAACCGTCCGACCGACCGCCTTCAAACTCGACGCGTGCGTCGCTGACGACCCGAGGGACATTTATGCCCGGTGGAGAGTCGTTTGGATAGAACGATCCGACCGATATGCCCGCTATAGTCATATATGGAGATCGAGTTGTTCAGAACCGCCGCTGATCCACCGAATACCCATTTATGGGCATGGCCATATATTTATATTTGGGGGCCCACTTGCAACAACCTCACAGCCCACCAGTGTGACCCAGCCCACAGGTTGGGCATCACTGGCTGTTGACTAAGTATTCACTCAGTCAAATCCTTAGGGGTTACTTTTTAAACTTTAAAAGTTGCACTCAGGAGGATTTGACTGTGTACTTTCCTGTATCCCACTGTTGCTCAGACCCAGTCTTCTGCAGCAGTCAGTCAGTCAGTGTCTTTATGAGTGAACTCTCTCTAAACTAAGAGCCCCCAGAGTCCTCAGAGACTATAGCTGAAATGATGGCATGTCAACACTGTCCCGTATGACTCACTGAGCCCTGTGTGTCCCTGTGTCCCAGCCTGTCACTGGGCTGTCACTCTCTCTCTGGCTTCATGGGCTTCTCGGCAGCAGGCATATCGCTGCTGTCGCGCAGAAACCTCTTATCTCCATATTCTAACTTTTTTTTTTTTTTTCGTAAATGAACGCCCTTACACAAAGGCATCAAAAGTAGCAGATGCACAAGCTCGAAACGCGGCGCGAAGCGCCGCGTTTTGAGCTTGTCGATCTGCTACTCTTGCTGTTTTTTTTTTTGTTTGAATCCTTGAAAAGTAACAGTTTTGGACATATGAGGTTTCCACCCGACAGAGACGATATCTCACCCACCCCCCTGGTGTGTCATTAACACCCGACTTCAGAATTCCTATTTCACCCCGTGAACCGTTGTGCCAGACAGACACATCTCTGAGTATAACCCTGTATTTTTTTCTTTTTTTTATGCCATTACAATAACTCACACTTTATCATCACGCAAAGGTAGTTCTTCAGAATCTCTTATTTAACATTACGGCATGTGACATCAGTCATAAATTGATGTTAAAAGAAAAAAACTAAAAAAGTCAATCTCTCAGCTTGGAACTTCAACAAAAAGGTATAATCTTTATGGTTCACGTATACTGGCAGACAGGAGTGATTTAGGCCAGTGGTTGGTTTGGTTTATAGGCCAAATCCTCTGGCCTGTGCCCAAGGGCAGAGTAATTACAGATGTGTGAGAAACGGATTTGCTTCAACTGCCTGAAATACTATGTTGTATCGCTAAAGGAAAAGATTCCCTTCTAGACGCGGTTAGTGCCAGATTTGCGAGCTGTCAGGAGCAAAGAGAGGGGAGGGGGTGGATGGGGTGGGTGATATAGACCGAGAAATATAAGTCTGACCAAACAAAGAAAAAGCTTTATGTGCCATGACAGCAGCCACAGGGTACACAGCCACCAATGGTAAACAGCTAAATTCCCACATTTGTACACTCTCAGAGTCAAATTAACACTTAGGATTTTACTGTTCGGTGGGAGGAAAGCAAAAACAAAAAGTGTCTTAAGTGTAATGTGTGTTTTAATAAAAGGAGGAGGCTGTGGCTGCAATTTGTGTTGCTGATCTAATGATTTAGTGTGGGGAAATGTAAGACTTCCACTTTGCATGCCTTAGGGCTTGTTTTTGAGAAAGTGAGCTGTTTAGCTTCTACGTGGCAGGATAATCTGCAGAAAAAACAGCCCGTAGGGGGAGTTATGTGTGGTGACAAATTTTGAATATCACCCTCCCCGCCCGGCTTCCCTCCCCCAGAACACAGGGCCAGTTGTGTTCGTATACTGTAGACAGATGCCCGACAAAGCCGGATGCACAGCAGTGGATTCGAACCCCTAGACTCCACGGTGGGGGGCAGGTGCACTGCACCACCCGAGCAGCGTCGCTCTCCAACATTTCCATGTTCAACTGATATCAATAGGCTCTATGCACAGCAGCCATATTGGACAGAAATTGGGCCCCTTCCTTGCTTCCTTCACAGGTGTTACCAATGACACTAATGAAGGCTCTGTTCCATTCAGTATAGCACAGTAGTTCTCAAACCTTCCAATTTCAAGGACCCCCATAACTCTGAGAGTGTACAAATGGAACCAAATGGACCCTCCCGGAACCATGAGGGTCCCTGGACCACTCTTTGAGACCCACTAGTATGTCTAGTGAGCCAACATGCACAATATCAGCACCCTGACTCTGTTTGACCAGAATGGAACAGAGCCTTCATTAGTGTCATTGGTAACACCTGTGAAGGAAGTCAGAAGAGGCCCAATTTCTCTCCAAAATGGCTGCTGTGCATAGAGCCTATTCTTCCCAAACCGAGTCCAAACGCAGTCCAACTCGGTCCAACTCTATGGTGAGTGAAATGCTGCCGCCGGTCTTCCCGCAGCCCTGGAGCGCGCGCTGCCACATTGTTTATTTACAAATAATTGGTCTATACTTTTAAAGGTGAAACTCATTAGTCTTTACAAAGAAATTGCACCTCTGCTACGCAATAGAAACTCCCAGGGTGCCAATGAAGATTGGCATACAGGTGAATGGAGAATATAATGTTTGGCTCAATCTGCATGCACCTACAGTAGGAATACATAGGAGTACACATGCATGCACACATACGCACGTGTATGCCCATAGGAATAAGTGCACGTGTGCCCAAGGGAGACACTCTATGACAGATGACGGGAATATAGTCCATGCCTGGATATACACATTAATCACATTAGGTGGATAGATACACTTTATTTCAGAGTATTCAGACACAATAGGTCCATATAAAGAGATACAAAACAGACATTAACAACACAGAGATAGCCTGAGTACCGAACTGATTTCACTCCATAAAGCCCAGATCAGTTAAAAACATAAACACTGCCACCAGCGTTTCCAGAAGCATGAGGAATACCTTGTGTCACTATCATTATAGGCTATGTTTTTTTTTCATTTTTTCATTACAGTATCTTCATATACAAACAGAGTACATAGGAGAGTAAATACAATGGTTGACACTTTTCTTTCTTGTTCAGTATCCTTTGATAACTTTAATCTTTCTGGCCTGAGAGTATAGTCAACACGCGCAATGTAACACATATCACACAGGGTCCAACGTTTTGCTTTGCAACATGGCTTCATTAAGTCAGTAAGCATACTGTAATTAATATACAGTATAAGTATATACGTATATACATATACATATGTACTATAAACATATATACTAACCCTAACCCATATACATAAATATGTATATGCTATAATAATCAAGTTAATCATACAGAAGGCACATTCCTTTTATATTTCTTTAATAATTATATATCGTCTTGTTTTTAAGTAATTTTTGGAATTATGAAGGATGTATTAATTGGCACCTTATGAGCAAGTGTCACCCATTCGGTAAATGCAGCTTGGAGGTAAACTGTGATCCCAGATCAGATTTGCAAACTGTCCTTTTGCAATAACCCCCCCCCCCCCCGCCCTCTATCCTGCGTGCTAACCTTTTCTGTCAAGTATTTCAATTAGCGCGGGAAAGAAAATGACAGGAATGGCATGGGACTGAAGGCCAATGTTGTAAATGTTTGTCAGAGGGAGGCATGCTGCTTTGGGCTAAAAAGCTTTGATATTCCTCACCACACATTCTGTGGTCTCCTTCCCTTTCTTTCTTTTAACAAATTCAGTCAATGCTGAGATTAACGTTCATGTGCGCATGCTAGCAGAGGAATACCCAAGGGACTCATCCGTAAGTGTTCCTTAATGACTACAGACCTGCCCCATCACTAAGGAAAGGGTAGAGGGATGTCATACTGATGCTGGTATATAATTAAATGAACACTATTACCTAATCACAGCCCAGTGGATGGCTTAATTGGGAGTGGGCCATGTGCCAGACACGCCAACACCTTAATCTTGTCATGAAAGGTGCAACTCCCTTTGTTTTCTTTCTTTTCTTTTCATATTTTCAGACTTGTCATCTCTTTATACTCCAGAGCTGCAGACAATAAGACCTAAACCCCTCATTGCCCCAGAGTTACCAGCAATGGTGTAAAGTAACTAAGTACATTTACTCAAGTACTGTACTTAAGTACAAATTTGAGGAATCTTTACTTTACTGGAGTATTTCCAGTTTTCAGTACTTTTGCTTTTACTCCGTTATATCTCAGAGGCAAATATAGTTATTTTTACTCCACTACAATTATTTGAAAACCTTAGTGTTTAGCTGCATTGTAGATTTTGATCATTATCACAAAACATACAGTAACCACTTCTGCCCTATATACATTTCGGCCATTTGAAAATAGCTGATCTACAAGCTCACAATGCGTCGCGATGCGACACATTGTGAGCTTGTAGATCTGCTATTTTCAAAAGATTTTTATACATTTAAAAACTTGTGAAATGGGACATTATGTATAATGAGTACTTTCCACTTTTCATACCAATACTTTTGTACTTTTATTCGAGTACATTTTGATTACCGAACTTTTACTTGCAACCGAGTATTTCGTAAAATTGCAGTGTTGATACTTTTACTTAAGTAAAAAATGTGAGTACTTTTTCCACCACTGGTGTCCTGAAATGTCCTTCCTACACTGGGTGCAGTGGCCATGCATTAATGCCTACCTAATTGGTCCATCCATCAGTGGCTTTCTGCTTTTTGCCTGTGACCCCAAGGCTGGTCATCATTACCACATGTTTGCCACAGCTGGGTCTTTGCAGCTGACATCTTGACAAAAACATGTGAATAATATAATCATATCTTATATAATCTAGACCCCCATCTAAAAAGGTTTTGACCCCCAGAAGCAAAGATTTGAGTTAAAAATGTTCAGTATTCATTCCTGGAGGCTGATGAAAGCAGAAATCTGTAGTCAAATCATTATAAATCCAAAAAACGTTAATAGCACACAAGAAGGCATCTACGTTTTCTTTGTCTTTGAGAATTAACGATTGTTTTAGCCCATTCATTGAATTTAGATTTCACCAAGCCTATCAGTAGGTGGAGATCTCTGATCGTATATGGCTACTCTGGACTATAGCTTAGTCCTGGAGAGTATGAAAAGAAAACATTAACTCTGATGAAACCAGTTTCCAAATGTTAGTTTTAAATATAAATATTTGGTGCCTTATAATTAGATTGGAATGAATGTGGCCAATAGAGGTTTTATGCCTCTGGCTGCAGGAACTCTTTGATGATAATGTTAAAATTGAGCAGACAGAAGCATTCCAAAACACTTCATTTTCATATCGGTTTGTTTCCCCTCAAAATTGCATTTCCTCTTATCCAATAGATGTCCAAACAAGACAAGGGCTACCCTAGCCTCGCGTAGCCAGACTATATCACTGCGCCGAGGGCAATTATTTTTATTTTTTTGCACTGGCAGATTCGTCTGGTCCCAGGCTAGGGCTACCCTACATCATCAAATTATTAGAGAGCCTAGAGGAAAACACTGTGGCCATGCGTGGGATTTAATAAAATGGAGTCAAAAGTATAATAAATCTCAAATGTGGCATTCAGTAGAATGTGTCGCATTTAATCTGATCAGAGCTGAACAGCTTTGCCCCAAAAAGTTATTCACGAAGGCCAGTGTCGAACCCAAATGTTCAGCATGACCCTTAATGTCAATGAGATGCCACCAGGTAGGTATGAATTCCCCATGACAACATGACTTATCAGCCTTTAACTCATTTAGACCTGAGGCTGATTCTACAAATGCCTTCTAAATCCTAACCCAAGTTTTTTTCTTTTTATAAGGATATAAGGATAAGGATGTATAATGTTGCTTTATATTGTTGTTGTCTGGTGAAAACCTTGTATGTCCAACACCGTTCCTTTTGATTATTATTATTTTAGAAACGATTTAAAGTAGTGAAAATAGCCGACCTACAAGCGCACAACGCCTCGCATCGCGAGGCGTTGTGTGCTTGTAGATCTGCTATTTTCACTACTTTTGTGCGACACTCTCGTATGATGAAGTAGAGCTTTAATTTACAAAAAAACATACACATTTGAAACTTGGAGATACAAGGATGTTTTCCTGGATTGAAAGGTATAACAACGTGTACTGTAGGCTTTCCGGGTCTAGACGGGTTAAAGAAAGAAGTCTTCAAACGGATGCATGCAGTAATGTGAGTTAGCAGCATGGCTGAGAGGCCTGTGGAGAGAAGCTGTGTCTTGTGCCCTACTTATCGTGTCAGGGCCATTCTGAGAACTACTCAATCAAACCTCTGCCAGTACGGTGCAACAAAACCAAAAAAAAAGGGTGCAAGGGTGAATGAAACATGGAGGGGGAGGGGGGGGGGGGGGGGGGGGTTCAAAGGGCCAGGTGTGTATTTTTATCCTGAGGCCTGATTTACCTTGTCCTCTTTTGAAACACGTCTCCGTCGTGGCGTGAAGCCACTAAAAAATAGGCCATTTCTTCATCTCCACACACATAGAGAAATAAGCTGCACTGGACTCGAGAGCAGTGTTGCCAGGTCTGCTTATTATAAGCGACCTTGGGCTTGTTTTTCTGTGAAGTCGCTTGTAAATATTGGTTGTTGCGGGTTGTATTTTTTGGGCCTTGTTTCTAAAGTGTAGTTGCTTATTTTAGGGCTTGCTTCCTAATGTTGTTTAAATCACTGGTTCTCAAACATTTTCATGTCAAGGACCCCCAAATGAATATGTGTTTGTCTGCAGACCCCCCCCCCATCTGAAAATATTTAGTGCCAGGGACGGGATTTGTGTTAAAATGTTAAACGTTTTTGAAAATAGCCGATCTACAAGCTCACAATGCGTCTCATCACAACGCATTGTGAGCTTGTAGATCAGCTATTTTCAAAAAGCCGATGTACAGTATATTTGGTTAAAGAGCTCATATGGCCTAGTTGCTTCTTTTGAGCTTATTTTCACCTGGTTGCTTATTTCTCTCGCAAAATCTGGCAACACTGGACCACAGCCCCCTTGCCCGCACCCCAAACTCTCTCTCTCACGCACGCGCACACACACACACACACACACACACACACACACACACACACACACACACACACACACACACACACACACACACACACACACACACACACACACACACACACACACATACACAACCCCCATCTTCCATCAGCCTCCTGGAGTATAGGATAGATTTGATGTTGAATGCACAACACTATTGTGGGACACTCAGAGGGGGGGGGGAGTGGAAAGAAAATCTTCTCAGAATAGCTGCTCTTGCGGGACCTGACGTGGGGTGATGTTTTTGCCTGGATGCAGTTATAAGCATTTATTTATAGAAGGCTTATTTATATATTTCGAGGGTATCCCTTTGATGGGCAAGGATGCCAGTCTAAAAGCTGCATCATCATCAGGGGGGTAAATGTCACATTGACTGCCATTGACGTCCATAGAAGTCATTTCAAATCCAGCGCTTGACTGCCATTGACTTGATTGATTGATTGATTGAATACTTTATTAGAAGTTTGACATTAAATGACAGACAGATTTACACTACTATGCAGAACATCATAAAAACAGTTTAGGAAAAAGAAAAACAAGAAATATATACAGTAAACAGTTAGTGAGGGGGGGGCTATAGGTTTTGACTTTTACAGGGGCCAGTTTCGAATTGCAGCCACCTGTAGGTACTCTTTTAGGGCAGTTTTGAAGGAGAGTAGGGCTTTACACTACGTCATGACTTTTGGTAGGGCATTCCACATCTTGGTGGCATGGCAGGAGAACAAATTCGAACCCTTGTTAGTGCCAAATCTGGGTTGGACGTGATCAGTGGAGCTGCCTCTGGTGTTGTGATTGTGGACTTCATTTACGTTTTTGAAGTACTTTGACAGGTACATGGGTATCTGTCAAAGTACTTCAAAAACGTAAATGAAGTCCACAAAACTAGAGGTTACGAATGTAACCCCGGTTTTAGTAGGTTTGGAGTTTACTACTCACTATGGGATATCAGCGCCCCCAGGCGATGTACAGAGCAACACACACGCTCCCGATGCCAATTCACTGATTGGCTTAGGGTATGTCACGAGTCCGGAAGACCCGGGAGTACAAAAGCTCCACGTGACATAGGCTCTTCCTCTTAACATTCACCTCTCTGCATGCCAAATGCGCACAGAAAGGGGTGTCTGGTGAGTAGTAAACTCCAAACCTACTAAAACCGGGGTTACATTCGTAACCTCTAGTTTTACCACGGTTTTCCGTTTACTACTCACTATGGGATTCATAAACCCCCCTTGAGGTAATGAGCCACACAACCCTGATGGGCCCGCACGCCCCTCAGCCCCTAGGCCCCGCCCACACGGGCGTGACCCATGGCCCCTAGGCCATAGGTTCATGACCTACAGCCCTTGGGCGCCCCCCAGCCCACCGGGCTGGGGTGCGGGATACAATAAAGGTCAGGCCCTGACAGACTCTAGAGTCCGCCTTATTCACTAATAGGCAGACACAAGTCCACCTCATTTATTAACTTTTAACAAAAGAGGAACAGGGCCCTTTGTCCCTGAGACTCAGCCTACTGGTCCCAGGGAAACCTTAAGGAGGTCAAGATACGGAGAAAGGCTCCAAGCCTACTCCCCATCGTCCTCAGACCTGGAGGCAGCAGCCACACCCAGGACCGTGTGCGCCATCGAAGACGCCGCCACGTCCAGACTGTAAAAGGCCGCAAAAGTCGAAGGAGACGACCAATTTGCCGCTGCACAGATCTCCTGGATCGAAGCTCCCTTGTAGAGAGCCCAGGACGTAGCCATGCCTCTAGTAGAGTGGGCCCTCAGACCCCCCGGGACTGGGGCCCCACTACTCACATAAGCTAGCTTAATGGCATCTCGGATCCATCTAGAAAGCGTCGTCTTAGTGACCGCCTTCCTCTGAACCCCCACGCCAAAAGAGACAAAGAGTTGCGTCGATGAACGATTGGCCGCAGTCCTCTGACAGTAGAGCTTCAGGGCTCTCACCGGACAGAGACAATGCAACCGCTTATCCTCCGCCGAAACGAAGGGAGGCGGATGAAAGGCCACCAACTCAACCGGGTCTGGGGCCACCACCCCGGTCTTTGTAACGAACGTCAGGTTGGGCTTAAGCAAAACCCTTCTGTCGTTGTTCAGAAACTTCATGCACTCCGGACTCACCGAGAGCGCGTGCATGTCGCTGACCCGTTTAGCCGTAGACAGGGCCACCAAGAGGACCGTTTTGAGACTGACGATTCTCAAATCAGCAGACTCAAAAGGCTCGAACGGAGGACGGCACAGTGCATCCAGCACCACCGTCAAATCCCAGACTGGAAACAGTGGCCTGTTAACCGGTCTGGCTCTCCTGGCGCCGCGCATAAACTGGCGCACCAAGGCATGTTCGCCCACGGTCTTGCCATCAAACCCTTCGTGGCAAGCCGAGATGGCCGCTAAATACACCTTCACTGTCGAGAAGGATAAATCTTGATCCAACCTTCTCTGTAGAAAAGTGAGAACGCTACACACTGAGGCCTGGAAAGCCACCACCACTGGTGACTGTTCCTGACACCAAGATGCGAACATATTCCATCTGACCTCGTAAGCGTTCTGCGTGGACACGGCCCTCGCGCCCTGGATGGTAGCCACCACATCAGCGGGGAGGCCACACGAGCTCAAATTCGTCCTCTCACGGGCCAGACCCACAGGTCTAGGTCCTGAGGGCGTTCGTGGAACACCTCGCCCCCCCCCTGCCGTAGCAGGTCTGTGATGACCGGGAGGGCGAGAGGCACGTCGTAAAGGAGCGGAGTTATCTCCGACCTCCACGTGCCCCATGCTGGAGCCACCAGCAGCACTGACAGCCCCTGGAGTCTGACCCTCTCCAACGTAGGAAGGATCAACTCCATCGGCGGGAAAGCATACAGCAGTTCGTTCGGCCAGCTGTGTGCCAAGGCGTCCATGCCCATGGAGCGGTCCCCCGCCTTCACTGAGAAAAAGCGAGAACACTTCGCGTTCTCTTCGGAGGCAAACAAGTCGACCTGGGGGCGGCCGAACCTCCGCCAGATTTGGGCCGCCACGCTCGGCTTGAGCGACCACTCTCCGTACCGGAGACCGCCCCTGGACAGCAGGTCCGCTCCGCGGTTCTGAAGGCCCGGCACATGAGACGCCCGTATGGACGCGAGCCGAGAGTCGCACCATAGCGTCATCTCGCGCGCTAGACCGTCCAACACCAGGGAGGTCAAGCCTCCCTGTTTGTTGATATAACTCATGGTTGTAGTATTGTCCGTTCTGATCGACACATGACAACCCAGAATCCGAGCCTCGAAATGTTTGAGAGCGAGGAAAACCGCCAGCAGTTCCAGGTAATTGATGTGAGCCGACTGCAACGTCGGGTTCCACACCCCCCTGGCCCAACTGCCTTCGTGGACGGCCCCCCAGCCCGACAAACTGGCATCGGTGGTGATGACTTTCCATGAAATCACAGCTCCTATGCTGACCCCCTGGGACAGAAAGGCTGCCTGTGACCAAGGCCCGAGTGTCTCCATGCACCATGGAGACACCGTCACCAAATGGCGACCCGAGGTGGGTGGGAGGCGCAGCGCCCGCAGCCACCTCTGAGCAGGTCTCATGTAGAGCCTCCCCAAGCGGATTAAGTGAATGGCCGAAGCCATGAGACCCACCGCTTGCATACATTGCTTGTAAGAAACTTGACGCCCCAGGCGAAAAGACCTCACACAAGCCAAAACGCTGTCTATCCTCTCCTTGGATAGGCGTGCCCTGAGCGTGTTCGAGTCCAACGAGATCCCCAAGAAGGTGGCCCGTTGGGACGGAACCAGAACGCTCTTCTTGTCGTTGATTGTGAAACCCAATGACGTCAGGTGGGAGATGGCCACGGCCGTGTGGCGCGCCACCTCCTCCGCCGAGCCCGCAGCTATCAGCCAGTCGTCTATGTAAGTTGACAGACGGATTCCTTGTCTCCGCAGTGGAGCAATGGCCGCGTTGGTACACTTCACAAACACCCGCGGGCTCAACGACATGCCAAAGGGGAGAACCATGTACTCGTACACTTTCCCTTCGAAGCCGAAGCGCAGGAACTTTCTGTGCGGGGGGTAAATCGGTATGTGGAAGTAAGCATCTTTGAGATCGATGCTCGTCCACCAGTCGCCCTGACGCACCGTGCGTAATAGCTTCACGGTCGTTAGCATTTGAAAATGAAAAACCGACAGATACCTGTTGAGGCCCTTCAGATTCAGAATGGGCCGTACGCCCCCCCCCTTCTTTTTCACCAGAAAATATTCCGAATAGAACCCCAGCCGGTTCTGATCCGGAGATAATTCTCTGATCGCGCCTTTGCTCAGTAGAGAGGCCACCTCCTCTCTCAGAGTCTTGGCCGCTTGGCCCGACGCCCGAGTGAACAATACCTTGTCTGATGTAGGAGGTTTCCTGGAAAATTGCAGTCTGTAACCCTTGTGGACGGTGCGCAGCACCCAAGGATTTGGTTTGCAAAGTTTCCATTGATTCAAGCACCGAGCGAGCGGGTCGTCGCTGGGTGCTGACGTCATCGGTTCCCCCAGTCGCGCTAACGTTTCCATGGGAACCGGAGACGCTATTATCATGTTGCTGGACGGGGCTCCGCTCGTGGAGCCCGCTAGAGGCAACAGAGGCCGCATTGGAGTCAGCGGGACGCGAGTCAAGGTCACGTGACCTAGTACGGAAGCGTTCCGCACTACACCCTTGTTGTTTACAAAGTCCGTCGCCATCTTGTCTAGGCCCCTTGGCCTGGTCAGAGGAAGCGACGGAGCCACCTTCACAGAAGAAAGCACTCTGCCGCCCTCCAGAGGTTGGCGTGACACAGTACTCATTGAGTTGTAAATATGAGGGTGACCTTCGACCCGCGCCGCCATCTTGCAAACCGTCCGTCCCACAGTGGGCCTCTGGCGCCCTCTGCCGGACGGATGATAAAATTGGCAAAACTGGCGTGACCCATGTACATTGGCGTTTGGAATTAGCAAGGGATTTATTACCTTTGTTTTGTTCATAACATGCACGGTATTCATCCCAGCAGCGCTTGGACAGTCTCCAAAGGGACTGACCAAGTGCTGTGGGCTTATGGGTGGGGAGCACTGATACGGGGGGGCCCCCCCCAGGGGGGTCCCCTCGCATCGCGGCTCTGAGGCGGGTGAAATGATGAGAGGTTTTGTAAATTTCACATTTATTGGAAAACTCTTGTACACACATACACCCTGGTAAACATTGCGACATAGAATTGGACAATTTACAGCAGAGGCCTGGCTCTGTGGAACAAATGTCTGTTTCAGTCTTTTTGTCGCAGGACAAGCTGGGGCCACAGGAGAGGCCAGTCTCTTCCCCAAGGTGACCAGGGGGGCTAAACCTCCCCCACTCCATCCGAGTGGATGTGGGGGGGGCCGCCGAACAGCCGGTAAAACCGGCGGGCAAGTGTCACTTATCCTGCCCGCGCCCCCGTCCTCTCCCACCGCGTCGTGCGGCCCGCGGGGAAGGAGGAGGGGGGGGGGGGGGCGAGGGTCCTTACGGCGAACGTCGCCAGCACCGAGCGACATGGGTCCTTCCGCTCTGGAGGACCGGGTCGATGGGGTGCGGGAGCCACCGCTGGACCTGGCTGACTGGTGCGACGAGGCGGACCTCCCTCGGTTAGCAGACCTCTCCTGGCGAGGTCTGTCTGGATGGGAAGGTGCCGGGGCCAAGAGGCCCGCCGCCGCCTCCTTGCGCGCCTTTGTTGACTCGGTGGAGTCCTTGATGTACTTCTCCGCACCGTAGAAAAGGTTGTTAGGTGTGAGGGGAAGAGCCATCAGCTTCTTTTTCGCGTCGACCTTCTGCGCGTCTTTGGTGAACGTCGCGAGGTCGAGCCACCTCATCCTCTCCATCGCTGCGCAATCGTCCAACACGCGGCCGGTCCAGTTGACGGCGTGGTGGGTGCAGGCGATGGTGAGCTGATTCAGCCGGCTTAGCTCCTTAGCGTCGTCGCCCCACGTCTGCTTGAGCTCCTTGAGCCGCACGGCGGAGGAGCCCTGGAGGATGGTGGCGGCGTTAAGGGCCTTAGCAACCTGTCCAGCGGCGGAGTACGTCTTCTTCAGCGCCGCTGAGGCTGCTCTAAGATGGCTGCTGGCGAAGGACGGTGTGTCGCCTAGGACCACCGTTCCCGACTGCATGTACTCCAGCCCCTCTGCCAACACTGGGTCCATTGGAGGGGCGTCGATTAGACCCAGGTCCCTGGCGGAGATAAGGTCGATGGGGAAGGGCAGTTTTCCAGGATCGGCGTGATCCCCCCAGGAGATCATTAGCGCGGTCCTGAAGCCCTTCGCCTCGGGCAGCTTTTTTGGACTCCATCACTCGCGATGGTGGAGCCTCCAGGCCCTGGAACTCGGCTGCAGGAGCGGTGGCGCTGCGGCTCTCCATGGGCTGCTCCAGTCCGCACCTGCAGATAGCCCGCCGAAAGACCGCCGTCACAGGCTCGAGGATCTCCTCCTCGATGGTCTCGGGGGTTTCGATCTCCGCGTCGGCGCTCGCCATGGACGCCTCCTGGACGTCCTGGTATGGCGCGAGCTCCGAGTCGTCTTCCTCTCCCTCAAAGGCCTCGGGAAGGATCAGCGACTCCTCGCTGTCTGCTAGGGAGGCTCCCCACTCGAATCGTCGCTGGGGGGAGGGAGAGGCACTGCTGGCGTGCTGCGGCGGAGACAGCCCCCCGCTTGCAGCAGCCGCGGTGGAAGGTGGCGTCAGCGTGGACGTCGCCTGACGCTTCAACCTTGGTGTTGGTACCGGCGGCACCGGCGGGGGTCCCATGAGTGGCCTCCCAAGCGGCACCCCTGGGACCCCCTTGCTGGTGGTGGCGGTAGCCTCGCCAGGATCTCTCCTAGCCCAGCTGACCAGTTGCTTGACTCTGGCCAGCCGGGCGTCGAGCTGATGGCTGGTGAAGGAGGAGCAGCCGGGGCACTCGTCATCCTCACCCTGGCGCTCCTTGGCGAAAAGGGCATGGTCGATCCCCAGGCAATAGATGCATGCACGATGGGGGTCGTCAGCGGAGATGAGGAGTTCGCACTCCGCGAACCCACAGCTCCTTGGTGCTTCCATGTTTGCCTGTAAAACAGCGGTGCTAAATTTTAGCTTGTAGCGCTTAGCCTAGCTGCTAGTGTTAGCCTAGCCACTTGTGGTTAGCTAGCAGCTAGCAGCCGTTAACCGGCGTTCTTACACAGACAAGAATGAATGAAAACTTTCAGCAGAAAATTCAGGAATTTTTTCTATAAGTCTCGGGAGATGATTTATAATTAGCAAGATTTTTCCCGTGGGGAATACTCCTTATTCCCGCTTTGGGTTACGTTGAAAAAATCTTTATACTTAACTGTTGTGTGTGATAGCAGTCTGCGCATACGCATGCAGAGTGGTGAAAAGAGGAAGAGCCTATGTCACGTGGAGCTTTTGTACTCCCGGGTCTTCCGGACTCGTGACATACCCTAAGCCAATCAGTGAATTGGCATCGGGAGCGTGTGTGTTGCTCTGTACATCGCCTGGGGGCGCTGATATCCCATAGTGAGTAGTAAACGGAAAACCGTGGTAAAACTTCCATAGACGTCATTTGTTTTCAGATTACGATTGTAATGTCCGTAGATCTTACAGGACATATAAACTTCACACAATTATAATGAGGCGCTCTTCCACAACCTGTGACTGATCCTGGGACTCCCGAAGAAGAATACACCCGGAAATCCCGTAATCTAAACAAATTCCAGCCTGTCCCGGCAGCTTGTATAATCTGCAATTTTTGAATAGCCAACACCAAAATCTGAAATGGCCCAGAAGATGCTTTCCCAGTGTTAATGGGTTAAAAGACAAAGTCCAAACTGATGTGTGCAATAATGTGAAACTGAGGCCTGTGTGTCTTCAAAGATCATTGACATTTTTATTATTATTTTGGAATATATAGCAGATCTATTTTCTAACATCTTTTTGAACATTTTCAAAATTGGAAGTGATGACACAAAGAAATGAGCAGACAAAATGGAACTGGAACACTAAATATATAAATGGGTAATCTCTGCTGATTGGCTTAAAAATGGCAACTCCCCTGAAAATCTATTTTCAGTTTATTAAAGAGGTGGAGAGACGGGGGGACCTCTGTTGCTGAGCATACTTAAAAGTGTGTATAAAAAGCTTTAACCTTTTAACAACAAAAAAACATTTTGTTTTAACCAGAAAATATCACTTACCCTACCTTTAAACAAACTTTTTACTGTGGATTTTACTGTGTATGCAGCTATAAACCAACAGACTCTCTCAGAGACACTTCACTGTAGGTGTATAACACAACATCGGGGTGACAGGGCTTGGCAGGGGGTTATTACTGACATTTGACTATAGCACCGCAGGAGGGTCCAGATGCATTGCTTCGATGGAGCAGTGGATGTCACTTTCAAACCACCTGCCCACTATACCAAGACATCAGAGACACATACTTCCCACAGATTACATACACCCAAAGTGAGTTTGAAAACATCACCAACGACAAAAAAAAACTCCCATACCTACTGGGAGAAATACAACAATGTGCAAACACAGCAGCAAGATTTGTGAACTGTTGCGATAAAAGAAGGTTAGCCAATGGAATACAACCACCCTAAGGACCAACTATTGAGTGTCCTGCACTATCTGTACCGAGTAGACCTCTAGACCTACTGCACATATAAACACTATCTGTACCGAGTAGACCTCTAGACCTACTGCACATATAAACACTATCTGTACCGAGTAGACCTCTAGACCTACTGCACATATAAACACTATCTGTACCGAGTAGACCTCTAGACCTACTGCACATATAAACACTATCTGTACCGAGTAGACCTCTAGACCTACTGCACATATAAACACTATCTGTACCGAGTAGACCTCTAGACCTACTGCACATATAAACACTATCTGTACCGAGTAGACCTCTAGACCTACTGCACATATAAACAGAGCTGCTGACTTTAAAGGCATTTTAAATGCTGGCCTTTTTTGTATACTATTTAACTCGTTTTGAGAAATTGTCCCAAAGTGACTGCAAAAGATTGCTGCTATTTGTTTCAAAAAAGCTTCATACCTTGTATATATAGCATGTATATAACGACACAATGTGACATACAGTAGCTCTGTTTAATACAAGGCTGTACCCCCTCCAACTGTATATACTTTCCCCATTTTATTAAACTGTTTTTATTATATTTGACACTTGCTTTGGCAATGTAAACGTATGTTTTTCATGCCCATAAAGCTCCTTTTAATTGAATTGAAATGGATGTTATGGCAGAACATCACTCTGACAGAGATAGCGTACACACAACAGGGTGTGTGTTGGACCTAGTTGTGAGTAGGGGGCCACCACCCACCTCCCTCATCCAAACGTGAGTGGAAAAAGTTCTCACATTTCTTTACGTAATAGTATCAATACTGCAATGTAGAAATACTCTGTTACAAGTAAAAGTCCGGAAATCAAAATTCACTTGAGTATAAGTACAAAAGTATTGGTATAAAAATATACTTAAAGTATCAAAAGTAGATAGTACTCATTATGCAGAATGTCCCGTTTCACATATTGTCATTATGTCTAAAATTCATAAAATATTTGGAAACTAGCAGATCTACAAGCTCACAATGCATCGCGATGCGTTGTGAGCTTTTAGATCGGCTATTTTCAAATAGTCAAAGTTTAAATACGGCTGAAGAGGTTAATGTATGTTTTGTAATAATAATCAATAAAGTAACTAGTAACTAAAGTTTCCAAATAATTGTAGTGGAGTAAAAAGTACAATATTTGCCTCCGAGATGTAGTGGAGTAGAAGTAAAAGTATTGACAATTGGAAATACTCCAGTAAAGTAAAAGTACCTAAAAATTGTACTTAAGTACAGTACTTAGTTACTTTACACCACTGCGTGAGTATAAGTGATAGAGAGGATGGAGTGAACACCCTCTTCCTTCCTGAGTTCAGGAGGGAGAGGCAACAAGGCAGGAAAGGTTATCCGTCTCCAAAGCATTCTCAATACTGGTATCAATTTACTGAAAGTCCTGAAAGGTGAGCAGGCAATATGTAAAAGGAGGCAGTCAATAAAAGCTGGCTTATCGCCGGCTCACCGCCAACACGAGGTCTCATCAAACGATCACAACTTTATTAAATCCCCAGAGAGCCCTGACAGACCAATAACCTTTTGACAATTTAATTGCATCTTGATAGGCGGCTCGTTGCCGTGATGAGTGTCACAGTGGAGAGACAATAAGCCTGTCTGTTACGATGCCAATAAAAAGGACATCAGATCATTAGACCGCATTTTATGACCGTGACGGTGTAATGACAAGTTGATTAATTTAAATACAATGTAATTACTTGTTTCCTTTCTTAAACAAAGCCTTTAACAGGTGTGAACTCTTTCCATGAGACTTGTTGACTCACTCTGATTTATATTTTGTTGTGCCAACGGTGTTGTGCGCCAAACATAGCAGCTCTACAAATTCACAATGCGTATGCGACCCATTGTGACCTTGTAGGTTCAGTCTGTAAATGTATTGTTTTGGCACCATCTTATGACAGAGTATCTTACCAATTATACTAATGAAGGCTCTGTTCCATTCTGGTCAAACAGAGTCAGGGTGCTGATATTGGCTCACTGGAAACACTCTGCTACACCAGTGGGTCTCATAGTGTGGTCCAGGTACCCTCATGAATCCTTAGGGGGGTTCCTATTGGCCACTTACGGTTACGGGTGTGTAACTCCGAGAGTTACACTCTCAGAGTTACGGGGATCCTTGAAATAAATAGAAAAAGTTTGAGAACCATTGTGCTACACTAAATGGAACAGAGCCTTCAATAGTACCATTGGTAACACCTGTGAAGGAAGTAAGGAAGAGTCCCAATTTCTTTCCAAAATGGCTGCTGGGCATAGAGCCTATTACAACTAAAAAAGTGCTCTCCTTGGAGCACAGGTCTCCGTTCAAAGTTTCACGCCGATCGGTCCAACAGGCCCACAGGTGTTTTGGTTTGTCGAGTGGGAGACTGGGGTTCAATCCCAGCTCGGGTCTAAATCGCTACATCTGGCGTTTAGAGGTTTTGTGGTGCTTCTGTGTCTTCCACCCTGAAACCTGCTCCATCCTGAGAGGCCCACTGTAAATTAAACTTCTCTTGCTATTTGATGTGTTGATCTGCAAAAAGATGGCATTGGCCAGTTGGCCACTGTGAACCTGTTTCTCGCCCCTCACGTTTGTATGCGAGAGCTGGCGAGAACTTCTGGGAACTCAGATTACTGTGAACCCATATCACCTAGTGTCAGCTATCTAGGAGTGTCACCTCACCCACCACCACCATGTGGCCCACTATGCCTGTGACAAGGTTTCCTATTCTTCTAGTCAATGAGGTGAGTTCACACCTGCCTCCTCTGAGATATTGGGTATTAGACCAAAATATCTCATTGGCAGGGTGATTGCATGGGTGAAATAGTATCTCTCTCTCTCCCCTTCTCCCGTTCCTCCCTCTCTCCCTCCCTTTCACTTTCACTTTCACTCTCCCTCCCGCCCCCTTTCTCCCATCCTTCTCTCTCTGTCTGTCTCTCCAGTCTCCAGACCGGTGCCTAACGCCTATGTCAATGTCGACGTCAATGTCCATATTTGGGCATAACCTGCCCGATGCCGGACAACGTTTTATGCTACTTCAGGGATTTCCATTATGTCTGATTTTCCGTATTTGGGCATAATCCGGCTGCCCGCCACAACCTCAAATACTATATATACTATATTGTGGTAGACTAGCATAAAACGTGGCTTGCCAATGCGTCACAACGTGACACATTGTGAGCTTGTAGTTCGTCTATTTTCGAATAGCCGAAGTATAAAATAAGCCCAAAGCGGTTAAACTTATTTGTTATTATTGTTATCTTATTAACTTATTCTAGTAGAGACCGTCTGGAACACTCAAAGACCACTGGGGGTCCCTGGACCCCACTTTGAGAACCACTGGCGTACATATCATGATGTTTTTTGATCACTGCTCTAATGATGACTGCATCCTAGCTGGTTCTGGTTAAACTCTACTTTTACCCGATTGAACAGGGTTGTATTACCGGGTTGCAGCGGTGGAAAAAGTATTAGTAAATTGTACTTAAGTACAGTACTTGCGTAAATGTACTTAATCACTTTACAGCACTGCCGGGTTGACCCCCCCCCCCCTCCCCGCCCGGGCCGCCCCACAGGTGACAGGATGAGACAGGATGTGGGTCAGTGGGAGAGCGTATCAGTGGGTCTGTGATTTAAGCAGCAAAGAGCTGCAGGGTGTGGTGTTTTCTGTGGTGTTCTGTGTGGTGCACCACGCTGTCACACACATCAAACAGCCAGGTGTCGTCATCATCAGGTAACCAGGGGCCAGCGGGGGACGGGAACAGGTAGAGAGGCTAGAGGTGAGTATAGTGACTCAAAGCTTGCAGTACACACCCCCATTGTCTTGTTTGTGATTCTGCTGCCCCGTATGACCTCTGGCTTCAGTTACGGCACGTGTGTGTGTGTGTGTGTGTGTGTGTGTGTGTGTGTGTGTGTGTGTGTGTGTGTGTGTGTGTGTGTGTGTGTGTGTGTGTGTGTGTGTGTGTGTGTGTGTGTGTGTGTGTGTGTGTGTGTGTGTGTGTGTGTGTGGAGGTGAAAAGTGAAAGTGTAAATGAACCCGGAGAAAAAAACAACAACAGATACAGCTCTACATATGCCACCTGCTGTAAAACCAGAGGCCTACCTCCACTGGTGCCATGGGAATATTGAATATTGAGGAGGCCTATTAGGCCAAGGCACTGCCAGGGGAGCTGAGAAGCTGTACAGGCGGCAGTGGTTCAGGGGTAGAGTGGCCGGTAGAGTGGCCGGATGGGAACTACGAGGTTCCCAGTTCGATCCCGGGCTCCCCCAGAGTTAGTGTCGAAGTGTCCTTGAGCCAGACACTGAACCCCTAATTGCTCCCGATGAGCAGGTTGGTGCCTTGCATGGTTTCCTCCGCCATCGGTGTGTGAATGTTAGTGTGAATGGGTGAATGTAATGCACAATCTATGTAAAGCGCTTTGGATAAAAGCGCTATATAAATGCACCATTTACAGTATATTAGTCCATACCAGGTGAAGTGCGTCCCGTCCCGTCGCACCCCCCCCACCCCCACCCCCCGTCACGTCCCGTCGCGCCAGTTCCTTGGGCATGGTAATGGTCAATGGCTGTGTGCAAATTTAGATCAATTGCTCCAGCCACTGAGGAGAACTGGGCAGACAGTTTTGGCCTCACCACCACCACAGAGGTTCGTAGAATTATAGGAGGATATCAGCCACAGCTGCGTGAGGAAAAGGCATGGAAAATGGTAGTTTTCATTTCTAAGTAGTATAATTTTCATTAGTGAGGAACCAGCTGCTTTGAGTGACTGCTTTTAATCGTATTGGACTTTTTTCAAGATACTAATGATGCAGAACACGCGAAAAACAGGATACATTTGTTTCTATGAGGAGTATCCCCAAAATGTCAATAGAACTGTAACCAAATAACAAACCCCAGAACTGAACTCCAAAACTGCTTACCCAGAAAATAAGTTATTTAAATCAGGGGGAAGTACAAAGGAAAAGAAAGCTGTGCAGAATAGAATTAAGAAGAAAGTAACAGTGCAAAGCTGCCATAGAGATAAAACTCTGTCTTTATTTTATACCCATATTGCTGTGAAAGCCTGGCAGGGTCTACAAATCATTACCGATTATAAACCTAAAATGAATGAATGTTGCTAATGATTCTGCTGTCTTTACCAATGACTTAAACTGTTATTGTAGCTTTGACACTGTTCATTATGCATCACAGCCAGCTGAGGCGGTTGATAAAGTCACAAGTTTACTAGTTAGTGACATCAGGATTAGCCTGGATGAGGTTAAGAAGTTTTTACATCTTATCAGCGTTAAATCCCATAGTACAGATGGCATTCGCTCTGAGGTCCTGCGGTCAAGCATTGATTCACTCGTAGCGCCTTTCCAAAGGCTGTTTAGGCATTCACCGGATGCACGGGCAATCCCTGACCTGTGGAAAAGGTCTTTAATTGTACCAGCTGTGCCCAAAAAGATAAATGACCTATGACCTGTTGCCCTAACCTCAGTATGAAGTGTTTCGAGACGTTTGTGCTAAAACAACTCCTTGGGGTTAGGTAGGGCAATGAGGATGTGCTGCTCTTAAATGACCAACTGTAAATTTGAACACCTTGATCAACTTCACAATCTCACAAAGATTGTGTTTCTTGATTTGTCGCAAAATGGTATATAGGCCTACCATGGACACTTTTGACGAAAGGTTGTCTGAGGAGGTTAGGAAATAACAAAGCTCCATAAGCCCTGTCTGAGGGACTGCAAACACAACCAGATGGCAATTAATTAACAGAATGAGATGGCAAACACTTTATCCACTGTGTACGTCGCCCGGAATGGCAAGATCGCTGAGACATTAATGTCAAAGCATGTTGGAGGTTGATGAAAACAAACAGCGAAGATCCATGTTAAAATCATCGTTCCAGCAGTGTATGCAGTGGGCGGCCCTGTTTTATTCTTTCTCATACTGTACAACAGTGCCATAGACCAGTGTTTCTCAAACCTTTCAGGCCGTGACCCCCCAAAATAATCATAATTGAACTGGTGACCCCCCACCCTGATAAGCATTTTGTTTGACTTGGTTCCACAGATAAATATTGTGAAAATAGCTGATCTACAAGCTCTCAACGCCTCGCGCTGGGAGGCGTTGAGAGTTTGTAGATCGGCTATTTTCAAAATGTTTGCCTCTTTCTTATACTATTTGACAATTTGGCCAATGTTTGACCAGTTTTTATAGTATAGTTTGTTGATAAATGTTGATGCAGTAATGGTCTTGTTGAGGTATTAAAAAGATCACCTATAAAGACATGCCCAAAATAGGGAATTAGGGATGTATGGTAGAGTGTTAATACAATATAAGTAACACATTTGCAGAGGTTGGTCTCCCCACTCCTCCTTTGAGAAATGTAGACCCTGGTGTCAGGTATAGGACACCTACTGTCTGGTTGACAATGTCTATACATAACATGTACAGTATACACCTGCATATGATGCTAATGTTCTAAACATGTATATACCTGCTAATCCATACGTTACCTGTACACAGTATGTATATACAGTATATATATTTGTTTTATTTAACCTGTTTTTATCTCATTGTGTGTGTGTGCGTGCGTGCGTGCGTGTGTGCGTGCGTGCGTGCGTGTCAGAGGGGAGGAGGTGACAGAAATACACGTTATTATTCATTCACACGTGAAATTCTCAACAGATTGTGTTCAGCGGGCGGGGCGGGGAAAACTCATTTACAGAGGAAGAGAGCGAGAGAGAGAGAGAGAGAGAGAGAGAGAAAGAGAGAGAGACTGGCTCTTTGTCTGCCACCCCATGTGGGGTACAGTATGTTTGTGCAGTAAGTGGGCAGAGTGTGTGTGTGTGTGTGTGTGTGTGTGTGTGTGTGTGTGTGTGTGTGTGTGTGTGTGTGTGTGAGTGCGTGTGTGCGTGCCACAGTGCGCGCAGAGACGCACTCCACGCACACACGCACCCACAAGCAGAGAGTGTGATGCCAGACCTGTCAGTCATCCGCTTCACTGTGAGAGTGATTGGCTCAGTGGAACATCTGGTCATTTTGGTTGAATTGAGTGACATTTGGTGGCCTGTAGTTTAGCCAGTCATGTGTGACACCTCTGCTCATTTTACACTGTCCTGTATGGACGGGACCGCCACTCTTTTATGAAGGCGCAAAGCCTACAAGACTGGTTGACACTGAGGAAGATGCAGTAGCATCGAAACGTCAGTCTTGTATCCTTGGCACCTTAATAAAAGAGTCTTCAATTGTCCAAGCTGCTCCAGTGTCTCCTCTACATTCTACTCTATAGCAATGATTACGATCAGAATATTGTGCTTTGACCAGTGATATACCAGTGACAGCAGGTTTTTCAAATGTCCATATTCCACCAATGAGACGAACTAGTTACTTTGAAGTGAAATGGGTCATTCTGCATAATGAGTACTTTTACTTTTGGTACATTAAGTATATTCTGATGCAAATACTTTTTCACTTTTACTCAAGTACATATGTTATACCAGACTTTTACTTGTAAAAAAGTTTTCTAATTACATTGCGGTATTGATACTTTTACTTGATTAAAAGAAATTGAGTACTTTTTCCACCACTGGTAGTATCTATGACTCTAGTATCTAAGTACTGCTGGGGTTGAGTAGTTTGCCCACTACTGCAGAGAGGTATTGGAAGACGTCATCCAAAGGGCACCAGACACAAATCACAGGGTCTTAGTCATCCCCCAGACAGTGTTTACACAGACATTTGATCCAAGTGGTTCTCCAGAGGAGAAACCTTTGATTGATTCTCTATTACGGAGCAAAAATACAAAAGATGTCATTTTACAGAGAAGTGAAGTTGACATTATGCTCCATAATGCACTGGCCGCATCTGGCCCCTATGGAGATGAAAATAATAAATTGGGAAATGTGGGTTATTTCAAGCTGCATCCAGGGCCGGCCAGCCTGGTAAACCATTAAATGCTGAAGGAAGGAGAACAGAATCCACGTCAGTTAAGCCTGCACTCAGATATGCAAGGAAAATTGGGTACACTTTACTTAAAGTTCGGGTCTATAATGCATTATAATAATATTTATAATGCATTATTATAAATGTTTATAATCATGCATGACAACTTATAACAATGTTTAGAATGTATTATAAGTGCTGGTCATAATGCATTATAAGCTCAGTGAAACAGCACATTATAACACCAACAACTTATAGTTATAAAGTGTTTGTTATAAGTTGTTATGTATAATTATAAACATTTATAGTGTTATGTGCATTATAATGCATTAAGATGCATTACAATGCATTATAAATGTGATTATAATGCATTATAGACCTGACCTTAATATAAAGTGTTACTGAAAATTGTTTCGCTCGGCTCTCAAGCTGTAATCCCCACTGTGGCCATCTTTGATTTCTCAGGGCAGGGATACCAGAGCAGGTATGCATGGGACTTCAGCGAGAGCTTGAAAGCAGATAGCAACCAACCAAGGTGTATGGAAAGCTATCCCAGGTTCATGTACAGCTCCTCACAGCTGCTCTGTGATTGAATAATGGGAATTTCAGCAGTGACCGACAAAGGGTCCTTTGTTCGTAACCATAGCGGCCAGGCCCAGCAGCATATAGCCAATGTACTGTTATGATATATATTTTGTATTTTTTTCTGGCTTTGAAGAATAGTTTTCTTTGATCACATGCAACCAGCTGAGCTCCCTAACCTAAACCATTAAGACCTGGAACTGTGTCATTTTTAGATTTGAGCTAAAAAGCATTATTGGGCTATTCAAAAATAGCAGATATACAAGCTCATAGCGCGGCACCGAGTGCCGCGCTATGAGCTTGTAGATCTGCTATTTTTGAAAAATCATGAAAATGTGTGCAAATCTTTGAAATATATATATCAACAGAGGTTGAGAGGGAGAGCCGAGAGAGATGGGAGCTCAGGCTCACAAGATGCCCGGCGATGTGTGGGGCACCCTATCCCTGTACTCATTATCCTCTCCCTGGGTGTTAACGGGAAGTGGAGAGGGAGGGAGTGTGGAGCTGGTATAGGTGGGTGGAGGACGGCTGGACTAACCCAACGCTCCCAAGGGACGGGGGGAACAGATGGGGCCCCGTTTCCTCCACACAAATCACTGCCAATGAAGGTTCCCCACTGCTCCCCTGACCGTTTGGAGATGACACTGTTTGTTTACTCAACAAGGAGAGAGAGTTGACGGATAGGGAATGGATGGGAGATGGAGGTATTATAATTCATGAAGTGTCGGAAAGGACATGCTGTACTGTACAGCGGATCCGCTCTGTGGATGACGCGGAGTCTACCATGTCCCTTTGCCCGGCAGAACAGTGGTGGAAAAAGTACTACATTTGTTTACTTAAGTAAAAGTATCACTACTGCAATGTGGAAACACTGTTACAAGTTAAAGTCCGGTAATCAAAATGTACTTAAAGTACAAAAGTAAAAGTGCTCATTATGCAGAATGTCATGTTTCACAAGGTATCATAATTATGTATAAAATATATTAAAATCTTTTGAAAATAGCAGATCTGCAAGCGCATTGTGACGCGTTGTGAGCTTGGAGAGAAGTTTAAATAGGGCTGAAGTGGTTAATGTATGTTTTGTAATAATTAAAATCTACAAAGTAACTAGTAACTACAAAGTTTTCAAATAATTGCAGTGGAGTAAAAGTACAATATTTGCCTCTGAGATGTAGTGGAGTAGAGTAAGTAAAAGTATAGAAAATTGGAAATACTCCAGTAAAGTAAAAGTACCTTAAAATGTTACTTAAGTACAGTAATTGAGTATGCACTTAGTTACTTTCTACCTCTGCTGCAGAACAGAACAGTCATGAGGCAGGGCAAGGTGAGCTAAGGTTAGCAAAGGAACAATGGGCCAATTGTGTCAAAACAAACACCCTTTGAAAGGCATCTTATATAAATCAATATGGCACAGGTAGCCGGAGACCGCAAACAAACAAATTAAGGAACCTTCGCACACGTCTTCCTCACTGTTCCAGTCCGACAGAAATAGCAGCCTTAGGGCTGGGATAAGAGCAGTATATCCACCCGATCAGTATACGCCGTGGTGGGCTGTGTATACCTGTAATTAGCAGTGAAAAATATTGTGTGCCCGATCCCTGATGGATTAACTCAGGAAGTGATTCATTAACACATAAAAAACGGGAAAGCATCTGTGATTTTTTGTGATTTTAACTACTTTAAACCCTCATTTTATACTTTGGCTATTATAGAAAAATAGCAGATCTACAAGCTCACAGCGTGGCACAAAGTGACGCGCTATGTCACTTTGTACCTGCAATTTTTTTTTTATCGTGAAAATGTTTGCAAATCTTTGAATATATGTATATTTTTAAAGCAAACATTTGTGCCACGCTATGAGCTTGTAAATCGGCTATTTTTGAAAAATCGTGAAAGATTTTGCAAATCTTTGAATATATATATATTTTAAGCAAATTGTTATTCTTTGCTTCTGGGGGTCCATGGAACAGAATATTATGAGATGGGGGGTCCGCAGCAAAACACATATCATTTTGGGGGTCCTTGACATGAAAACCGTTAGGGTTTACAAGACATTTTGTAGAATAGGGCCTCAGGTCTCAATGGGTTAAAGTTGTCATTCATTTCAGTGTTGGCTGTCTCCTACCCACCCACCCACCCACCTGTCAGAGGGCCGGGGTACCTGGGAAAAGGAGTTGTCCACCGGGGACATCATTAGTGAGATGTCACCTGTTTCCCCTCTCCTCTCTCCTCCCCCAGACATAGGCAGCTCTTGTTAGAGAACAGTGGATTAATCCATGATGGGAAACTGACACTAATTAGTATTTTTTGGCCAAAACCCCCTCAGAGGTCCACGGAGACGTCGTTGCCATTTGATTCTCTGACTACATTGTAACTGTGTTTGTTATAGATGCTGAAAAGGAAAGAGAAGAAAAACATCACTTCAAAACAGAGTGATTGCATTTTAATGAAGAGTTATTAACAGGACAACTTTGTTAGCGTGGCACAGCCCCTGCTCTATTGACTATTAAGAGGGAATGTGAGAAGATGAAGATGTTAGAGATGAAGAAATAAGGCTATTATGGGTGGTGTGTTCTGCGTTGCTACTGTATGTAGTCATCATAATCAATTTCACATCAACTTGATCTCATGCAACCTTTTTTTTTTTATATATAATTTGTAGTTTTAACACCAACCTGCATTTTGAAATATATATTTCAATAATATTGAAAGTTGCATCTGTGGTTTCACTGTAAAGATATGAAATATTTACAAGCTTTTCTCAAATAGGTTTGAGAGGTTGTAAACCCTCATATAAAATGTGCTTGAGTAAAAACGCAATGAGTAAAGTAACATACCGTATATAATAGCAAAGGCACACAAAACTAATGGCAGGTAGTGTTGTTTGTATTCTATTTTTTTGTCAGGTCCTAAATGTTAAGTCTATTTAAATTAAGTCTTTCCAAAACAATGGCTCCTTGCGAGAGCTTCCCATGAGTGTACTGTAACTAACTTTAACAACAGCTTTCAGTCCCATCCCAAAGACAGTTACTAATTAGTACAGGTTGATATTAAGCTTCTTAAAGGGATAGTTCACCCCCAAAATGACTTTTTTCAATTAGTCACCTTGATGGAGACTTGAATTCATGGGTATTTTTTTGTTTTTGTCGCATTTCTGAGCCAATAATTTGTTGACCGGCAGCGGTCTCCTTTGTGTCTCCTACTGGAACCGCTGCCTACCGGTCCGCTGGTCATCAAATTATTGGCTTAGGGATGCGACAAAAAAATATATATATCCATGAATTCAAGTCTCTATGGGGTGACTAATCAATAGGAAAAAAAGTATTAATTTAAGGCTTGGCAGATTTGTCACTATAGCACAGCTAGGCTGTCTGTCTTCTTGTTTGTCCTTCAACCAATAAACCAGGCAGGAATGGAACAGATGCTGCCAAAACACGCACAGATATTATCCAATTTCCTACCTCCTGGGAGAGGGAAGTGTAGGGCTGTCCAACGATTACCAAATGTAAGTTGACGATTAATTGTCATACAAATAATTGCGATTAACGATTTAATTGTGTTTTTGGCATTGATCACTGGAACACATGAATACAAACTAAATCTCGGTTTGCCTTTTACGCCTCGTAATAAAAAATTGCACAGGTCAGATATGACGATTAACTTAAATATGAAAAGAGAATTACTGACACATTTAATAATTTTATACTTAAAAAAAGAAAGAAGAAATAGCTGATCTACAAGCTTACTTAGTGTTGAGTGTTGCTTACAACGCGTTTCCACAATTATTGGAAATGTTATTGTTTGAAAATGTATGAAAATATTTCAATATGGAAACGATTATGACGATTATGCAAAAGAATTGCGATTATCTCAAATAATTGCGATTAGACGATTATGTAATAATTGTGACAGGCCTAGGAAGTGGGGATCAAATAATGATAAAGCACATCTCTCACCCCTGTAAGTTCACATACTGCTGAGACGTGAGTGTAGACATCAACGAGAATAATACAACACAGAGAGAATCCTATAGATTAAGTGGATTAGTAAAAGATATGGTCATAGTATGACATTTAATGTCATGATGCCAGTGGTCATGTCAGTGATAATACTGTATGCACACACAGTAAAGTCCTAATTTAACCCCTTCAGTCCATTTTTGTTGTTCAGTATTTATACTATGGACAGTGTTTCCCTATCTTGCCTTACCGGTTCACGGAACAAGATCAACAAATGGAAACAAAAAATGTTTTGTCCATGAATGAAAATAGAACATAATTGAAACTAGTGTCCTGGAACAAAATTATTATTATTTTTTAAATTATTTTTTAAATCTTCCTTTAGTTCTTTACTATTTAAAGTTTTTCCTTCCTTTTTTCATGTTGCCTAAACCCTTTCTCATCACTATCTGTCAGGCAGACATTATAGAGCGAAATATATTTATGTTTATTTTTAGCCCACGTGAGATCTATTTAATAGACATGCTAGTGATCAATCTCTTGAGGCAGCTTGATCTTAACCACTTTCTGGGGCCAGAGGCGGCCTGTGGGACTAACAGCGCCAACGACACTGGCACAGGCCACTTTACACCAGTGGTTCTCAAACATTTTCATGTCAAGACATTTTCGGCCATGGCCCCCCATCACAATCACATTTTTTTCACGGAAAGCAATTCTTTTTTTCTTCACTTCATTCCACACCTTTTTAAAAGCTCTGTGGATGTATTATGTTACTTTTATTATACATTTTCATAATTGTTTTTATCTATATACACTAAATCCTGAGTTATCTTATTGAGTGTGGAGAGTGCAGCGCGCTGTGACGTGTTGTGAGCTTATTGTATATCAGGTATTTTCGATGTTTTGGTACTTTCACGTATACTTTTCTACTGAAGTCAAATTTTCGAGGTAACCGGTACGCTCGCAGCAAATATACATCTTTTTTTGCGGACCGCTCGCCCCTTGCAGTTCTGGTATTCTTGTACGGTATTCGTTTTACTGCGGTCAAGGTTAGGTATACGTTTAGGGTTAGGCATAGTTTTACTGAGGTTACGTTTAGGAATACGGTTAGGTTTAGGCATAGTTTTACTGAAGTTACATTTAGGAATAAGGTTAGGTTTAGGCATAGTTTTACTATAAGGTTATGTTTAGGAATAAGGTTAGGTTCAGGCATAGTTTTACTGAGGTTACGATTAGGAATACCTAGTGGCGACCGTTCCGAGGTCGTCGGATTTGACCCGGGGGCGAGCGTATTTTGGGACGAGCGTTCATATACAGGATTCTTACTTGTAACAATTTTTGTATTGTGGTGTTGCTAATTTTACGTAGTAAACATATGAGTACTTCTTCCACCACCACTGCTGACTGGCGAGACAGCAGATGGCCATGATACCCTGTTGCTAAGCAACCATTAATCAAACACCCTGAGCATGCCATGGTGCAAAAGGAAAAAACAGAAAAGGAAAGGAAAAGAAAAGTAAACAAACTGCTCGTTGAATTCAAATGAATGTAATTTAGCTTCAATTGGAGAGCATGTTGTTACGGGGCAGGGGGGCATGAGTATAGGAGCCCTAAACTCCATCACAAACAGATGCTGTCAAGGTCCGAGTATGTGAGCAAATTTAATTTGCTTTCAGTTTTTATGCACCACATATCTGGAACAAAGTCCCAGAAAGCTCTTTTAAATCAAAGCTAAAAAAACCTTTCTGTTAGCTGCTGATCATCCCTACAGTGAAAATAGCAGATCTACAAGCTCACAGCGCGTCACAAGCTTGTGGATCTGCTGTATGCTATAAATTATTAGATGTTTTTATTTAATTTATTCAATACTTTTGAAAAAAGTATTCATTATCTTTTGAAAGAATTTAAAACATTTTTAATGTAGGAAACAAAAAAGCGAAATTTACTCGCGACCCATAAAAATAGTTTGGGAAACAGTAGAGGAAGCATGAGGTGGGAAAAGCTGGATACACTAAACAGATCAAACTGCAGGAACGGTAGGAGCTGGAGTGAGAACTTGTTTAATTAATACTGAATTGAGTTGCTCACACAAGGAAAATTGATGACAAGATTATGAATGCTCAAATGATGCGGATGAAGCACAAAGCTGACCGAGGCGAGAAGAAAGATGAAGTGTGTGTGTGTTGGAATTATCTTGAAAGAAGATGTCCCAAAAGATGTTGTTAAACCCAGGAAAATGAGTGAAACGTGAATGCATTGGGAATGGATAATGGTGTAATCTGCATGTTCACACCATGTACACAGCATGTCAGCCCTTCCACTCTTTTCCTGGCATCTGGAGCTTTGGGAGAAAGAAATGTCAGCCCTTCCAGTCTTTTCCTGCCATCTGGAGCTAGTAGATTGGCAATCCTTTTGCAAAGAGATATGGTGTAGACGGAAAAAAGCGTTTCAAGAGCCAACTCAGGTCCAGTTTACTAAATCTAGAGGTTTTAAGTGGTTAACTGTAGCCTACAGTGCCAGTACAGTGGCAATCATAACATGGTTTTGAACCTAAGTGTTTCGCATGAAAACCCAAACATCTACCACTCACTCATCCAAACATTGTTGCCTTCCGGCATCAGGGAGGGCTAGTCTAGGACAGGGGTCCCCAACATGTGGTTTGCGATGCCAGTACGAAGGAAAAGGAGTTTTATTTTATTTTATTTATATATTCACAACCATTGTGTATCTGTCTGTAGGACAGCTGCCCTCAAGGCAGTCAATCCAATTGAATTCAGTTCAATTCAATTCAATTCAATTAAAAGGGGCATGGGAAACATAATTTATGTTTAGGTCATCAAAGGAAGTGTGGAATAAAAGTTATAATGAAATATGTAAAATATGTAAATAAAATGGTTTGTAGGCTGTTAAACATTGTTAGAAAATGTTGCTCATTTTCCAACACATTTTGTGTGCAGCGGGTGCACAGTGTGTCTTCTCTTGGGAGCCAGGTATGCCTGTGGCTGCCTTTCTCAATCGCCAGACTGTGCTCACTAATGTACATCCTTAGTTTTAGATCAGTCACAGTGCTCAGATATTCTGTCACTGTGTATTCTCTGTTTAGGGCCAAATACATTGCATTCCAATTTGTTCTGGTTTTGGGTTGATTCTTTCCAATGTGTCAGATAGCCTTCTGTTTGTTTGGCTTTGTCCACTGCGGTTTCTGTCTGGTTCAGCTTGTGTTTGTGCAAAGAGTACCAGAACCAGCTGGATGAGGGGGCATCTCTCTATAAATAGTACCCGAGAAAGAGGCAACATTTTTGAAAATAGCAAGATCTAAGTGAGCTATTTTACAAAAAAAACATATATCTGTGGAACAGAGTCAAACAAAATGTAATGCCTCAACCCCTATAAGCCCAAGTGCTTGTCAGGGTGGGGGGGGCCCAGTCCAAATATAATTTTTTGGGAGGGTCGCGGCCTGAAAAGGTTGAGAACCACTGGATTAGGCGACAAGTCCCCCGGCATACTAGCTTGGAAACCAGACAAATCTGCCAGTGAAAAAAAGCAAAGTTGTGGGGCACCAATCAGGACCCAGTATGCAAAAATGCCTCGGATTTATCACCAGAGACATTTTTTTAATCCGCCCTCTTGGAAATGCAGGTTCCACACAAGAGATTCCAGACTAATAAACTCAGATTAACTAAACGCAGTGATATTAGTCCGGCCATGCCAGGCTAGCTGAATACTAGCGTCATGTCCAGGGGGTGTACTTGCACACCATTGCTGGGGGATGTACATGATGTACATCAAGCCGCCTCGCGCTACAGAAACAGGAGATAGGCTCCTGACCTATGGGCCACATGGCTCGGGAACCATTGGTTCCCATGGCTACTTACTTACTATGAAGCTACAATTGAGTGAAATACGGAAACTATAATGCAATTCATTTCATTACTGCAAAACAAATTATGATCACAAAAGCACTCCATGGCTCACGGTAATTTGTTATTTTGATTCTTACTATGTGCACTGAGACTCCATTATGAATCTCCACGGGCGGCACTCCCCTCAAATCTTTTTCTCTTCTCATTTCTCATAAACCACTTCATTCATCATGTTATCAAGTGATGAAAACACCGCTCTCTACTGGAAAGAGAGAAGTGCCGCTAAATTGCTTTTGAGAAATTGCAATGAGATCTGGCAAAGCACTGACACTCTCTTGCCTGGCTGATGAGGACGTGCTCATACATGCAAAACGTGGGATTACCACCTTTTTAGATGGTCTGTCTTAAGAGAGGACATTGGAGAGGCTGCTAAGAGAGTGTGGGGAATAGCTGTGCAGAGATATGAACCCAAACCAAGTGCCGATGTATGGATGATGCTGCTCTGTGTGTGTGTGTGTGTGTGTGTGTGTGTGTGTGTGTGTGTGTGTGTGTGTGTGTGTGTGTGTGTGTGTGTGTGTGTGTGTGTGTGTGTGTGTGTGTGTGTGTGTGTGTGTGTGTGTGTGTGTGTGATGATAAAACGATCATGCAAACCTTTGAGTAGCAAAACAGAAAATCAAAACCAGTTGGGAATTAAGCCCTACTCACTCAGATATGAAATCAAAGCATCTTACTGTGGCTCCTTGTTTCCCATGATAGCCTCTACACTTGTTGCTTCAGTACTTTAAAACATTTCAGGCCATGACCCCCCATATTAATCATATTTGAACTGGGGAGCCCCCAAAATAATCATATTTGAACTGGGGACGCCCCACCCTGACAAGCACTTCACAATATTGTGAAAATAGCCAAACTACATGCTCACAACACCTCGCACTGCGAGGCATTGTGAGCTTGTACAGTAGATCGTCTATTTTCACAATTTGTGATAATAATATTAATATTTGACAATTTGGCCAATGTTTGACACATTTTTATAATATACTTTGTTGATACATTTTTACACAATAATGATAATGTGTAATCATTCATTTTAGAGGTATTAAAATGGTCTTAAGAGTCCTTAAATTGTCACTTTAGAAATGTGCAGATATACCCTGTACACACTTATACTGTATGTTGGTAAAACAATGTTGCACATTAAGCAAATCATCTGCACCCCCCCCTCCCAAAAAAAAATTTGAGGATTCCCCTGGGGGTCCCGACCCACAGTTTGGGAAGCCTTGCCTTAAACCATATGTCACTGTTTTCCCAAAACAGATGGCTACGTGGGGCTTTTTTATTCAGGCGAAGGAGACATTACCCAAGTTATTTCATGTACATTTGCATAGCCTATCTTTCAATCTACCACCTCGAGAAAGTCATAAAGTGGTACAACAGTGTTCACACCGTTGTTTAGATTAACATCTAAAGAGCACAATTAAAAATGTGCAAGTTGAGTCACAAAGGAGCCTGCCTGCTTGCTCAGGGGATAAATTGAATCTTGAAATATTCGTGTCAGATCGTGTGTCTAGGTGAGACATGACGCTTGACATCTAAATGTCTCATAGAAGACAAAATACAACCACCCAAATTGTATGTAGTTAGTTATATTGTTCTAACATACTCTACCATACAGATTGGACAAAATTGCATTTTATTCAGAAAATAAGTTGCATTGTGCAGCTTTAATGTAAGAGCAAAATGTCTATGTCCATAATAACAGGTAGTCAGTACAAAGAAACACCCAGAACATAATACATATTACACATTTAAATGGTAACTAAAGGCTCTAAAACTAACAATATCCACGTGAGAGAATACCATCTTCTTCTTTTGTGTATCATCCTCAAATGTCCAACTCAGTATCGTGTAGCCACGACCTAGTCTCTGGTCCAAATTGGAAGAGGCCGGCCTCCGAAGGTGGTCTGTGCAAGGGGCAGGTGTTAATTATGTGTTCGGCAGACTGCTTAGGCTCGCCGCATCTCGCATGCTGCACTGTCTGCCTGCCAATCCCCTTTCTTCATAGCTGATTTGAAGCAGCCGACCTCAGTGCGCAGGCGGTTCAATAGGGTTCATTGCTGGCGTGGTAGGTCCTTCAACGCCATCTCCCAGGCCCCAGCAGACTCCCTCTCCTGCTTCCAGGATACTGCCGGCCATGCAAGTCCTCCGGGATGGAGCGGAGCATCTCTTGTGCCGCCTTGTTGTAAGGGTGGCGGGACTTGAGTCTGTTTGGAGGCTCTGTTTCCACTGTAGTGTTGTGCAGGGAGAGCGAATACCATAAGTTCCATGAAAGGGAGAGGCTTGAGTAAAGTATACTATCAAATCAGTGCTCTGCAGATGTGAGTAAAATTAATGTTCTGATGGTTTCTGAATACTTTATTAGTCAGAAATATAAACTGCATGAGGTACAGTCAGGCATTTAGGCTAAAAGGATAACACAAAAATGTCCTGGGGACTTGTCTCCATTGTGGTCCTATGTATTCAATTCATCAACCTAGCATAACAAATACAAAACACAATGTACAAAGGAGAAAATGGAAAAAAGGAAAGACGTCGGCAGTGAATGACACCTCCTTTCTATGGGAAATTGCATTTACCTCCCATTGTGGTCTCCTGATAGATAGTTTCTCAGGCTAGTTTTGAAAGAAACCAGTGATTCACATCTTTTAATGGATGCTGTCAGGGCATTCCTCATTTTGGTGGCAGAATAGTAGAATGAGAATTGTCCCATGTCTGTTCTATATATGGGTTGTACCAGATCGTTGATCATTACTCAAGTAAATCGGCTGTTGTTGGATCAATACTATGACACAGGAGTTTCATGATGAATACGTCAGCACACTTCTCGTTACATCACCGCCTACTGTAATGAGTTGTAATGAACTGAGCTTGACTGATACCAGCCTCACTGACAGATTGAATATATCTATATATCAATATATAAACATGTCTCGCTCCTCTTTCCAGTAACCATTAGTTCCCATTGATCTGTGTCATTTTTTAGCTACATATCTTATTATACAATTGGGAATAAGGCGCATGCGCGACCTGGTGTGACTCGGTAGGTTACAGTTAGGTTACAGTTAGGTCAAAGTTGCATCGGCAGAACTGCCCATGTGCGTAGCAGGCCGAACTGCTAGTACAGCACATTGGTTCTCAAAGTGGGGTCCTTCGGGGCGTGTAGGGGTCCCCAGCAAAAGTAGTTAATATAGTGTCACAAACATTTTAACCACTTCAACCATATTTTATACTTTTTCCACAAGGTGACACCGCGTCAGTTTGTGCCGTACTATGAGCTTGTAGATTTGCTATTTTTTTTTTTTTTTAAATATATATATATATATAATTCCAAAGAATTAGAGAACCTTTTCCAACAATTCTTTGCTTCTGGCCAATCCTTGGAACTAAATATTTTTGACATGGGGGGTCTGCGGCCATATACATATAATTTTGGGGGTCCTTGACATGAAAAAGTTTGAGCACCACTGATATAGCAACATAAGTTTTTCAGAAAATACATTTTTAGAATCGGCCTTTACTCTTGGTCTTAATGGGTTAATTCGTACATATTGTAGCTTTGCGGTTCTTGTGGTGCTCTCTCTGCCTCTGGCCAGTGGCCAGGATCCACAATCAGTCATGATTGCGTCAGCTGCTCAAAGGGTGGTCAGGGTGCATGCTGCAATGTATGAAAGCTGATGAAAGGTTTCAGGACAATTCGAAGGCAGTTCAATCAAAGTCTCTGCAGTTCAAGGCAAGAAATATATGGCTGATCTTTGGCAACACCTCCTGTGTTTGTTTGTTTTTGACAGAAATAACACAACTTTGCTGTACCACAATAAAGAAATGAAATACAAAGGGGAGGGGGGGGGGGGGTGTTCCAGGGGGTCCCCAGCAAATAGTAGTTGGCAAGAATTTCCAGAAAATAGTAGTTGGCAAGTATTTCCGGGTCAAGGTTTGGTTTTTTCAGAAGGGGTGTAATGATGGACGTTTTTTAAAGCAGATAGAACATGGCCGGCTTGGAGGGATTTTCTGGGAATGGTTTATGGCTGTGGTGATGATGAGGGGACTTGGCATTTTTGTGAGTTTTTACCAGAGCTGTGGACAAGGGGTCGTGCTGCATAGCCATTGTTACTCTCTTTCAAAATTGGAATGAGCCCCTTAAATACAGTTCCATGTTGGGCTTTGTTAGCCCACCATAGGGGTTATAACATAATAGACCAAGTGACATTGCAATTGTTTGTTTCCTTTTTCTTTTACGATCAGGGTGAGGAACTGTCCTATTGTTGTAGGTACATCCATTTCCAGGGTGCTATTCCATTGAAAAGGCCATTCACTGAGGCTGGAAACATGATGTTCTTCAGCTGTTGTATTGATTTTCTTTAATACGGAATAGTGAAGATATCAATCACGGCCTTGTCACTCATTAGACTCAGGCTGCGCGTCTACCATAGAAACCCAGATACCTCATTGGCCTCTGCAGTTCATTGTAGCGAACTGACTAGTTGCTGCGCGGCTGCCTCTTAAGAAAAGACCCACCCCACCTCCCCACGAAGGAGGCGTCTACCTTTATACGTCTATGGTGTCTACACCATAGACGTATAAAGGTAGACGCCTCCTTCGGCTCTGAAGCGTTCGTATCTCGGGCGCGCTTCCTTGTTCCGCAGGGCTAACCTATCACTTCCTTCCGTTTCAGCAGGGCAGGCTGGAAACTTCCGTGTGCGTCACAGAAGGGGGGGCGTTCGGTAGGCCAATCAGAGGCAGGTGGGGCGGGTCTTTTCTTAAGAGGCAGCCGCGCAGCAACTAGTCAGTTAGACGCGCTGTGATTGGCCAGTAGTCAACGCAATGTGATTGGTCAGTAGTCAAACAGCCCTGCGGAAGTATTGATATACCAGTCGCTACAATGAACTGCAGAGGCCAATGAGGCATCTAGGTTTCTATATCTATGGTCTACACTGCCTACGTCCTGGTGGGGGCTCCTCCTCTCCTCTGGCAGGTGAGTCAGTAGGATACAACAGTAGTGACAACACAGGAATGTGTGTGGGGAGGAATCAATTGGCAAAACGACTAAATTGGAGAAAAAGGGGGTAAAAAATTATTGGCTACTCTAAAAAACAAAATAGATGTCTCACTTGACTGTGTGAAAAAGTGATTTACTGAAGTTCTGTAGGCCTACTTAATTACAATTTTGAGGTACTTTTACTTCACTGGAGTATTTCCAATTTGCATTACTTTTACTTTTAGTCCACTAAATCTCAGAGGCAAATATTGTACTTCTACTCCACTATAATTATTTGACAACTTTAGTTACTAGTTACTTTGTAGATTGAGATTATTGCAAAACATCAACCACTTCAGACCTACATATACTTCTACATGCGTTGTGAGCTTGTAGATCGGCTATTTTCAAATGATTTATATACATTTTGTAAAGCTGTGAAATGTGACATTCTGCATAATGAGCACTTTTACTTTTGTATATGTACTTTAAGTATATTTTGATGCCAATACTTTTGCACTTTTACTCAAGTAAATGTTGAATACCGGACTTTTACTTGTAACAGAGTATTTCTTCGTTATGGTATTAATACTTTTACTTAAGTAAAACATGTGAGTACTTCTTCCACCACTGGAAAAGTGGTTAATAATCTTCCATCTACACCAGCCAGCTCAGGTTGAGGCGGCATGGAGCATTACCAGGTAATTCCATGTGACAGCTGAAGCCGAAGGGAATAGTGACGGTGACTTTGACGTGGGAAAATGTCGTGCCACCACCGCTGAGATTGAACAGCAGTAGAATCAATGGGGAGCTCACCTCATGAAAAATGGATGAAAGGTGTTCTCCCAACAACTTAAATTCCAAACCTTCAAACAAGACGTACAAAAAAAAGGTTTAAAAGTGTATGTATAGGTGAAAATCATATAGTGTTTTATGTTCAGTAGACGATAGATTCAGAAAGTAGATGGGTACACAATAGGCCAAATACTTTCATGCTCTTTACTCACAATGTCAGTCCCAACTTCCAAGGACATGAGAGGATGTTAACAATCCATAGAAGGCACATTTTTGCTGCTCTAGCTCATATGGTGGAATCATGTATAATTATATAATATATACGACTATGTTGCTGGCTCAAAGCAAATCAGCATTTTGATCAATTCTATTATCCGAAAGAAAATGTGGGTAATAATAGCAAAACGTTACTTTTCAGAGAAATCTACAGAAATAGAGTTGGCAACTGTACTTGGACAGTTTTTCCCCGTCTATTCCCGATCTCTTCGCCAGAAATAGCCGAACTACAAGCTCGAAGCGCGTTGCGAGCTTCTAGATGTGCTATTTGTGGCGAATGTTCCCCCCAGAATAGGCACGCTGGGGTAGGTTCAAGTGGTTAAGATCTACAGGACCTGTTTACAGTCGTGGGTAGGTGTTGTTATACCGGCTTCTATCTGACATTAAGCAAGGTTAGGTGATGAGGAATGTTCTCATGCGTTAGAGGACACGGGCATCAAAGACCCGGTCCCTGTGGAGAGGATGAGACCCCTGTGTTTCATCATGTCTGCTGGTAGAGGCAGAGTCAATAACACCTTCAATCTCTAATCTCTTTCTCTCCCTCGTACTGTATTGTACTTTTAAAGCTGCTTCGTGCAACAATTCGCACAGTCACAACAAGGCCTAAAAATACTGAGCACTATAATTATAGATTATCACATGGGCGTTGTTGTTGCCCAAAGTTATCCAATCAAGACAGCTGGGCCCGACAAGGCTGTACGCATAGTAACCAGAACGCTCGCCCCGAAACACACTCGCCCCCATATATTCCGCGGAACGCTTGCCCCCAGCGGTTCTTGTATTCTTGTATTAGTTTTACTGAGGTTACGTATAGGAATAAGGTTAGGTTTAGGCATAGTTTTACTGAGGTTACGTTTAGGAATACAGTACCTGGTGGCAACCGTTGAGAGGTCGCGGATTTGACCCAGGGTGAGCGTGTTTTGGAGCGAGCGCTCTTGTATTCATACGCAACCATTCTGTGAACCATCCAACGTCGCTAGTTGTTTTGCGCTCTGCTTGCGCTGATTGGTCAGCTACTGCCACATCCCTATATGGCTGATACAGCTTATCATCCTCTTGGTCTTTTTATCACTCACCTCAGTGAGTGATAAAACTCGTGTATGTGTGTGTGTTTGTTGTGTATGTGTTAAGAAGACATAACATAATGCTACCGATCAATATGTGCACATGCCAGCTGTCCATGTTGCTGTTTTCTAGAGTTATATGCCTATATGCCAAGCCCAGCCTTCTGCAGTTTACTTTTAAAATATATGGCAATCCATCAATAGAGAGATATATATATACAACAGTGTAATCATGCATGTACTCATGTGAAAGTGTTTAAGATTTATTACAGTATAGCTCAGGCTTGGCTTTTTATGGTACGCCTGATTGCTCTGTGCCCTTCGGAGATCCAACCTCAATATTTCTTGGGCGTGAAGTAAAATTTTGCATGCTTACAGTACCTTGCAGCATGACTTGCTCCAGAAATTTCAACGGAATGGTAATTTCCCCTTCCCACAGAGGAACGAATGCATGAGTTAAAATTGCTTGACCCCGCTCCTTACCTTCCTGCCACAACAACTTAACAACCAAAATGTCTTTATAGTACGGCTTCAACGTCAACATCATGAACCTGTTAAGTTTGCAAAACAGCCTGTCTGAATACGTTATTAGAAGTTTGCAGAAAAAAGCACGTGAAGGTACAGTTCAATACAAGGTCAGCTAATCTGTCTGTCTGTCTGTAACCTTGATGAGGGTGGCTGTGGCTCAGGAGGTAGAGCAGGTCGGCCAATGATCCGTGGGTCGGCGGTTCGAATCCCGGCTCCTCCTCCTGTCCACATGTCGAAGTGTCCTTGGGCAAGACACTGAACCCTACACTGCCTCCAATGATTCGGTCGGCGCTAGCTTGCCACCATTGGTGTGTGAATGTGGGAAAAGTGGGGACGCTGGCGTCGAATGTTCGCCGCTCCACCTCCCAATGTCCCCTCCCTGAATGAATGAATGAACCATTGTAAGAGCGCTTTGAGTAAGTTTGAGTACTTAGAAAAGCGCCATAAAAATGCAATTCATTATTATTATTATTATTTACATTTTCTAATCATGCAAAGAAAACGATATAGACCGGAATCAATGTGGGTTCTATTTGGCAGCCTAAACTTTCTTCGCCAGCAATGTCGCCACCTGTCAATACATGTATTAATGGCTCACTGTTGTTGGCTTTCGAGGCCAGTGGTTCCACAAATGCAAAGCTGACCACATTAATTTTAGGTGATAATTGAACTAGCATTACCTTACACTAGCGCATTCACGGGGAATAGTGATTTTTAGCATTCGACTTATTCGACCCATAAGTATTTGAATATTCGATTAATCAATTTGATTATTAAAGTAATTTAAAAAAGAAAGAAAAAAAATATTATAATTTTTTTTGGGCCAATAGCAATGACGACTCGACTCAAGGAATGCGAGTCGACACCAGGCTCTTCGCCCGACGCGTCGACTTTCAGGGGACAGCCCTAGGCACAACCTACCTCACATACAGTATGAAATGATTTGACAACAATCAACCATGAATGGATTAGGAAAACTACCAACACCAGAGCGTGTCTGCTGTAGAAAAGCCACTAAAAAAAAGAATATATATATATTTTTTTTTGTAATAATCGACTTTGATGTACAGTCGTCAAATAGTGGTTTGATAGTCGAATATTCGAATATTCGATTATTCTGTTAATGCCCTACCTTCCACTCTTTAAAAACCATTCTAATCAACACAAAGCCTGTGTCCTCACTGTAGCTAAGACTGTATGGAATTACCCGACTATTCCAATGAGTCATTGTACGATTTGACACAAAGAGAAAACCTACCGTACATGATGAGCATACTTTTACACAGAAACCGATGAAAGGCAAACATCTACTTTGTATGTACTGTATGTGTCTCTGGTCAAATTAAGCACATCAAAAGCACTGCCCCAGTGATTCATTCTTGTTTTCCTTGGTCAGGAATTTGTAATTGTGTTTCATTAAAACCACGGCCACCTGCCATGCTTTCCAGCTCATTAGTAGCCTGGTACTTAAGCGTGGATTAGAATATCATTATAGCCTTATGAGAACACAGGTGACCGGTCCAGGTTGGGGGGGACTTAACAACACGCCAATCCAGCGTTCACTGTTGAATATCAATGAGCCCCCGCCCCAACACGCCCCCCCACCACCACCACCAACACCACCAACACCAACACCAACACCACAGACTGTGCAGACTCGTATAGAGCCAACATATTGTCGGGCAGAAACCTCCTATCTCCATATTCTAACTTAAATTAGTGCCCTACCTGATCATACTAACAGCGTCACACAAAAGCATCAAAAGTAGCAGATCCTTGGCCTGGGCCGCAGCGTGGCGGTCCAGGCACCCTAGGCTGCAATGCCAGCCTGACAGCGTGTCGCGGGTTCGACTCCCGTTCCCGACGACCTTTGCTGCGTGTCACCCCCCCATCTCTCTCCCCATTTCCTGTCAGCCTACTTTCCCTATCCCTCTCTAATAAAAGGCATAAAAAAAGCCACAAAAAATATCTTTAAAAAAAAAAGTAGCAGATCCACAAGATCGAAACACGGCCCGAAGCGACGCGTTTTGAGCTTGTAGATCTGCTACCTTTGCTATTTTTTTTTTTAGTCCTGAAAAGTCTTGAGTGAGGTTTCCACGCGACATGCAGAGACGATAAATTACTATTTCGTTTTCTTTAATCTTTTGGTCCACACTTAATGATAAGATCATGCTCTGAAAGAGTAATTTTTTGTCAATATGTGTCAAGGCTAATACGCTCCTGAACAGAGTTCAGGATTGAGACAGAAAGAACATCATAATTTTTTAATGTTCATCATTACTATTCTTGTCCTCCTCCGTAGCTAGCTAACCTCGTGCTCCATGTCAGACATATAGTCACGAGTTTCAACATTTCGCAGCCGCGCTCAGAAATCTCTTATATTGCCGTTTTCATCCACTTAGAGGCCTCGGGAGAATTACAGTATGAGAGCTTAGACCGGTTGTCATAGGACCGAATTTCCCAGACATATACCAACTTGTCTGTCTGTCTGTCTGTCTGTCTGTCTGTCTGTCTGTCACACACACACACACACACACACACACACACACACACACACACACACGCACGCACGCGCGCGCGCGCGCGCGCGCATACGTAAATATGGTCAATGAGCCTTATTCACATCATGAAGTCAGTGTGAATATGGCTTATTGGTATAAGAAGGGAACAATTCACCTTTCACAGAAATAGATGGAACTCTAACAGCCATTTACTGAATGTGATGGCTGGCTGTCTCCATGCACTAAACCCACACATATTTAGCTATTCAATAGAGGCCCCACTAGTCTCTATCGACTTGATCCGTGAAGAATGTTCTGCATAACATGAGACCTTTCACCACTATTCGGCTGAATGGATGGCGTACAGCAATTGACAGGAAAACACTGAGTAAGAAAACATCTTGATGGGTGTGTGGGAGAGTGTAATTGAATGGCTTGATATTCTCAGCGGTGGAAAGTTACTAAGTACATTTACTTAAGTAGCCTAATTTTTAAGTACTTTTATTTTTCCAACTTTTTTTTTTATACTTTTACTTTTATTCCACTACATCTCAGAGTCAAATATTATACTTTTTACTCCACTACAATTGTTAGACAACTTTAGTTACTACTGTAGTTACTTTGTAGATTTGGATTATTATTACAAAACATACATTAACCACTTCAGCCCTATTTAAACTTTGGCTATTTCCATGAAGATTGTTATACATTGTATACATTTGAAACCTGTGAAATGGGACATTCTGCATAATGGGTACTTTTACTTTTGGTACTTCAAGTATATTTTGATGCCAATACTTTTGTACTTTTACTCAAGTACATTTTTTATTCTGGACTTTTACTTGTAACGGAATAATTCTACATTGCAGTATTGATACTTTTATTTAAGTAACATTTTACCACCACTGGATATTCTTAAGAGAACATCCGGAGGAGCAATCCCTTCCTCACCAAGGAGCCGGCCTTGCTCCCTATCCAAGCTTCAGTCATCTCCAGGCTTGACTAGTACAACAACTCTCTCCTTGCTGGTCTGCCTGTATGCTCTCTTAACCCCTTCAGCTGATCCCAAAATGTTCACATCTCAGTTGCTACAGCAGTTGCTACTTGGGTCCAATTCAAAACACTGGTGATGACGTACCGATTTAGGTGACTAATGATAATAATAGGAGCATTAAGTTAGTTTTATCGCTCGGGGAGCAGTTAGAGGTTAAGTGTCTTGCTCAGGGACACTTCGACAAATTGCTGAGGCCTGGAATTGAACCTGAGACTTTTGGCTTCCCAGGTCCTCTAACCGTTCAGCTATGGCCACCCCATTACTATGGGCATGGCACCCCGTTACCTTCAGGATATGATCCACACCCCTTCCTGCACACTTTTAGATCAGCTAATGACTGTCTCTCCTTTCCCTACTACACTCTAGTTCTGGTCCATAGCATTAGTTCTCTCTGCTATGGACCAGAGCTAACTACACTCTATGTTTCACACAGTATAATCTGGTATTCCATTTTCATCATTTCCATTGAATGCACTTGACTAGGAGAAAGAATGCCCATGAAAATAACAATATTATTTCATACGCAGAACAACTTTTATAATCTCAACTAACTGCAACGGTGTTTCCAGGTAACCTACATTTTGCTTTTACAGGCATCAAATGAAGCTAGCAGGTTGTATGGGTAATAGCATGTAGAAATATCATTATAATTAGCTCAGCTGAATATAGTGATCGCAGAAGGTAACACAGCTAAATTTAATAAGCTACATTAATGTGCCAATAAGAAGGGGATATCATATTTTAAATGATAATGATTGGATTTGTGGTTATCACGCACATCTTGTATTACCAGCTAATTGGACAGGTTCATTCTATATTGGGTTTATGTTGCCTCACATCGGCATAGAGCCTGATTTTAAATACGTGTAAAATAAATCAAAATGAAATTAAAATAGTGCAGACCCTATAAATTACATTGTGTGAGGACAGCAACACTGGGTTTATTCCTTTGTATGCAGTAAAGTAACTACAGTAAGTACATTTACTCAAGTTCTGTACTTAAGTACACTTTTGAGGTATTTTCACTTTCAATACTTTTACTTCTACTCCACTACATCTCAGAGATAAATATTGTCCACTACAATTATTTGAAAACTTTGGTTACTACTGTAGTTATTTTGTAGATTTAGATTGTTATTAGCCTACAAAACATTTACCACTTTAGCCCTATTTAAACTTTGGCTATTTGAAAATAGCAGATCCACAAGCTCACAACGTGACGCGATGCGACACGTTGTGAGCTTTTTCAAAGGTTTTTAGCGGTGCCAACCGCTCTACACTTGGCTTTTACTCCGTGTCTGTGTGTCCGTATGAGCCCGGGATGAGCACGGGATTTTAAACAGCTATAACTCCAGTTTGCAGCATGCCACCAAGTCCACATTTGGTATGTGGACTTACACCACCAATAGGCACGAGCATGAATTGATTAAGTTATCAAAGAGGGGTCCAGGGACCCCCAGCGCCCGTATGAGCACGGGATTTTAAACAGCTATAACTCCAGTTTGCAGCATGCCACCAAGTCCACATTTGGTATGTGGACTTAGACCACCAATAGGGACCAGCATGAATTGCTGAAGCCCCGCCCCCTCTGTCTTCCCATTGGCTGGCCTTCAAACAGCCATAACTCAAGTTCGCAGCATGCTATGGAGTACAAATTTTGTACATGGACTAAAGCCAGCAATAGGCACTAACTGTCATTACTTAAGCCCCGCCCCCTCTGTCTGCCCATTGGCTGGGCTTTAAACAGCCATCATTCCAGTTTGCAGCATGCTACCAAGTACAAATTTGGTAAGTGGACTCAGACCACCAATAGGGACGAACTGAAATGAGTTAAGGCCCGCCCCAAAGGCACCGCTTCCTTCACACAGGGTGTGATTTTTTTTATACACTTTAGACATATGATAACTTGTGAAACGGGACATTCTGCACAATGAGTACTTTTACTTTTGATACTTAAAGTATATTTTGATGCCAATACTTTTGTACTTTTAGTCAAGTACATTTTGATTACCAGACTTTTACTTGTAACAGAGTGTTTCTGCACTGCAGTATTGATACTTTTATTTAAATAAAAAAATGTAGTACTTTTTACACCGCTGTTTGTGTGCTAATGTGTGCAATGTGCAAGACATGACCATGCTTGACACTGAAATCGAATACGTGTTGAATATGACAATTGCTACTTAATTAGAGAGTATTATTGGATTAATGACCGGGGAGATGTGTGCAATCTAATTGGCACAGAATGCTTAGCTCGTATCCCTGATGCCTTGTTTATTCATTTATTTATTTATTTGTTTGTTTCTTTATTTATTTAGATCTACTTTGTCCATGTCATGCGACATCAGATCACATGCAGCAAGATAACACATAGCCACATATCCAAGACAATAATATACATACAACACATAGTTCCTAATACACATATAGCATCTAAAGTGTCTCAAATTGTTGAACACCATCTTTTGGGTAGAGATGATCTTGAAAGCTGCAATGCCGTCTAGTCATGTTGTGAGTTCAATGTTTGAAATCTTTGAATTATTTCTAATACGTCTACTGCTACTATGTTCCTCTAGTTCCGGGGTCTTCAATAGGGGGTCCGGGACCCCTAGCGGGTCCTCAGAGTCACTACAAGGGGGCCACCATATCTTTGTGAGATAGGATTTTTTTTTACATTAACCACTTGAACCCCAGCATCCCTATTCTGAGGGGAACATTATCCAAATAGCTGATCTACAAGCACACAACACCTCGCGCTGCGAAGCCGAGGCGTTGTGTGCTTGTAGATTGTCTATTTTCGGCAAAGTGGTTTGGTGTAGCGGGAAACATTAGCAGACCAAGTACAGAGTGAAAGTAGTGTTGATGGTTTAAGTGGTTAAATGTCTGAAAATACACATGAACCCAACATACACTGATGATAGTGGTATCAAACAAGTCTATGAAGTTATCTATGAAATCTATCATCTCTCTCTCTTAGCCAGCGGGTCCTTGCATGGGCTGAAAAACGTTGCTCTAGTTAGATAGTATTGATCGCCGTGGGGGGAAATAATTCAGGTGTCATCACAGCACCACAATAAGCATGAAAAACAGGACAGATACAGGGAAGACAGAGATACAACTAAGATGATTGGAAATAAAATCAAACGAATAAAGACTAAAAATCTGAATACATTTTCAATACGTTTTTTTTTTGCTATAAGACAACCCCAAAACCACCTCCAGAGGAGTAAGAGAAAACAGTGAGATATCCAGGAGATATTATATTGTATTGTACTGTACTGTATGTGAAGAGGGGGTTCATTCCAGTCACTGAAAAACAACACCTGCGTCTTACGGTCCCTGAAGGCAGCAGGGAGATGGAGAAAACAAGACGCTGTTTTGGCACCCTTTCTATTCTGGCTAGGATGCACAACGAGGGGGAGCATGTGTGTGCGGACTGCTGGCCATATCCCTGATCAATGTCATACAAATTCTGTCTTGAGATACCCAAAATAACAGCCACTGCAAGAACACCACACCTGTAAACTCTCCCAATGTTGGTGGTTCACACATGGAGAGAATGCACGTTTCGGTCGTGTAGACCTTTCTCAGTCTACAACGTTGCAATCTAATATATATATACAGTACATAACGTGCAAGTGGCAGTGTGCAGCTTTATTTTTTATTGTCGTTATTTCGTCTACTGTTTGTCACCAACGCACATGCTTTTAAACATATCTGGGTGTGCGGAAGTTCTTTTTCACTGATATTGTGTTCAAAAAGGAGGGAATTGTGGATTAATGTCACTTCATTGTTGGAGTCGTCTTGAAGTGAAAGTGCTTGTCCTTCTGGTGCCGCTTCTGTATGCTGGCCTGGTATTTATTGCATTTATTGCATTTATTGTTATGATTGTGAGTACAGATTTTGCTCTGTGGTGGCCTCTCTTATCTATATGTAAATTATGGTCCAGTCCCTGCTTTAGATAAAGAAGAGAACTGTATTTGACAACCAAACCGTGCCCTTAATTTACTGTACTCCTACCAAATTAGAGATTTAATAAACTTCCATCCTAGAAATACAAAGTGTCTCACACTCTGTTTTTCCCAACATTATGATTGATCAAAAATGACTTGACAGAATCCAATAGCTTTACATTTTATTTGATAAGACTTGTTTTTCTTGTTGTCCATAATTCCAAACCAACAAACCACTGTTTTACTGTAATAAATGAACAAAGATAAGGTACAGTATTCCTTTCTGTTTACCCTTTCTTTTACCCAGACAATGAATTGCAATGAATTTCAGTCAGGAATACTCACGTCAGATAAGTAGATAGCAATACAGTTAAACTTGGCGTTAATGGCTCCGCTCTTAAGATGTTCCCCACATTTTGCTAAGCAGCATGCTTAGCAAAATCAGGGAACGCTATGCAAACTCCCCACAGGTATACAAGAGCTTGCCTATAGCAAGACATTTAATCAGATTAACTTGAGTCACGCAAACATTGAATTTCAGTTTACTTTAGAGCCATGCACATACAGTATGAAATTCAGTTTAATTCAGTTTAACATTCAGTTTAAACGTTTGAGTAATGCAAGACTCTGAACTATATAAGGTGGAGGCTGGGGTGGTGGAGGCAAGCTTTGCCAGCAGCAGCAACGTTTAACAGCAATTGAAAAGCAGAGATCCAGTGTAGGAGGGAGTTATTTAAACGGACCGCCTTGTTGAGGGAATGAGGAGTGATTGGTATATAGAAAAATGATTGAAAGCTATCAGCAGACTGCAGATACTGATTACAGCTGAGGCGTATATGACTCCCGTGCCCAGCATGAACTAACGTGATGCTTCATGAATAGGGGTGAAACAATATTAGTTTAAAGTCATACTTTGTAACTTCTTCAATTAAACAAAGGTTATTATTGATGTCAATGTCAATGTTACACAGTATAATAGACTTTAAGCCTGTGTGAAAATGTTTTAATATTTTTTTTGATATTTTTCAATTTAGCTATTTCTTAACATGGAAGTTTGCTGCTGCCAATAGATGTTCTCTCTGATTGATTATAACAATGGTTAATAACTAACAGCTTGACAGAGAAAGAAAGGACAACCTCTGGGCTGGGGCTTTGTTGAAGCCATCCTTCTCATGCTGTACTCGGTGCTTCTATGCTGACCTGGGAGTGAGAGCACACAGAGGAATGTATTCATTCACCTCCACTGACAATGTGGTAAATGCCAAGGACCAATTAGCCTCCTGTGGCCCTCACTGCGGGGTCTTCAGCCAGCAGACAGCTAATACTATCAAGCTGCCCCTTCCCAACCCACAGCCTAGCCTCAAGGCCGTTAGCATTCAGCAGACATACTGTAATATGATGTGAACATTGATGCACCTGTTGTGCATTCTAACCAGTGGTCCAGGCTCAGATTTCTTAGTTAAAGGAATAGTTCACCCAAAAATGACTTATTTTCTATCAATTACACAGCCCATAAAGCCTTGAATTCATGGAGATTTTTTTATGCATTCCTAAGCCAATCATTTGATGACCGGGTGTATTTCCGATAGGAGACTCAAAGAGACTCCTTTGAGTCTCCTACCGGAACCGGATACATTAGCATCTTTCCGCCGGTAATCAAATTATTGGCTTAGGAATTAGGAATTAGGAATGCGACAAAAACTAAAAAATCTCCATGAATTCAATTCAATTCCTATTTGCGTGCGTGCGTGCGTGCGTGCGTGCGTGCGTTGTCACCAAAACATATACAGGTAGACTAGTGACAGAACTGTGGAACATAATTTAGAAATGCCCACTGTCTGTTCGGTTGGTTGTTTGTTTATTTATTTCGTTCGTTCGTTCTTTCTTTCTTTCTTTCTTTCTTTCTTTCTTTCTTTCTTTCTTTCTTCTTTGACACACAGCCTGGTGTTGAATCTGATAATAACATTCTCCTCGTCTGCACATGGTGTCAAAGTGGAATGATGATACAAATGTGAAGACAGTAATGAGTGCTATAATTTATGTATGAAGGGGAACTACTGTATGGATGACGTTATTAGTCACTGCATGGCATTGGGTCCCCACCAGAGAATGGTGCAGAGAGAGTGTGGGGCCAGGGACCCCCAGAAGCAAAGATTTGTGTTAAACATTTTTGGTTAAAAACAAAATATATTCAAAGATTTGCACACATTTTCAAGATTTTTCTGTAGCACTTTACAATAATGACCCGTTACAAAACATTTATAAGCAGTTTGTAGACTATTAACAAATCATTAACAACCTGTTTGTTGACATTCGTAAATGATTACTAAAACCTTTATAACTATGGTTAAAAATCATTTATAAGGTATTAGTAAATAGTAAACTACTAATGAATAAGCCATTTATATACGTCTGTAAATGATTATTAAATAATTTGTAACTGATGTTATATAATAATAATAAGCTATTTGTAGATAAATGAATATTGCTCTGGGGATGGAAAAACCTACAAACGTCGCTTTTTAAATAGCAAAGAGGAAGGGTGACGGCAGGGACACACGCACAGGATCATTGGCAGAGGGCCATCATGAGAGAAGATGGGGGGGAAATTAAATTAAATTATAAAAAACTGAAGTAAATTAAACTTTGACCAAAGTTTACAAAGGAAATGTTTTAATTGCATGCTTTTACGTCATTAAAAATCCCATTTGGTGGTTTAATGGTGTAATTATTGTTACGTCCATTAAACCACCATTACATGTTTCTTCTCGTGCACCCCCATAGAGGCAGCTCAAGCAGCCCAAGGGGTGCACGCACCCCACTTTGGGACATTCAAAGGCCATGCCTCACCTAGACACAGGATCTGACACAAATTCAATGCATCCCCTGATCAAGCACGCAGGCTCTATCGTCACAATGGTAAAATTTCAGCACTTTGCACTGGAAACCACGTTCAAATCCGGGGTAGAAAAGGAAAGTTCCTCCTTGACCCTTGAACTATTTAGAAATGTTTTTAAAAATAGTTAAAAAATGGCAAAGACGTTTAGGGATAATGGGTAAGGCACCGGCAAAAATATGGCCCTATGTTTGTCTACTAATTTTGTATGTCCATGGCAATGAATTTTGACAAAAATGTCAACTACAAGCCAGCATGGCGATGATCCCTTGATTATAGGTATCTGCTTCCCTCTCAGACCCTCCAAATGTCGATTGAAGTTCGAAGTCTAAAGTGCAGTGGTCTAAGTGCAGTATTAAAAGTCCAAACTGTATTCTGTATTGTTGAAGGGACGGACAGTCAACTGAATATCCTCTATCATTGGAATGAATGAGGGTATATAAATCAGACAGCGAGCCTGGGTCTGCCTCTCAAACTTTAATGAAGGTAATGAATGAACATGAGCAAATTACCTCTACTCCTCTCACACTGTCATCACCCTCCTCTCTCTCTCTCTCTCTCTCTCTCTCTCTCTCTCTCTCTCTCTCTCTCTCTCTCACTCTCTCTCTCTCTCTTTCTCTCCCTCCTTCTCTCTCTCTCTCTCTCTCTCTCTCTCTCTAACCAGACCCACTCCCCCCCTGTACTTATAGACAATGGTGGTGGAAGAAGTACTCACATTCTGTACTTAAGTAAAAGTATCAATACTGCGATGTAATTTAGAAACACTCTGTTACAAGTCATGTACTCAAGATTTACTTGAGTAAAAGTATAAAAGTATTGGCATCAACATATACTTAAAGTACCAAAAGTACTCATTATGCAGAATATCCCCATTTCACAAGGTTTCAAAATGTTTTGAAAATAGCAGATCTACAAGCTCACAATGCGTCGCAGTTTTCAAATAATTGTAGTGGAGTCAAAGTACAATATTTGCCTCTGAGGTGTAGTGGAGTAGAATGAGTGTACTTAGTTACTTGCCACCACTGCTTATAGATTAGGACAATTCACTGGCCTGTCCACCTGAAGAAGTACCTGATCCATCAGTGATATCAAGACATCACCGTATGTGGGCCTCTAGTACTGTACACTCATTGATCACGCAAACATGACATGTTGCCCCATAAAAACAAGATGAACGGGCGCTTTGGACAGGTACTCCGTCTGTTCATGGCACAAACAATTGGCAGTAAGAGAGAGAGAGGGAGAAAAAAGAATCTGCCAAATTAAAAGGAGCACTTGCATTTGTGAGGACCACAATGGAAACGTCCCCAGGACTTTTTTTGTGTTATCCTTTTAGCTTTAATGTTCTCAACCTTTTCAGGCCGCGACCCACCAGAATAATCCTATTTGAACTGGGGACCCCCCCACCCTGATAAGCACTTGGAATTATAAGAGTTGAGGCATTACATTTAGTTTGACTCGGTTCCACAGAAATATTGTGAAAATAGCCGATCTGCAAGCTCACAGCTTCTTGCAACCAGAGCCGTTGTGAGCTTGTAGATCTGGCCAATGCTTGTATATTTGGCCAATGTTTCACCAGTTTTTATTCATTTCTGACTAATTAAAGTATTCAATCAATCAATCAAAAAGTCAAATTTGATGAGGCAGATAGTGTCTTTCACCATACGATATGCGGCAATACCATCAGCTCTGCAGAAAATAAAATATTGAAGTATAAAATCGGACAAATTATCAGTCGTGAGGGAAAAGTGCAATGCTTAAGAAGAAATAAGGTAGCCTACTCTTTGAAGGGACTGTGGAGTTGTTCAAGAACACTTCAAGTCCTTGCACAGACAATGTTGAAAATTAGTTTTTTACTTTAGCTAATTATCATTGGGAAGAATATGGTAGCATTACTTGACACCTTTTTTGTAGCACATTCTATTATCACTTCAGATTATAATTTATTAATAACCACTCAAGCATGCAGTATACATACTGAAGGGAGCAAGCCTAATGAACTGTGGTCTCAGCGCAAGCATTTGGCAGTGAATGCAAAGGCTTATTTAGGTTTTTGCCAGTAGCCCATGGGGTATACTGTACATGCTAAGAATCTGTATTATGCAGCTATTACACTGTGTATGATTTATATTGTACCACATAAACAGGAGAGGAACTAGAAATGCAGTGTAAAGCATTCCAAGTTTCCTTCAACAAAGCTCCCTGTCTGAACAAGTAGCTTAGCATAATACAGTGGTTCTCAAAGTGGGTTTTTGCTCAATTTGTTAATACAGCATAGCAAGTATTGTGTACAAGCTCACAGCGAGTTTGTAGTTGTAGCTATTTTTGAAAAATATCAAAAATGTTTGGAAAATCTCTTCTCTTCTCTTCTGGGGGTCCCTGGCACAAAACCTTTTCAGATGGGGGTCCACGACCAAATCTACATATACATTTGGGAGTCCTTGGCATGAAAAAGTTTGAGAACCACTGGCCTTATAAACAAATTAATAAAAACGAATCCTGATCTATGAACTAAAAACAAGAAATGACTAAAGTCATAATATAGCCGCCAGCGGCAGGCTTTTTTTGCCCCAATCTGCAGCACAAAATGTGAAAGTGGTCTTTAAAATGAAATGTCAGCCATTCCAATGCAACCGAAAGGACTCCACAGAGAGGTTCATCGGTTGGCTACCAATATGAAGTGTGTGTGTGTGTGTGTGTGTGTGTGTGTGTGTGTGTGTGTGTGTGTGTGTGTGTGTGTGTGTGTGTGTGTGTGTGTGTGTGTGTGTGTGTTAACGAAAAGTGCAGTAGAACCTTTACCAGACCATAGTGAAGTCTGTGGGTTTCAGATACCACATAGCCTTTATGAAAGTGAAGCTCACAACGTGTCTTTTAATTTCATGCAAGTTTGCCCTTTTCACTACTGGCTTACATGAACAAAATACCCAAATGGGTCCATTTGGTTTCATTAATGTCTTTTCTAATGCAAGTATTCAATAAAAAATGAAAAAGAGCAGATCTACAAGCACACAAGGCGGCGACGCGTTGTGAGCTTGTAGATCTGCTATTTTAATGAAGCATGAAACACGCTGATTGTAGCGTCAGTTTTGATGCTAAAAGCATCATCAATCTTGGAATGGTTTGCATCATTTTAATCACAAGGCACGTACCTTTAAAATGGTATATAGATTGACAATGTAGGTGACACACACGCAAGTGTAAATGTGTTTGTTTGGGGAAAAAACGCTTGTTTCGGCGCTTGTTTTTCATTCACACACACACACACACACACACACACACACACACACACACACACACACACTGTTCGGATCTTCAAACTCTTAGCCCTCCGAATAGGCTGACAGGAATCACACGTCTTTGTCACAACTCGTGTTTTGTGTTTTTGTAGTTTTATTTCTAACAAATGTCCACAGTACATAGACCACAGATGACACACAGGTCATAAACCTGGGAATATAGAAAATAAACAGCATTACCATATATTCATAGAATATATGATTCACAAATAAACAGCAAGTAATGTAGTAGTCTATCACAGTAGAACCGAAATAGCAGAAAATGACTACATTACCCATGAGGCATTCTGAACGTACAACGCGTCCCCCTCTACCATTAAGTTACAGTGTCCAAGTTACAATACACAAAATACACCAAAATAATACTTTTCAATGGACTACTTGGGTAGCACTGATAACATTAACCACAGTAAGGTTCATAAAGTTTGTAGATGAGATGTTTACATTGTTAGTTCAGTCACGGTGACGACGTTAGCATTAACGTTAGCCGCATGCTAATGCTAAACGTCCGTTAGCTTAGCAACACGCTAACGGCTCATATTAAGTTGGTTTGGCTAATAATCATTAATCCCAACTAATGCCAACACAGTAATGGATGTAAACGTTCACAGACATGCTTTGGACATTATTATTATTGCCTAACCCTAACCCTAACCCTATATTGAACCAGCAGTTACACAATACAAGTAGCAGGCCATGCTAGCAGCTAACAACATACCAACTGGCTGTGTGATCCTGACGCAGGTAGAATAGGAATGAACGTCTCCACCATTGTAATATATTTTTACAAGTCACATTATTTAGACCCATTAATACTTTTACAATACTTTCAACCAATACTTTTAACTTAGTGACCTAAAAGTCTTGACACACACACACACACACACACACACACACACACACACACACACACACACATACACACACACACACACACACACACACACATACACACACACACACACACACAGTGTTGCCATGTGTACTAATTTTAAGCGACCTCGTGTTCTGTGAAGTTGCTTGTAAATATTGGTAGTTGCTTTTTATTTGTTATTATTTTGTTGTGAGCTTGTAGATCGGCTACTTCCAAATAGTCTATTTTCAAATAGCCGATGCATATAGGTTTAAAGTGCTCATGTAGCCTAATAGTCACTTAAATATTTGGCTTGTTTTCATTGACCTGGTTGCTTATTTCTCTCTCATAAATCTGGCAACCGTGTCTTTGTTTAGACCAGCGAAGAAGGAAATGCGGAAGTGATGTTTTTTTCCCGTGTGAAAGACAGTATTATGTTGCGAAAATATAAAGACATTACAGCACCATAACATGGTTAATACATTTTATTGTGGGATGTACAATACATGAAAAGTACGGGTGTAATAACGCGACTTGCGTCGAGAACTAATGGAGAGCGGACATGACCGCGTTTGGCTAAAAACTGTTAGTTAGTTGCTGTTACTATTAGCCAAAATCGGCTAGCGCTGGAAGGAAGCCACTTCACATTAACACATTTATATCATATTTACATGCCGAGTTAAGCTCTGACATTTAAGTGATATGTAGCCTGATATTACCAGATTGCTGTAGTGGGTTTAGAATATTGTAGACGTTTTTTTTCATTTGCTCATTGCTCATTTCAGCTCTTCTGGAAAATCAGCCAGCCCTAGAAGACTGTCTTCATGGGCAGTCAGAGGCGTGTCTAGTCCCATTAGCTTGGGAGGACGAGGCCGGCCGTTCAGAGTATGGGAACGTATCCCATTGGCTTAAACGACAGCCAATCACGCAAAAAAAGTGTTCAATACATGTCGGAAATCTGTCGGGTCAGAGTCAGAGTGAATATAGAGCCGCGCTTTCAGCTGGCGGCTAAAAAGGCTCTCCGTTTGTACAACGGGTACAATGGGTGTTTCATAACCGGGGCATGCAACCACACTCCACTGTGTCTGTCTATTAATAATAATACAAATAAATAAATAATAATCTCTGCGTGCGTTCCTGGCCGTCTGTGTGCATATCTCAAGAACCGTCGGACCGATCAACTTCAAACCTCACGCGTAGTCATGGCTAGTTGACAACCAAATACAATATCATCCTGATATTGTATTTGGTTGCCATCACCAATGCACTTTCTATGCTAAAGACTAAGCTATAATCCTTGGTTACCAATGTAGAATTGAGTGAGTGGGCATATATAATACATTTATGCTAATCTAAACAGAATACATATATATATATGTAGTCATTTGTCTTTATGTATATTAAACATCAGTGGGCATTGCTACGAAAAATGGCAAACCATCTTCCCATCTCTCTCGAATGAATAGAGAAATGTAACCTATGTTCTCTGCTCAGTGGGCAGGTTCTATCTTTAAATCATATTCTGTTCTTTACACAAACCCCCTTGTTGATGTGGGTATGGATGGTTAATCTTTCACACTGTCTTTTGTAATTCATCTGCTCATCCACTCAGTCAGCTTACTGAGCTGTAGCAGCAAGCAAGGTCGCAGCAGAGGTGAATCTCTTCATGGAGACCATGCCAAATAACTTCCCACAGAGCAGAACCCATGTCATAAGGACTTGAGCATTTTCATCGCTAAATCATTCATGACACTTACATTCAAATCATCTTCCTAAGCCATGTATAACCAGGTCACAGGTGGACAGTGAAGGTCTTCATAACATAAATTGCCCAATTTGGGACATATTAATAAACTTGACCTTGACCTTCAGTCTGTGCCATAAGGCCATCAATTTAACGAGTGTGTGCTGTAGGTGCCAGAATTGACTTCCTGTCCTGTGTCAACAGAACTCTGGGCAAACTTGATGTCTATTTTATGCATTTTGAGGGTCATGCAAGGGTAAAGTACCTGCCCAGTACACACCATCCAGCTTGTCTGAGCGTATCATTGCTGTCGGGCAAAAACCTCTTATCTCCATATTTTAACGTTTTGCGTTTTACGTAAATTAACGCCCTACTTGATCATACTACAGCGTTGCACAAAAGTATCAAAAATAGCAGATCCACAAGCTCGAAACGCCGCAATTTTATTTAACATATATTGTGTTTAGAATATGAACAATTATGTTTATTATTACGAATTGGCCTGCAGCAGTGTGCTTTTGACATGCTGAATCAGTGCAGCTTGGGTGGGAGGAAAGGTTCTCAAGGGATCTACCAGACCAAACCATCTGGTTTCATCTACTTTATTTTATTTGTTTATGGTGCATATCGTCACCCCAAGGGGTCTCTTGCTGTACATGATGACGACCATATGCTCCAGTCTCTGTGTACAGGGACATCAGAGTTGATCTTTTCAGGCTTCAAGGTGAGGCGGGCCACCAGGGTTTTTCTGTAAGATCCAGAGCTGCCTCCCCAAGCTGAACAAGCACTCCTTTTTCCCATAGCTAGCTAAGGAAGGCTGATGATGGTCAAATCTTGGTACCAAGTCCCTTGAGAACCTTCCTCCCACCCAAGCTGCACTTATTCAGCATGGCAAAAGGGCACTGCTGCAGGCCAGTTCCTATACCGGAAGAGCTCCAGCTAGCAAATTCACTTTTCTCTTTTTTAATCAGTTCTTAAAATACACATATTGTACATAATATTTCCTCTTGAGATTGCATATATTGCCACTACAGACCTATATATAAATATAATTTGGCAATTTGAAAATAGACGATCTACAAGCTCACCATGCATTGTGAGCTTGTAGATCTGCTATTTTCAAAGAATTTATATCCATTTTATACATATGAAATCTTGTGAAATTGGACCTTCTGCACAATAATAATAATAATAATAATAATAAACTTTATTTGTATAGCACCTTTCATGACATGAAATGCAGCGCAAAGTGCTTTACAGAGCAAGAATACAGTTACAGTTACAACCAATTTAACAATAAAGCAAACAAAAAATAAAATAAAATAAAAGCAAAAGCATAAAACATTAAAATAGGCAATACAGTGAGGACTTAAAAATCAACCAAAGAGTCAGCTAAAAGCAAGAGTGAAGAAATAGGTCTTGAGCTGTGCTTTAAAGCTATCGACAGAGGCTGCCTGTTTTAGGTGTAATGGGAGTTTATTCCACACTGTTGGTCCGTAAAAGCAGAATGCTGCTTCACCGTATTTTTTATATGTCATTTTAGGCACCTCGAGTAGGTCAGCACTTGAAGACCTGAGGGTCCGTTTTGGAACATGTCTCTCTAGGCAGTCATAGAGGTAGGAAGGTGCCAGACCATTTAGAGCTTTATAAACTATTAAAAGAATTTTAAAATCAATCCTAAAAACATTTACTTTTTGGTAAACTTTTACTTTTTGGTACTTTAATGTTCTGATGCCAATACTTTTGTATTCAAGTACATTTTGAATACCGGACTTGTACTTGCAGCAGACTATCTCTACAATAGGGTATTGATACTTTTACTTAAGGAAAATACATGTTAGTACTTCTTCCATCACTGGCTGAGAGTAAGAACCCTGTCCTCTGTGTCTCTTTGTCCTCTCTGCTGCTGACTCTCTCCAGCCATGCTGTTTGTAGCCCTAGCGAGCCAGACACAGGCAATCATTCACCATGAAGCTAAGTAGTAGCACTGGCTGAGAGTAAATTACTGACTGAGAGGGAGCCTCCACCTCCACCAATTAGTTCTGGCAATGGAGAAACAAATCTCATTTGACACTATAACAGCCCTGAATTGAATGGAGCGGTAACGAGCAGCAAGTCATAATTTTCTTTAAATAAATAAGTAGGAGAAGAGAACAAAACGTGCAGTTAACCCTTTAAAACCGGGAACGCATCTGTGTGTCATTTTAAGATTTCTTTGGCTATATAAAAATAGCAGATATACAAGCTCATAGCGCGGCACCGATTCTGGGGGTCCCTGGAACAAAATATTTTTAGATGGGAGGGGGTCCGCGGACAAATACATATTATTTTGGGGGTTGACATGCAAAAAGTTTGAAAACCATTGAAAATATAGCAACATAAGTAAAAAAAAAAAAAAAACTTTAGGAAAAAAAAAACTGTTAGGATTTAGAAGACATTTGTAAAATCCCCAGAAAGCAAAGATTTGAGTTAAAAACTTTCGCTTTAAAAAAGTATATTCAAACTAAAGATTTGCACACATTTTCACAATAAAAAAAAAATAGCAGATCTACAAGCTCGTAGCGCGGCACTCGGTGCCGCGCTATGAGCTTGTATATCTGCTATTTTTATAGAGCCAATGAAATCTTAAAATGACACAGATGCGTTCCCGGTCTTAAAGGGTTAAACACCGCACGGAGCAAGGGCAGGAGAACAATTAAGCCATGCTCACTGGGTCTTGTTATATAGCTTTTGAAATAGTTTGTCAATAATTTTTGAGCAAGTATTTGAACGATTATTACTCAGCCTACTTAGAATTCAATTCCATTTAGACAGATCACCCTGGTGTGTGTGTGTGTGTGTGTGTGTGTGTGTGTGTGTGTGTGTGTGTGTGTGTGTGTGTGTGTGTGCGCGCGCGTGCGTACGTGTGTACATGCTGGGAGTGTGACAAACAAACTATCTAAAACAAGCAGGAATCAAACCAGGAGGTGTCTGTGTGGGGACAGACAGAGAGATCAGTGCAAGCGGCAACCCTAATCTCTCAAGACAGATTCTGCTGGTGTTGTCTGTTGTTATAGTAGAAATAGACACAGATGCACCCGGGAGGAAGTGTACTAAGAAAGGGGATGAGCCAAACCTCGTAAGGAGGTGGTTATTATTATAACTTTTTATATGTTTTTTTCTTTTTGTGTGTATCGGTCCTGTGTTTCATTGCTGTGGTGACTGCTGCCATGACAACTGAATTCCCCTTGCAAGATCAATAAAGTTCTATACTCTACGAATGAATGAAAAATACTATTCAAGCTTATTCAAGGCCTTATTAATAAAACATCCAGCACAATGCGTTGCAAATGCGTCCCTTGGAGATCCCTTGGAGATCGCTGAATATTTGCCTATTTTCTTATATTATGAAAAGCCCAGAATAGGGCCGCTAGGGTTCATGTGGTTAAAAAGGAGAGGGAGTTGTGCAACAGCAGCACATTATACTTTTCTAAATAGATTTCTTTCCAAAACGTTAAAGAGATATATCATCCCAATTGCCTGTGCTGCTTTGGGCTGGATGCTGTGGATGTCATGCTATTGCCAAGAAACAGAATGTGTCTCTCCTTGGTGCTAAAATTAGGCTATTACCACAAGCAATTTACAGTGTTGCTCAAACTGCTGGCGAAGGTAAGTATTCTCTCATCTATCTAAAAAAACAGCCCTTCCGCGAATCCCTGCAAGAGCCACAGGGGCTTTCGATGAGGTCTTCGGACAAATATATGACACCGTTAGGCCATTTCCCACAGTGCAACAGCATATTAGGGAGAAGTGAAAGTGCCCAGGATGACACCCCTGTGCATTCTTCCTCCACATGTCTGCAAACACTTGGAACAGGCTTAATTGGATGATTTAGGGCTTGCGACAGATGTTGTGTGTGGTTGAAATGTTTCTAATTTGCCTCTCGTGCTAATTGGAGCTTAGCAGTGATGTTCATTGCCACACAGAAATGGTAGCGATTCTGTCAAGAATGGTTGTTTGTTGTTCAGCTTTTCTTTTTCACTTTTCTTTTTTTCAGCATTAGTCATCAGAATTAAATTGCATCAAAGAAAAAACCCTCCCACAGTTGGAGCAAGTCCTTTTAACAAAATGTTGTTGGCTGTATTTTTGAATTTATGGGTAGAATTCCATTTGTAATATTTGACATCTCCCCGGTATGAAATTATGATGTTTCCACTTGATTTGTAGTATCACAGGAAACCTAACAATCATTTTATTGTTCAACTCTGGGTCACTAATGCTCCACCTCGCTGCATTTCCTGAGGAGGAATATATAACAGACGATAGATAATTCATCAGCAGTCACTGCTACGCTGCCTGCTATGATTAACTGTGAAACGCTAAAGATAGAAAGTCTCTATTTTAGTAATTGTTGATATTAAAGATACATATCGTCTCTATCTATCTATCTATCTATCTATCTATCTATCTATCTATCTATCTATCTATCTATCTATCTATCTATCACTGAATCTCTTCAGGAGGTGGAGGCAGTAGTGCTGCTTTTTTTTTTTGTCTTTTTCACCAAGTATTTGCAAGATGATTACCTTTCAGGCTCCAAAACTGCACCGTTTTGAGAAGCAGATACCATGCTGTTGGTCAATGGCCCACTGATTCATAAAATAAATACATTCTTGGAATGAAAAACGAAACAAAACATTGAAGCATATCGACCAACCAAAAATATTGAAGTACTGTGTAATGCTATTAACCACAGAACAGAAGAAGTCAATAGCAGAAGTGACTGGCAGAAATCTCCTCAATAGGTAGGCTATATAGATGGTTGTACACTCTTTGTTTAACCATTAAGAGATACTATCCAGGGCAAGCCGCCTAATCAGGTATGACAGTAAATTAATTTGCTTCATAAAGCAGATTACGACAGTAATTTATTTATTGCTCTGCTAATTTAGAAATAGGTTTTTGCCTCAGTCATATCCAATTATGTGTGCAATTCATCAGCTATTTATTGATTGTCTCAAAGTGAAGATGGGGAATGGCTCGCACTGAAAGGGAAGCAATCAAAGAAATGTTATTGGTAAGCAGCTGTCAAACAAGAGAACTGTTTGAAACTATCCTTTGAAGACACATAACCAGTGGTGGATAGTAATGAAGTACATTTACTCGAGTATTGTGCTTAAGTACATTTCTTGATCTGTACTTTACCTCAGTATTTGTATTTTTGGATACTTGGCTTTCACTCCACTACATTTCTAGGAAGGGAAAAAAGTACATTACTTAAGCCCTATTTTAAATCCTAAAAAAATCCTATTAAAATTCCTTAAGGGGTGGGTGGGTGGACTGACTGTGGACGGCGGACAGCGGTTACATACGTAACATCTGGACTTGCGAGGCGTACCGTTGCTCTGATCCGCTTCAAACTTGGTACACACACTGTTCAGGGGTCTGCCATCAGAATAGTCATACTAGGGGCCACGTGCGGCTCCCAGGGTGCATGTTTCGGGCAGCAGTGGCCTAAAGTTTAGAGGAGCGCACTTGTTGCCGGAGGGTTGCCGTTTTCATTCCCCCGGATCGGCAGGGAAAATCTGGGTGGGGAAGTGAATGGCCACCACTCACCCCTCCCCCCAACACTGCTGAAGTGCCCTTGAGCAAGGCAATGAACCTCCAACTGCTCCAGTGGAGCTGCTCAGTGGCCAACAGTATAAGAGAATAGTCACACCAGGGGCCACATGAGGGGCCACATCAGGGGCCCCCGGCGGCCACAGGCGCATCGCTACTCCAATCCTCAACAAAATGGCAAAGAATCCGCTCAGGGGTTTGCCATGAGAATAATCACACCAAAAAACACTAAATTGCACACATATGGGGCACTACAGCAGTGTTTAACACTTCAAATGGCCATAACTCAATGACCATTGCTCTGATCAGTGCAATATAGGACTGGATTTGAAGGCTGCATAGCGGCCTGAAAATCTAGGATGATAAAAAATAGCCGATCTACAATTGGAAAATGTCTAAATTGCAAAGCACTGATATTAAGAGGGATGAATGAATTTTTCCTTTTGTTCTGCACAGAAAGTGGTGATCAATAAAAGTGGTGATCATATCCATTACGTTCTTCAATAAAACAAATGGATTGGCTTATCCATGTGTGCAAATGCATGGGAAACGAGTTACAATTTATCTTTGTTTAAGGTGCACTTCCTTTTACAGCAGACATACAGTGTACAGTATGAGCAAACACAGCAGGTAGGCTACTGTATATCCATGTCACAGACAGTACTGAGAGATAGTGATTTATTACTACAGCATTATTGTACTAAGATGATTAGTGTCAAGCTGCTCTACTGTCTTGATTTAATATATTTTATTGAGCAGTGAACGATAACGGTACTGTATAGCTTGATTGTGCACATAACTGTCCCCTACTGGACACACACACAGTGTGTGTGTGTGTGTGTGTGTGTGTGTGTGTGTGTGTGTGTGTGTGTGTGTGTGTGTGTGTGTGCTCTGTGCATATACGTGCTGCTTGGCCGTCCTCCTCTACTAATGACATGAGGAGGAAGTGACATCATCAGGGGATCAGGTGACAGCTGAGCTGAGTAATGAGTGTAAGTCCAAATACAGAAACCTGGTCCTCTACCGACCCCTGACCTCTGAACCCGGTGACGTCAGTCATAGCTGCCCGGACTGGCCATGACGTCTTGGCCAGAGGAATACTAGTTGGACTCCATATATCGCTGCTGTCGGGGCAGAAACCTTGTATCTCCGTATTTAAACGTTTTGTGTTTTTTTTTCTTCACGTAAATTTTCGCCCTACTTCGTCATACTACAGTGTCACACAAAAATAGCCGATCTACAAGTTCACGACGTGCCGCATCGCCACGCGCTTTGCGCTTGTACGGTAGATCTGCTATTTTGGTAAGTAAGTAAGTTTTAAAAAAGTGAAATTGAAAGTGGTTAAGTATGCTGTGGATTTGTATAAATGTTGAACCAATGCATTGGATCATACATTGGAACATTTCCTGAAAAGCAACAGTTTTGGACATGCAGGGTGTCTGAGAGATTGCCGCGATAGCAACCATCGTGGTCTCCAGAGGAAGGGGTTTCGAGTGAGGGAGGATCAGAGGAAAGAGGGTGGGAGAGGGTGAGAGTGAGAGTGAAAGAGAGAGAGAGCAGCAGAAAAGATACAAGAGAGAAGAGGTGAGGGAGGGGGGGGGGGGGGTGGACAGAGAGTGAGACAATGGGGGGGATGCAGAGAGGAGAGCATGAGAAGGAGAAATGCCTGATCGCGATGCTTGTTGTAAGCTTGTAGATGTTGGTTGTTTTCGGTGTGTGATACCGGCACACAATTAAGTGTAAATCAGGCTAAAGGTGCTGGCAGAGACATGGGCATATAAAAGAAACTGATGCTTGGGATGAGTTCACAAATGTAATGAGCCGAGTACACAGAAATTGAATGCTGTGTGTGAGCTGAACATTTTTAAGTATGTTTTATGGATTTTCTGTGTTTTGAAGAAACGCTAATGAACATGTCGTCACCTGAGGTTAAAAACACACAAACAACTAACAACCTTACTGTTGTGCAATCAGACAGAGCCCACGACATGGCATTTCTTTCTTTCTTTCTTTCTTTCTTTCTTTCTTTCTTTCTTTCTTTCTTTCTTTCTTTCCAGAAACAGGGATATGAAATATCTTGGGGTAAAAAGCAGAGGCATGGATATCCCCTCCATCCCTCCCACCTGGCTATTTATACTCGTATGTATGGCTGGATGTAAGGTGTGTGTGTGTGTGGGGGGGGTTGCTGCGTATGTGTCTGCACGCTTTTATGAATCGCCACTCATTGCTCAAGCTCTGTGCTCCTTTTCCCCCTGCAGGCCTATTCATCACCAGCCCCTCCCCGCCACCAGACAGACGCTGCATGGCCAGTAAAAAAGAAAACCACCGCCAACAAGAACCGAAGCCATTTGAGTGAAATATACATGCAGCCTGATCTCTGTGGGCCTTTGGAAGGCCACCGGTGACTCCACCCACTCCCAGTGCATCCTCCTGTGGGTTCTCGTTGCCAGGCAACACCTTGCTCATTGCGTTAGTGGGGGTTAAGAAGGGCTCTGGCCATGGGCTGGAGGAATCAGATCACTCTCATTGATCAGCCCTGCTCCACACACTCCGCTGAGAGCTTGGGGGTCACCGCCGCAAAGATCAAAGCATATCGTTGTTGTCGGGCGGAAACCTCTTATCTTCATATTCTAACTTTTTGTGTTTTTTTCCTAAATGAACGCCCCTATTTGATCATACAGCGTCACACAAAAGTATCAAGATCCATACACTGTGTGTGTGTGTGTGTGTGTGTGTGTGCGTGTGTGCGTGTGTGCGTGTGTGCGTGTGTGCGTGCGTGCGTGCGTGCGTGCGTGCGTGCGTGCGTGCGTGCGTGCGTGCGTGCGTGTGCACATGTGCGTGCATGTGGTGTGTGGGCGTTTGGGCTATAAAGATGTTGCAGGAGGAGCCAGGTGGGCAGCAGGTTGATCCAAACAAAGCCTGCGATGTCTGGGAAAAGGTCCCTCACTACGGTGGCCTGTTAGGACATATTACTAGATGTTGAAGCTCCACTAGAGATCATTAGCTCTAATCTGGCAGGACAGACAGGCTGTGGAAATGAAGAAGAAAAGCTTGGGAAGGAGTGGCCTGGAGCTGTGGTCCAGATTAGGGTTGAGATCTTTTAGGATTTTAACGATTCCGATTCCTTAACGGTTCCTTTTAACGATTCCTATAAGTGGTTTCAAATAAGTAAGGTTCTATAACTCTGAGAGTTATGGTGGTCCTTGAAATTTTAAATTTCAGAACCAACGGTATTGTAATTGTGTCCACATTACCAGATCTGACAGCGTGATACAAACCCGGTTCCAGAAACGGTTCCAAATGTGATGGAACCGATTCCAGTGCCTCGATGTTGGATCCGGTTCCTCCGGATCCGGATCCCAACCCTATAGTACAGATGCCTGCAGGAGTTGCAAAACCAGCGGAGGGAGGCCTGCGTTTGGAGGAATTTCACATGCTGTGAATTTCTCCCTACTTGAGTGCAATAATGGTGGTTGTGCATATTTGTATCACAGTCTGTCCTCATCAAGTCTCATGTCTGTTTCCTGTGCAGAGATGATTTGGTGGTAATATGATTGCACCAGCCCTGAAACTGACCAACTGTTCCTGCAGTCACAGACCTCGGCTTGTCACCGCCGGACTCCTGGAGAGGTGCAAAGTGCCACAAGGCAGCATATGGTGCCGGTGAGGTGATGCCTCCCTCCCACGTCTTTTTTACTCATGCTGTCCTAAGGGGGCATAGACTCCCAGACAAACTGGTGCCACCGTTTCACATCCAAGCCAACTGAGTCACTCTGAAAGTGGTACAAATACTCTCAGTCTCAGTTTTTTTTAATCTCATATTCTGTATGGTGACCTGCAAAGCCACTAGAATACTACTTTCAAGTCCACTGCACAAGGTTTGACTGGTAGTGGGGAAATATATGCACACTTATTTTGTAATTTATCAAAAAATATAGTGAGTGCTATTGTATTGTGAGTTTAGTTTTTTAGGTTATAATGTTGGCATTCTGAGCCCTAAAAAACACTCCTCTGGATGGTGCCATCTAATGTGGGCACCCTGTTAACATTTTCTATTGGTAATGCATGTTATCACTGCTTTTATGTTTGTTTGTTTGTTTGTTTGTTTGTTTGTGTGTTTTTGCTAAAGCTGTCCTCTTGAATGTGCTTTTGATTAAAACTTAAGACAATATCAAAGATTAGACGAAAATATGCTTGTTTACAAAATATTTATTCATACAAATCTTACAACACTTTTTTTCTTAAAACATTTATAGACTTGACCCCTGAGGATCGCCACTGGTAAGTACTCTATAATATTAATTTTCTACAGTAAATATATAGATAAATATATAGATAGATTTTTAAGATTCATCTTCAATATTTAGTAAGGCTATTGGCGCTTTCAATAGAATATATATATGTGTCATGGAGAGTGGGAAATTGAGACGTTTGCCTCTAATCTTTCACAAAAATCGAACTCTTAACTAACTCTCTACAAAAAATATTGCAAAAGAAAGCAGCACAAGCAAGGAATGCTTGAAGCCTACAATAAGCTTGACGGCATTGATAAGATTTTACCAAAATATGTTTTTGCAAACACAATAAAACAAACAACCAAAATGAATGGTGGAATGTGTGAGCTGATGATGTGCAGCATTGTAGGGCCACTAAATAGCCATCTGTGATTTCGTGGCGATTTTAAAGTTGAAGCAAGAAGGCACCGCAACAGCCGCAAGCTGCGTCCTGCGTCACAAAGCCTAGAGGGGAATGCAGAATTACAAAAAAAAAGGATTGATTTCATACAACATGACTCATGAGTCAGGCACAAGATCGAAGAAACTTTTTCTCCCTGGTGTTTGAGAACTACAGATCAAAACGCACTGTGTCTGCAGTTTGTAGCCTGGAGTGTTATTGTAGTCTCTCCCCTTCAGAAGGTGTATACGAAGGGTGCAGCAAAGGTTGGGACGTGAGTGATATAGGGCTGGGAAAGGGGCGGAGTGGGGTGGTGCTTCTAAGAATGGCACCATTTTGTCACTGTCGGCAGAAACCTCAGCACTAACTTTTTGTGTTGTTTTTTTTTGTAAATAAACGCCCTAGTTGATCACACTACAGCGTCACTCAAAAGTATCAAAAGTAGCAGATCCACAAGCGACGCGTTTTGAGCTTGTCGGTCTGCTATTTTTTATATTTTTGCATTTGAATCCTGAAAAGTAACAGTTTTGGTTCCCACCCGACAGAGACGATTTATAAACTCATGAAGCTTGATTTAACAGGATTTTTTTTTTTTCAATGGGTATTCATTCAGGCTTGAGAAGTTTATTTTGTAACCTTCTCTCCATTAACTGCTAAACTCAGCATGGTCTAGGTCAACCACGGTCTTGGCCAGTCAATGCATCTTTCTCTGTTTCTCTCATGTTCTTTTTACTCCTGTGGCTCTAGAGTTTCATCTCCATTCGCCAATAAACTTAATCCAATTGTAGCAGCATTTCATTTCTTCCCATTTGATAGCCAGTAAAGCTACCTTTGGGCTGTCCAAATAAAGAATTACGCAAAAGATTGATTTGTCCAAATGCACATTTTGTTAGTGTAGTACAATACATTAGTGACACAGAATCTCGCTTTAAGTCATTTAGCTGAGCCAAAAACATAATAAGTCATGACATTAGGCTCAGAGATTATTCTTGCAACCAATAATTAACATCTGTTAGAGCTTTCCTCAGTGGAGGTCAGCGGTGTCAACATACAGTTGGTGGAACAGAAAACAAAACAACATTCAGGAATCAGAAAGGGAACAAAGCCCACCTATAGGTGCAGTAGCTTGCGCAGGTTTGGTGGCTAGAGCAACCGCTTTAATCATGCGTCGCTTTACATTGGTTCACATGACAGAAAGGGAACCAAAATACACCAAGAAAGTTCAAGACAAAAGTTCTTAAAGTGCCTCTGGTATGTCTCTGTGAAAACCAATTGATGCTTAACTTGCCATATAAAAAGCATAATTTCTATAGAATTATTATTATTATTATGAATAATAATAATAATCATCATCATCATTGAAAGGCCTGGTTGTGTTTTTATGGCAATATGATACTTATAGTATTGTATGGCCAGAGAGACATGAAAAGCCTTTGACATAATTTCAGGTTTACATGCATGTTTCAAACACGTAGATATAGATATCAAATAGGAACACAAGATTGGCACGTTTACACATGATTGGAAGGTGTAAGTTTGTAAACACCGAAGAAGAGAGGGACAAAGGAAAACCTCAGAAGTACTCTGGTCCTCATCTCAGTTACAGGATCATGCATCCCTCACACTTCTAATATAAGAACTTTTAAAAAAGTGGATTCTCTACAATTTCTTTCTTTATTAACCACTTGAACCCCAGCATCCATATTCTGGGGGGGGGGGGGGGCATTAGCCATGAACAGCAGATCACAACAACGCCAGATGCATTGTTGTGAGCTTGTAGATCGGCTATTTATTGGCAAAGAGATTTGGTGTAGACGGGAAAATGCGGTCTAAGTGTGTAGCCAACTCAGATCCACATTACTAAGTCTAGAGCATTTAAGTGTGCAGGTCAAAGCCAGATGGTGCATGTCTGGTCTCAGGTGCTCTATTAAGCTGTTTATCAACGCAAGAACATCCTTTACATCCACTAATAGGATGCCGGTCACTCTGATCCATTCATATCAATGAACATTGATATGTATAACATATCAGTCTCTAGGCACAGTCTACATTCATCCGCATTCATCCTGTATGCAAGTTGCGGCTTGCATATAGGTGAAAACAAAGCTAATAGTATTCAAAACTCTAGAGAGAGACAGGAGCACATATGAGGAGGAAGGAAATTGGGTTTGAATATAGACAAGATCACAAGAGAGAAGGAGGGGACAGGAGAATTTGCCCCCAAAACACGCCTCAGGAAAGAACCTGGGGACTCACCGGAAATTCGGGAGAGAACTGTTTCAGCAAGTCTCCCAAAATTGCCTCAAACTCATCCCCATCCGGGAGGGCATCAAAGTCTATGTCTTGTAGGATTGGGTGAAAGCCTATGTCCTCCAGGCTGTTGTGAATAAAGACAACTAAACTCTTAATTTCACTTTCCAAAAAGTATAACATTGAATGCACATTGATTGTCTTTTAAACTATTTATTTTTCCTCACAATCATCTGTTTTGCTAAGAGTTTAAAAGACAGGGTTGTTGGAGCATTATATGGTCTCGTGAACAACTTTCTCCTCTCAATCAATAGGTCTACAAATAAGGAATATTAAAATGAATACATAAATATAGGCTATATTCAATAATGAACAAAATAATTGGTCCACGAAATAGATATATGCATTCTCAAGTGCTGAAGTACAAAATAAAACAATATTATTATCAAAATATTCATTTTAATGGCTTACTTCATACATAAATACATGTTTAAGAACACAAAAGCGATCCAGCTTTATCTCTGTTATCTCAAAATGACTTTATCTGGGTGGGGCTGTACACATTTTTTCTTTTTTAGAGGTGCTACAAATATGCCAGCCGGCGTCCTTTGTTTCTATATTTCTGTCTATACCTTCTCCCCAGGACTGCCGCCAGATATTTCTTGACTGCCATTTGCTTTCGGTAGCGGCTGTAACTGTCCGTGAAGATGCCATCGGAGTGTCGTTTGGACAGGGGCTCAGAGTCGTCGTCCAGTGTGTTCCCTCCTCCACTATGAAAAGAGACAACAAGCACATTCATTCACTATCACAGACAGTCAGCAGGTGATGATGATAGCCTACATTCGTCCCAGTATTGTGCCACGTAGCCTACTGTCCTTAACTCAGATTAGGACTGCATGGTTTCAAGTGAACCCCATCGCATGCAGTGCAGGTCATTGTACGGTAACAGGAAGAGTGGGCACTATAGGAAGAGTGGGCATTAAGAAAGAGTGGGCACCTTCAATGTAAAATTGGCTATTTGGTAAAAAAAAGAGGAAAAAAAAGAACATTTGACAATTTACAAGGTATATATTTCTACAATTACAAATTGATACAAAACCTGTATATCCAGTCATGCTGGGCATAAACAAGAAAATGTAGGTCTGATAATGATGTACTGTGCATGTTCACATCATGTATACTTTACATTACTTAAGATCATTTTTTCTAATATAATTCTTTTTAGCACAAAATAGCACATTTTACGTTGAGGTGCTCACTTTTCCTTAGTGCCCACTCTTCTTGTATCCCTCTGTACCATTTGTACCTGTTGTTGTTGTTCTTTCTTTCTTTCTTTCTTTCTTTTTGGCGCAGACAGTGATACAACGAGATATGCCTTTTCTATTCCCATGCACTCATTAGGTTAATTTGCATCATTGAATTTCCATCTTGAACCACCGGGACCAATGAGTCCCATAAATAATTCATATGAAGGGATAAAAACAGCCCGTGTGGATTCTGTGTGTATCCCAACGAGACAATGATCGTGAGACTGAGAAATATGATTCCAAGCAAAATAAATGCTGATTGTGCTTCTTGCTAATTATTTGAGACGTTAATTGGCCATCAGCCCATTATTCAAGGATGAGAGTGAGACACAGACATGCAGACAACAGGCGTGCAATTGAGAGCATTTGAAATATCAAATATTAGTCAAAACAAACAAACAAACAAACAAAAAACACACGAAGATGTAAGGAAAACACCAAAAAATATATTGTATTAAAAGAACAGAAAGACAACCAATATGATGTCCTTACCCTACACGTTTTGCCATCAGAGAATGTAGATATTTCCTCGCTGATAACTGACCCAGTGCTGTCCTGTAGGCTTTGTTAAACATGCCGTCTGCATGCCTCTCTGTTCTGTAAATCACCATCACACACCCAGCAATAAGAGGCGAGACATTAACTAACTAACGCCAACCGCGCCGTTATACAGCATTAGAATAGCGGAACAACGGTTACGGACCCATGTGGGAACAATCGACCCCCCCCCCCTCACCCCCCAGTGCGCTCACCATTTTTAAAGTGAAATTGTGGCTTTTATGTCTGAGATGTCATTAAAGAAAACACGACCAACAGTTCACAGACAGATACAAGTTATTAACTTTACATTTTTGGTCATGATAGAGCAAGTATTTATTTAGTAATCGAGTAAAAGGCTAAAAGGGTCACAATCTACCCCGCGGCCCCGCCCTCCCCAGCTTTAAATTGTTCGTGTGTAGTGTAGTGTAGGCTAAATAACCATATCGTTGGTGTCGGGCAGAAAACTATAAAAATATAAATTAACCCCCTACTTGATCATACTACAGTGTCACCTAAAAGCATCAAAAGTAGCAGATACAAGCTTGAATTTGAATCCTTAAAAGTACGGTTTTGGTCATACAGTATGAGGTTTCCACCCGACAGAGACGATATGATGGTCATGTAACTCCTGGATTTTTGGAGGTTGCCCATTCAATGTTTTATGATCAAATGGATTATGAAAAAAAAGAACTAGCCTATTTTAATTGTGCAAGTAGGTGTCTAAGAAAAAAAAAATCGACAATACATACAGTGCATTAATCCACATAGAAAAAAAATAACATTAAATGAACAGAAATGCGACTCCCGATCATAACATGTTAAGTATGATGTTCCAATGTTGCACAAAAGTTGGATTAAAACTTATTGGATAAAAAAATGTGATGATTCACATTTTTATTTGTATTATAGGCTATTGCTTTTATTTTAGTCTAAGTGTAATTTTAACATATTGAAATAAAGATTTTCATTAATTTCATTCATTCATTCATTCATTCATAGTCACCTTTTCTCTGGAGGATAATATAACATGTAGCTGTCGTCAGCAACAGAGGGAGCGCTTCTCGAAGCCATTATCTGGTCATCACGGTCAAACTCCAGCTGCGGTAATGTGTGCCCATCCTCATCATAAACCTCATTCTCTAGTCTGAAAATGATATGAACAGTTTGGCTTATTTAGGATATAGTCATATCTACAAGCTCAAAACAAAAAGACAACAAAAACTCAAACTTTTTTTGTTGCAATTAAGCTTATTCATAATTATAAAAAAAGTGACGTCTAACGTGGGAATGTACAAAAATGAACTTCAAATGGAGACTATATCATCACACCTTGCCACTATAACAGCATCGATCAAAAGTTTGACTATCCTTTTAAATCGTTTAGATTTCATAAAGGATATTATTATATCACACTTCCAAATAGGGCCTGCATATATTTAAATCCGTTCCGTTTTCACTCAAATCTATTTATTTATTTCAAATAGAGTGGAAAAAAAGGCCTAAATCGTCATATTTGTGAGTGTATAAGATGTACACTCTGAGCTGATTGACGTTGATGGGAAGGGATACCATAACACTCCAGTTCCAACTCATTATATTCCCACCCCTCCTCTGGGAATATATGTCTGGCATCATTTAGGTATAGGCCTATGTCAAAGGTGCTGTCAAATGATCCCAATATAAGTGATACAATCGACAAGGCTAGACCAGTGGTTCTCAAACTTTTACATTTCAAGGACCCCCTTGAAACAGGGACAGTGTGCCCATCTGTTCCTTTTGTACACTGTTAGAGTTACATACTTGTTAGGGTCACTTTCACTGCAGGGCGAGACCCAGTCAGTGACTGCGCCTCTTGCCAATTGCCCCAAACTATCTCAAATAATAAACCTATAATTATCAAACTCACTGCCTTTACAACCAAGAACAAAAAACGGATAGCCTATATTTTTCCCTCAGAAATAGTTGAATTAAGTCTTACCTTGCATGTAAAAACAAACAAAAAAGTATACATACCTAAGATTAGGATAGTTAAGCCCCATCGGCGAGCAGTGGACGTTGTAGTGCATTATGATTCCATAGATGAGTACGGCTAATGTCGCCTTAGACATTGTCCAGCCTGCTGCAAAATAAATAGTACAAAAAAACACTATTAGGTATAATAATGCACAACTGTTTAGGCTATACACATGCATTGCCATCACATTCTTGATCAAAAATAACTTCAAGGAGTAGTTCACCCAAAGAAATACCTATTTTCTACACAGAAGTAATGTTTTGAGTGAACTACTCTTTTAACAATTCTATTGCTCACTTATTATTGGTTATTCAACAGACCTTCTTGATTCTAAACTTAATCACACCAAGGTTGAGGGTTATAGGCAGGTATCTCCAAAACTCTTACCTATGGCAGTGTCTAGAGACGCTGAACGCGATCCGCTGAAGATCTCAACTGTCTGGAAGAATGAGATAGGATCTCCCCCCCACTCTCTCTCTCACTCACTCGCTCTCTCTCTCGCTCTCTCTCTATGTCTCTCTCTCTTATTCCCTTGATAAAGCGGCTCCTCTGTTCTCCCTTGGTGCAGCAACGATGTGTCCAACCTCTTGGATGTTGTTGCCTAAACTCTTGCAAGCTCTCAAGAGCAAGAAGAGCGCAAACATTTAGTCTGCGGGAGAACTTTTTTGTTCCGTTAACTTGCCTCCCTTGGTTTTTTATTCATGAAATCCTTCAAGGCTTTGCCTTTTTCTCTTGTCACGACCAGGGGTTGCTCTCTACGTCATCACCCCCCCTCCCCTCCCCCTTGCTCAATGCAATGAATGGTACTTTTCCTCCTCACGCACGTCAAGCTCACCTAGTCATAAAGAACATCCGTTCAAATATTATTATTAAATAAATAATTGAATGAATCACGCATTTCTGTACAGGCCTAAGTCACACGCTGCTGAGGTCATTGTAGCTTGAGCGGGACGGGGGTAAACATGAGGAACAAGCCCCTATTTGGCGCTTATAGGCCAATTAGCTTGGAGGGAGCTGTCCAGTGCTGAAACAGCTAAAGCACTGGACAGCCCCCTCCATCGACACATTTTCTTAGTATCAATACTGCAATGTAGGGGCGGCCATAGCTGAATGGTTAGTGAGCCTGCCTAGGGAGCCAGAGGCCCTGGTTGCCCCAGGTTCGATTCCAGACCAGGTCAGCATATGTGTCGATGAAATGAAATTTGTCCCTGAGCAAGACTCTTAACCCCTAATTGCTCACAGGTTCTCATTGGAAACAAGACCGCAAGGACTTTCATGAACGACCTGTTAAAAGGAATTATCCTTATCCTCTGTAACAAGTAAAAGTCCAGAATAAAAATGTTACTTGAGTAAAAGTAGAAAATATTGGTTTGAAAATGTACTTAAAGTACCAAAAGTAGAAAGTACTCATTATGCAGAATGTCCCATTTCACAACTTTTCAAAAGTTTAGCAGATAGCAGATCCACAAGCTCACATTGCATCGCATCATGACGTGATGCATTATGAGATTGTATCTGCTATTTTCAGATGGCCGAAATGTATAGGGCTGAAGTGGTTAATGTATTTGTTGTGATAATAATCAAAATCTACAAAGTAACTACTGGAAGTATACTAAAGTTTTCAAATAATTGTAGTGGAGTAAATATTAGTATAATATTTGCCTCTGAGGTGTAGTGGAGTAGAAGTAAAAGTGCTAAATACTCCAGTAAAGTAAAAAATACCTCAAAATTGTACTTAAGTACAGTACTTGAGTAAATGTAATTACTTTACACCACTGCCACCAATTAACTTACTTTGTTGTAGTTTCCACTAAAAACGAAGCCACAAACATACACATTCACAATTTTAATCATTGATAAAATAAATAGTTAAAAATTGTAATATAAATAAAACAAAAAAGTCGTATCTGACATTGGCTGATCTGGAGGGAGGGGGGCTGAAGCTTCATTTATGTTTATAGAATGCACATTGCTAACTTTATTGCTATATAGTCTGCAATTAGCAGTGATGGAAGGAGTACTCACATGTTTTATTTAAGTAAAAGTATCAATACTGCAATGTAGAAATACTCTGTTACAAGTAAAAGTCCTGTATTCAATGTACTTGAGTGAAAGTACATAAGTATTGGCATAAAAATGTACTTAAAGTACCACAAGTAAAAGTACTCATTGTGTAGCAGGTCCCAAATTCAAAATGTATACAAATAGCCGAAATAGCCGATCTGCAAGCTCACATTGTGAGGTTGTAGATCTGCTATTTTCAAAAGGCCGAAATATACAGTAGGCTATATGGCTGAAGTGGTTAAAGGACGACTTCACCGCTTTTCAACCTATCTTAATATAATAGGTCCTCACTAATACTCATGATAAAATGGTACCATTTTTTTCTACTCGATCTGTGTCTCAGAGGAGGGCTGTGGACAGTTCAGAGTCCCGTCTACCAGTGACATCATCAATGGGGAATCCAAGCTAATAGAAACTGCAGGCTTTCTATTCCTGGAAAGTTGCAATGCAATAATAGAAGCCATTGTTCTCGTGTTAATAAAAATCTAAATAAAAAATGTGAAATCTTGTTGGAAAAAAAAGAACATGCCTAACGATGATGTCACTGGTAGACAGGTTTCTGGACTGTCCACAGTCCTCCTATGAGACACAGACTAAGTAGAAAAAAATGGTACCATTTTATCATGAGTATTAGTGAGGACCAATTATATGAAGATAGGTTGAAAAGCGTCCTTTAATGTCTTGTTTTGTAATAATAATCCAAATATACAAAATAACTAGAAACTAAAGCTTTCAAATAATTGTAGTGTAGTAAAAAGTACAATATTTGATACACAATATTAGATACAATATTAGATGTAGTGGAGTAGAAGTAAAAGTACCTAACATTTTACTTAAGTAGCCTATACAGTAATTGAGTAGGCTAAATGTTACTTTTACTTTACAACACTGGCAATTGCGTTAATTTATTTCAAGGAAGCCAGCCTTGAGCCTACTAATACTTCTACTTGATTGAAATACCTGGGAACAGTTATATAACACCTCTTAACTGAAGGTTAAAAAAAAAGAAGAAGAAAGAATTGTATTGATCAAATTCACCAGATAATAATGATCAAGCAGTGTCGTGATTGATGTGTTGAACTTTAAGTGGGGTGAATCAGACTGTCCCATCATGATCCTTCTGACTGAGGTTCTGACTCATCATGGGACGAATATAGAAGCTCTAATACATTTTAACTTTTCGCCCCATGGGCCATGGGCTTTTAGTTTCATATAAGGCTCTAGGAACAGGGGTCTTCAACGTTTTTCAGGCCAAGGACCCCTTAGCTAAGAGAAAGATGAAGCAGGGACCCCCCCCCACTACATATTGTATAAAATTGTGTTGCAGATTAAACTTTTTAATAAATTCCATAGATAGTTAGTTGGATTCATGTTAATATGTATTTTCAGACAGTTAACCTTTTAACCCCTCTATATTTAGTCAACTTGACCGTTGGCTCATGGACTTGGTCTGCTCTTTTCCCCTGCTATCTACAAGCTTGTAGATAGCATATCTACATGCTTGTAGATCTGCTATTTTTAGCTAATGTTCAAGTCAACTTGACCGTTGGCTCATGGACTTGGTCTGCTCTTTTTTTCCCATCATACAAAGATTTGGCGGACCCCCTGTACCAACTCTGAGGACCCACTAGGGGTCCCTGACCCCCTGTTGAAGACCCCTGCTCTAGAAAGAATCCCCCAGAAAACATCCGCTTGTAAAAATAAGCTCCACTCAGTTGTGCTGAGAGAGCACTGCGCCCCCAAGTGGCAAAAGAGGATAAGTATACACTTAGTTACTTTGTAGATTTTGATTATTATTAGAAAACACACTAACCACTTCAAGCCCTATATATATTTCGACCATTTGAAAATAGCAGACCTACAAGCTCACAATGCGTTGTGATGTGACGCATTGTGAGCTTGTAGATCAGCTATTTTCAAAAGATTTTTCATACATTTTGAACTTAATACTTTTACTTTTGGTACTTCAATTATATTTTGATGCCGATACTTTTGTGCTTTTACTCAAGTACATTTTGAATACGGGACTTCTACTTGTAACAGAGTATTTCTATATTGCAGTATGGATACTTTTACTTAAGTAACAAACAAATGTGAGTACTTCCTCCATCACTGGGTAATGACAATATAGGCTATATAATGTTATCATAGCTACTGAAATGATTTAGGGTTATCACTTTAAAATGATGAGGTGTTATCAGGTGGCCCTTAATTGAACTGTAAAAAAGTATTAATATAGGCCTATATTGATTGAGTTAATCTTATCAGGCATTCATTTCATAATGACATTTATTGTCTTCTATTACATGCAATTAGCTGCAATGGCCACATACAAAGTGGAAGGACTGTTGAAGTAACCCTTCAATTATTAGCTTATTGTGACACATGTGTTAACTTTCCATACAAACCAAAGATAAGATAACCCTTTATTGAGGGGTTTGGGGGTGGGGGATTCCCAGTCATATAGCTGCAACAGCAGCAGTAAGAGAAACACATAGGAACAGGTACGAGTAAGAGTTAAGAGCCAATACAATAGAGCCAGTTAAAAATAAAATATAGTTAGACTTTCTTTGCGTAATTATGTACTGGGTCACTGAATTAATGAGTTAAAGTAGTCTCTCAATAAAAGTATACAGTCTATCACCAATGGATACAAGAAATATGATACATACAGCGCCAATGAATATATGAATTGGTGTAGGCCTACGGTGTCAATAGGCTTAGTTTAGGTTCGTTGTTTTCGATCATCTTCACCAGTTTACATAACATCACATACAACGTAATCAAATAACAAATTACATAGTTTAAGGTGATCCTCAAAAAGGCTGATGCTAAAAGCTTTGGCTGTATTTGCCTGTACATGTAATTTTGTTTGTCAAAAAGCAGTTTCAATGAACATAAATCAAGGGTAAACAGGCCAAACAAACAGAAAAAGTTCCAGTTTTAAGTACATAAAACAAAAACAAAACAATCAATAACGTGTCATTATATAGATCTATATGGATCCATATATGATGTTATACAATATATAAACCCATTATGCATTGCACTATACCACATACCATATCCCACAATCCATCAATAGTCAATTAATAGGCTACTCATATACCTACATATTCAACAGTGTCTGGGTACAGTGAGTCGGTCAATACAATGAGGCCTATGTGCAGCCTATCAACAGTCTATCAACAATGAATAAAAGAGTTCAAACCATATGCTGTATAACCCCCTGTTGAAATTTGATTGAACTGAATGTAGCTTTATTACAGTTATAAACCCAACAATTTGGTAACTCATAAAATGTCCCACTCCCATTGCACATAAAAAAGCACTGTTATTAACTTATATCTTTAGACCTTAGGCTATATTTAATTACAATAGGTGTGATAAAGCTACTACGCTTTATCACAGCAAACAGGAAAACTGGAGGTTTACATGACTCACTGTAAATATTTGCTTTTCATGACAGCCTCTAGTGTTGACAGATAAGCATCTGGATGGCCTTTTAGAGAAGGGTCACAGTCTTGTGTGTCAGGAAAATTGTCTCTTTTACGAGAAACACACAAGTTGTGTACCATGCATTCAGCAGTCTAAGGCTGAAATAAATAAAATCTCTTTGGTACCAGTTTGTTTGTAGGGTCCATGTAAGTACTTTGAAACATGTTGGCCTTTTCAATTGAGTTGCTTTAATACTGTTTTGGGGGAAATCATTATTTTGGCCATTATCTCCCTATCTGTGCAGTACGTTTGTGTATAGTTTATCTTATATATGCAATAATTATGTTTGATTCACACTTATGATTACACACACATAGGATATGACATATAAAAGTATTATAGAGATGTACCGATACAATTTTTTCCTTCCCAATACCGATACCCATAACTTGCGTATCGGTCGATACACTCTCAGAGTTATGGGCGTCCTTGAAATTTAAAAGTTTGAGAACTTCTGATGGTGCAGCTACAAGTTAGTAAAAATAATACGGTAAATATTACAGTAAGAGTATAAAACAGTATCAACTGAAGCATTCAAAATGCTAAATAATTGATGACTGTAAATTACATATGATCATGTGATACATTATATGGTATCAGAATGGTATAGACTGACATACTTGCCGATACCAGCATTTTAGGCAGTATCTGCAGCTTTTCCATACTGGTATTAGTATCGGAACAACTCTAAAAGTATATAAAAAAGGTTCAATGAGTTTGCCCATTCTGGGCTCATGTAAAATATGGTAACATATCAGGCACTCCCTCTTGAAAGGGCTCATTCTCATGAAAACACAACTATTCATACTGTATTTCAGTCGATTATGCACTTGTGAAAACATACTTATGAATATTATATTTCATTTCTGACAATATGCCTGCCAATAGATCCCCTAAATCTTACACAAATCTTACCCTAGAATATAAGAAACCCATAACATTAGTGTATTTCTGTACAGTACTGGTATATGAAACTGTACAAACGAATGGAATTGGTATGACACACAGGGCTGAGCTTATTGTCTCCGCCAGGCCGAAAGGCATGGCGAGAGAGTATGTTTTACCCTCCGTCCGTCCGTCCGTGTGTGTGTGTGTGTGTGTCCGTCCGTCCTTCTGTCTGTGATCAGCTAATCTCCGCCACCGTTGGCCCGGTCGCTGTGAAACTGCACACACACATTCCCTGGATGCCACAGCAGAACCTCTGCCCAACATTTTGCAGATCAGGCTGTCATAGCGCCACCATGAGGCCGACTTTTGCAAAACACATTATTGGATATGACTCCTACAGATTTTCCCCAAAAAACACGCACATCGGTACACAGTATCTCTATAGTCATGTGATCATCACGGATCTGTCCGATTTACCAGATTCCATCCTGATTGGCTAAGATTGGCTCCCAAAGTTTGCAGAATTTGATCATTTTGAACACAATGCCTCAAATCATGAACGAAGCATGCGATTTCCGTGAAATTTTCCACGTAGATTCCCACTTGGCCCAGGAAGAAATGCCACTTGAAAACTTTCCAATCAGCCTCATGGTGGCGCTATAACAGGCCAATTCACGTTTTTACCTATAACTGCACCGATCTGCGTGAAACTTTGCACGCACACTCCGCAGCGGCCAAGGAAAAATATCTGGCCTGCATTTTTCACATTTACTTTTTATAGCGCCACCATGAGGCCGACTTTTGCAAAACACATTATTGGATATTACTCCTAGAGATTTTCTCCAAAAAACACACAAATCGGTACACAGTATCTCTATAGTCATGTGATCAACACAGATCTGTCTGATTTAGCAGATTCCATCCTGATTGGCTAAGATTGGCTCCAAAAATGTGCAGGGTTGGTTTTATTTTTAACACAATGCCTCAAATCATGAACGAAACATGCGATTTCCGTGAAATTTTCCACGTAGATTCCCAGTTGCCCCAGGAAGAAATGCCACGTCAAAACTTTCCAATCAGCCTCATGGTGGCGCTATAACAGCTCAATTCACGTTTTTACCTATAACTGCACCGATCTGTGTGAAACGGCCAAGGAAAAACAACTGCCCTGCATTTTTGTCTCCGCCAGGCCGAAGGCATGGCGAGAGAGTATGTTTTACCCTCCGTCCGTCCGTCCGTCCGTCCGTCCGTGTGTCCGTGTGTCCGTGTGTCCGTGTGTCCGTCCTTCTGTCTGCGACCAGCTAATCTCCGCCACCGTTGTCCCGGTCGCTGTGAAACTGCACACACACACTCCCTCGATGCCACAGCAGAACCTCTGCCCCAAATTTTTCACATGGGTCTGTTATAGCGCCACCAGGAGGCCGATTTGTGCAAAACACATTTTTGGACATTACTCCTACAGATTTTATCCAAACGTCACGCAAATCGGTACACAATATCTCTATAGTCATGTGATCAAGACGGATCTGTCCGATATTTCATATTCCATCCTGATTGGCTAAGGTTGGCTTCCAAAGTTGGCAGGATTGGTCCGTTTTGAACAAAATGTCTCAAATCATGAACGCAGTGTGTGATTTCCGTGAAAATGTGCACGCACATTCCCACTAGGCCAAGGAAGAAATCCCCCCCTTTTCACATTGGCCTATTATAGCGCCACCAGGAGGCCACAATAACGACGTGACCTGGCGGAGACCTGTGCTCCGAGGAGCACTTTTTCTAGTTAGATTTGTTTTATTTCCAGATTATGTACACCAAAGAATAGAAACATATAGCAGAAACAAAAATACAAGTGGAACACAGCCAGTGTGTGTCCCAGGATGGACTGTTTAATACAGTGGTTCTGAAACTTTTTAGCTCAAGACCAAAAAGACAAATTAGATGTTTGCCAGTGACCCAAACTAGTGAAAAAAAAATATTTATGGAAATTTGTATTTTATTTTTATTTATGAAATACTTTTGAAAAATGTTGGAATTGTTTTTAATTGATGAAAGTGTGATTTCTTTGTTTAAACTTTTTTCCTACTATACCTGTACTACCAGTATTGTATCAAGGGAAATGCCATAGTCCTTCACTATAAGACATAGCTTGACAGCAGCCTGTCAAGAACGTTCGGCAGACAAATATCTCATGAAAGACTTAGAGAGTGTTATTTCACTAATAGGAGTCAGCTCTTGATTAAACAGAAGATGCATTTTCAGGTCGGGATACCAATTTTATCCAATCAGGATATAGAGAACTCAGACAGGATATAGATTAAACAAGTGAAATTTTAAGTGATGACACAAAGAAATGAGCAGACACAACAAACAAAAGAATATCACTTATATTATGTATCACCCCACCTTTAAGAAAATTCACTAGACAAGGACCACACACATCAAGGGTGTATGAGGCCAAATGTATACTTTGCGACAAATATACAGTAGCAAGTATTTGAAAGGTCAAAGAACAAAGGAGAGTCTGACAAAATGCACAGAGTTGAGAGCTGATGAAACAATCAGGAGAGCAGCTGTCAGAAAGGGTCATGGTAACAGGTTGCTAGCCAGGTTGATCATCCCGGTGTTCACAGCACACCCAGACTGCTGAAGGAACCAAGGCTTTCAGCCTAAAAACAGCCTGTAGCAGTCACCAGATTTCACTTCAGAAAACAGAAATCAGTATCTGAGACAACACGACAGCCAATGAGTCTACAGAGTGCTTCAGTCGTTAAGATCTACAGAAGCCCAGCCTTTGTAAAGCGTATGGAGAAAAGCCAGTTAGACCCTCTAGCTCCAGACCAGTCAGATATCATCAGTCTTTCCACAGGAAGTGCTGTGTCACCACCCACCAGACATAGCTAGCCAGTGATCTACTGCAAGCTCACCAGACTGGAGAGGAAGCATATCTGAATTTCCAAAGTGAATGTTTGCAGAAAGAGTCACCAACATGAAAACATGAAAAGTGCTAAAGCAAGCACAAATAAAGGATGTGGTCTTGAAAGCAAATGAAAATCTATTTTGGGCATTTGATCATTGCTTCCCAATGTAGAGATCTTCACTTTAATTTAAATTAGTCCTGGCTAATCCCTTTGGTCCATTGAGTTGGGCACTCTGAAATCTAGATGGATCATTGCGGAAAACTAACAAGGCCACTCTTGCAAAAAAAGTTTGAGAAATCAGCATCAGCAGTTGAAGATATGTAGAATAATCTCCTTCAAATCCATGGGAACAGCTTGATATCCTGGAATTATACAGCAGTATAGAATAATTTGTCTGCACAGGATATGTCCTGTCCACCATCATCTAGCATAATGTTAAGTGATCTGCACTACCAGCGTCCAGCCTACTTCCCCTTTCAGGGGGAAAAGGACATGAATGTACAACTTACAACATATGTGTATGCTTATATAAATAAAATAAATAAAGTAAAGTAAAGTAATAAAGTAATAAAATAGTATAAATATGTAATGTATAGTAATTTGGGCTCCTCACTGAAATGGATGACATATATTACCCTCTTATTCTAGCAGGTATATGATGTTAGACTGGATGGTGGATGCAGGGACCACACAAGCAACAATGGCTTACTATGGCATGCAAGTGTGTACGGATCTGCAAGCTTCCAGACTGCTCCTGCCTTGCCAAACAAATGAAAGTGTGCAGAAATATGCAAGCTGTAAACCTGCAGCAATCACAGGGAGGAGGAAAAGGATGTAGAAGTTGAAGTGAAACTGATTGATTATTATGATGATAATGATGATGATGATGATGATGATGATGATGATGATGATGATGATGATGATGATGATGGTGGTGGTGGTGAATAAATAATATGAATCCTCAAGAATGGATATTGGTATGACAGTATAATGTGGAGTTTATGATGATGATGTTCATTGATTATAAAAGTTAATGAAAGATAGAGTTCTTCATTTTTCCCCTCTATGACAAGTTCTGTTATACAGTAGGAAGAAAGTTCTTCCATTCTTTGTATCTATGTGTAGTGCCCCGGAGAAGACCCGGCCACAATAGCTCTGCCAATCGAACTCTATGTGGTGGGAGACTGGGGTATGATTCCAGCTTGATGCAAATCATTACATATGGTGGTAACAGGAAGAGTTGGCACCTCAATGTTAAATTGGCTATTTTGTCCAAAATGTTTGAAAATAAAATATTTGAAAAATGGTCCTAAGTAATGTAAAGTATACATGATTGAACATTCGACATTTAAGGTCTAATATTTCTACAATTGTTACAAATTGCAACAAAACCTGGGACAGCTAGTCATTTTGGAAGAAGAAGTTGAAGGGTAAATTTAAGTCTGTAACTGATGTACCATGCATGTTCACATCATGTACTTTAAATCACTTTTCAAATATCTTCCTTGGTGCCCACTCTTCCTGTATCCCATATGGCTATCATGCTGAAATATCATCTTGGGATAAAGTCCTTTTCAAAACACTAACCTAGAATTTTCCACCTTGAATGATCCCGATTTGAGAACATTCTGGCCTGGGCCCATGGACTTGTTGATTAACACATATATTGTTTGGGTCAGGTGGATCATGTAGTAGGTCTCTCAACGGTCCGGTTTAAAAAAAACTCCAGCCCATGAATCACTATTCTACACATTTTACTTACACTTTTATGTTCAGTTTATTAGTTGGAGTATTATTATAGATAGAGTCATTAGTGAATGCAGATGATTTCCAGCATCATTTTCAGCTTTATCACATAATCAATGCTAGCTTGATGATGCCTTAATGATGTTAATCGATTTAAAGGAAGCCAACTGAATACTTGAGGTAACAGTACCCTTTTTTCTACTTGATTAAAATATCTAACTGGGTACAGTTTACAGCTCTGACTGTGCGTGTGCGTGGCACAGACACCCAAATGGACTTCCATGGAGTCATGGATGCAATTTCACTCTTATCATATCAGGGTCTCTAATATGGAAGTTTTAGTTTAACAAAGTAAAAAACAAAACAAGGCACTCTTCTGGTGAAAAAGGTCAATTGAGTAGCATATAGGCTACCCTGAAGAAGGCTGTGAGGCCGTGTGGGTTATCCCACCCAGTCACAGTTTTTGATCTAAATTCAATGGCTTTTTTACTTTTTCACCAGAAGAGTACCTTGGCTTTTTTTTTTTTTACTTTGTTGCACATTTTGAGTCCCCAACCAAAGAGCACCTTCGTTATGCTTTTTTGGACTTCCGAGCACTCCAGACCCTTTCTTTTTTTCCCAGGAGTTTTAGCTTAAATTAGTACAGTACAAGACATAGATAAATATATGGTTAATTGTGAAACATCTTACATTGTAGTAATTGAATAATACTATTTGAAGTTGAACTACTTCTAATTTTGCTGGGAACCCCCTATGGAACCCTTTCCAAGGACCCCTGGGGGCCCCCAAGTCCACACTTTGAAAACCACTATTGCAACAATGTATTTACTACGACACGTGTACCGTTTGACCGTAATGCAAATTAAAATAACCACAACCCTAATGTGTAGACAGGCAGTAAGACCAGTAGGAGGCACCAGAGAGCTGCTTTTGGCTGGAAATGGGAGAATGGGACGTTCGAGTGTGTTATTTTTTTTTACAACAAATCCCCCCTCCCCCCTCATCCTCACGACAACAATAAACACAACTTATTTTCCATTGTAGTCTTTCGGACGTGATTTTATCATCACTAGTATCTCCAGACCAGCTGTGTGAAGGGGAATAATCTATCTCCAGCTGTGAGGCAGCAGTCAGTCCCCCAGGCACCGTCGGCCATGTTGTTGTGTGTGTGGGGGCAGGGTTGCCATGTCCGCTTATTATAAGCGACTTAGGGCTTGTTTCTCTGTAAAGTTGCTTGTAAATATTTTGTTGCGGCGGGTTGCGGTTTCTTGGGCTTGTTTCCAAAGTGTGGTTTCTTATTTAGGTTTTGTTTCCTAATGTTGTTTAAACCAGTGATTCTCAAACATTTTAATGTCAAGGACTACAAATTAATAGGATTTGTCCACAGACCCCCTAACCTCGCGTCAGACCCCCCCATCTGAAAATATTTTGTGCCAGGGACCCTCTCCATACAAGATTTGTGTTGTTAAAATGTTTTGGGCTTGGTCTTCATAGGCCTGGTTGCTTATTTCTCTCCCAAAACCTGGCAACACTGGAGGGGGTCGGTCGGTTTGATGCAAGTTTGCTACAGTACAGTAGGAAGTGTAGGGAGGCTGCAAAATACTGGGACACTTTAGGAATCTACATTCTCTCTTTTATTAGCATATCATACAACCGCTGGACTGACAGACTAACCGACACTAAATGATGGTTGCTGGTGTATTGCCATTGCCATCAACATGTCTTTCTTCTTCCCTATAGCGCTTGATTTACTTTGATTTTTTTTTTCCCAAGATTTTTTTTGGGGCTTTTTTCTGCCTTTATTGATAGTATACAGTTTTTAACTTCATTGTCTCTGATCACCGCCTAATGCAAAAGAAGAACCGCAGTTTATTTGCTGCTGGTCTGGTCTGGACTGGTCTGTCTGGATGGATGGAGTGAAGATGAAGACTACTAGATCCGTTGGAATAATTCATTTCCCCCACACACATTAGAAGGAATCTGATCATCTGGGATAAAGCCATCAGGCCAGGCGCATGAGACCGAAGGACGTGATTTGATCATAAAGGTAAAACATCATGTCGTCTGTGTAAATGAAAACCCCCCCATTGCAGCCGATGATATGGGCCGAAACACACCGTTTTGGTTGATGATTGCCTATCTGACCTTCTCTATAATAGCGTCAACAAAGGAATGTAGGCTTTAAGATATACATTCTTAGACTGTCGATTGTATTGTATTTCCAAAATGCTTGTGTTATTATAGTCAATTGCGTTGTTGTAGGTGGGAGTCAATGTTTGCATTTAGGTGTCAATATCAGTGGATTTCAGGGACTCTCTGGGTTCCTTTGGTGGGGTTTAAATGGACCCTTACAAGTCTGTAACTCTGAGAGTGTACACATGGACCTAACGGGTCCATTTGGTTCCATGTGTACACTCTCAGAGTTAAGGGGAGACCTTCAAATGTATACATTTTGAGAACCAAACATTGCAGCATGCTGCATGTCAGGATAAAAAGATATGAACCCCAAGTCATTTGTCATTTTGTCATTGCCACTGAGAGGATGTTAGTATGTTATGAAGGTAACATTCAAAAGAGGGCCATCGTCACATCTCCAAATGATGTAGGTTATGCCATCTATGAATACATCTACACATTATGTGTTCAAACATTGGATAATAATAATAAATATTGCAGCATGCTGCATATGTCAGGATAAAAAGATAACCCCAAGTAATTTGTCAATTTGTCAGTGCCACTGAGGGGGTGCAAGTCTATGTTATGAGGGTAACATTCAAAGTGGGCCATCATCATCACATCCCAAAATAATGTATGTCATCTATAAATACATCTACACATTATGTGGAGACTGTGTTTAGTATGGTTGGTCAGTCCATTTGTGTTGGCTTTCTTGGGTTAAATGCTCAGAGGCACGCTGTATTGAATTAGATAGACGAAGACAAAAGTTCCAGTGTTGCAGCCAGGTCTGTCCCAGATATGATCCAGAGTGAAAAGTAAATAACTCACGAGTAAAAAAGAGAAGCCCCTCCTAATATATTACGTCAATCAAAACTGACCCTATTCATTATCGTTTACGATATCAAATCAGCCACAGGCATTAGCTTGTTGCTTTGTGAAATCGTTTCCCAAGGACACTGAGTGCAGTTACTGCCCTTTTTGTTTCAGGGAAGGCTGGCTCAACCCCCTTCTTGTGACACCTATGACATAGCCTACTTTCATGAACATTGCACTGGTTAAAGACTATGTGGTTGAGTGGGAGAACAGCTGTATCATTCCTTTGCCCTGTGATGGGGTATTGCAGTGCTGTTGTATTGTTGTTACTGAGGGAAGGAGATATTATGTCCTTACTACGGTATTCAAGTTCATTATGCTCTGTCTTGAGAACTAGACATAATGAGGATACAGTTTAGCCTCACCAGTCCTATACTCTTGTATGAGCTTGTAACTGGAGGATTGCCATGCCACTAGACATTCCGCAGACAAGCTAGTAAACACTCAGGGAATAGAATAGAATTGAATTAGAGGTACAGTGCTTCGTCTCAACAGACATCATCGATGTGCCGTTGAGCAATGCACTTGAGGCTTGTGGCTAAGCATTTTGTTAACTGACCGGCTTGAAAGGGTTAAAATAATGAGCTAGTTTAGAGTGCAGCATCACTGATGATGAAATGCAATACCCTAGTCGAAAAGATTTATAGGCTTGCTTTTGGAAAATCCCTCATAATCCAGTCAAAATGCATTTTATTTTGGAACCACACAGATGTTTAGGGTTCCATAATTAGGCAATCCGATAACCTAGAGCTTTATTAAGCAGTTGTTATTGCTTTAATTTAGGTTTATTCCAGTCTGTCAATATTTGGGTATTACTAGAATGCTTCCACAAACCTTTTGTTTTGGATTGTATCATGAAAGTCTGTGATGCATTTAGGAAAGAGCCCTTTCCACGAAGAACTAGATGTTGACGGTTCAAACAGCCTGACTCACCTTTCTGTTTGTAGTCACCTCAGGATTCCAAAAATAGCATGTGCGCATCTAAGACTCGATTGCAGGTCTGCATGTCTTAGGTGTGTAACTTGCCCGCAGCCTGCATGACATTGAGAACGGTTTGTGCTGAAACATGCATGGCAATGAATATGAGATACATGATTTGATTGTCTCCTATTCAGTCATTCTTTTCAATTGAAAATGCTGGCGTCTGCTATACTTTTATTCTGTGATTAGGTCTTGGGTATTCCCATATGCCACTGCAAGCAGGGACTAACACACACCCAGTGCATGTTCTGGAATAGGAAGTAGAGAAGGAGAAGGTCCGCACACCGTCTTAATGCTCCCAACGATATTTATTTAATGAGCGGTAAAAAAAAACGCAACGTTTCGGCCTCTGCAGCCTTTGTTGGTTGTAGGCTACTGAACAGTGCGTAACAAGGCAGGTATATAAAGGGAATAGTGGGTAGATAGAGCTCACATCAGTCCATGAATGAAGACACCCGGGGACAACGCCCCAATTTAGAGTTGGAACTGATCACAGATCAGACAATGAAGTTACAAATACGGTCTGTGTCAGAGTGAGCATACATAAGCCATTATTGTTCCTATATGGCCATCAGGATGATTCAGGAATAGGAAGCACAAGATGGCTTGTCAACATGTCTTTACCTCATTCAGACCCATTTGATTGAATACTTTATTAGCAAGATTGAAAAACAACGGCAGTACAGTTAGCAAAGCTATGCTAAAAAAGGATAACACAAAAAGCCCCAGGGGGCTTGTTTCCATTGTGGTCTTTTTGTACTCAATTCATCATCAATACATTATGTACATACAACAGCAACAACACCAAAGCCAATAGTAGATATATTTACATAACAAAGTGGGGTGGGGGCAGGAGTTAAGAGGATGCCACTCCCACAGTGGAGCTTGCTGAGGGAGTGCGTTGTTTGACTCTCTGGGGGCAAGATAGTAGGGGTTTAAAAATGATTTAAGTCCAATTATGATTTGAGGACAGCCATGTTTTTAGTTTTAATTGAAGACGGATAATCGAGAAGTTTTATGACTTGTTGGGTTTGTAGGGTAGGGCATTCCACATCTTGGTGGCAGTATAGTAGAATGCATTTTCCCCATGTGTGTGTCGAATCTAGGGGGAACAAGGTCAGAGGAGCCTCCCTGTGGTGTTGTGCCCATGGGTGTCTCTCACTCGAGAGAAGTAGTTTGATTGTTGCTAAACCCTGTCTTCCACCTTGAGCCATCCCAGCCTAGCAAAGTGAGCTGGGGTTAGGTGAGTCCTGCCGTGAAGGTTTAGTACCAGACCAGTATTGTCTTTTCGTTTTGTGACGTCTGTGTAGTTTTGTTTTTAGTGACATGGGGTGTTAGCTAGATAGCTAGGCAGATACCGGGAATAATCGTTCACTTCCGGATAAAAGCGCCAAAATTGGTACACATACTCCTTGGGTAGTACTGTTTTGATAAAACCCGTTAGCCACCTGAAAATTCAAGATGGCGGCCATTTTTCAAGATGGCCGCCATTGAATATACAGTAATATTACATTTCCCAACAAAATCCCATAGATACAAGCGCCAAAATTGGCAAACATACTCCTTGGGTATTGCTCTTTTGATAAAAACCAAAGATTTTAAGATGGTGGCCATTTTTCAAGATGGCCACCATTGAATATACAGTAATTCGCAGTAATTTCACAATAAAATGTCATAGATATGCACCAAAATTGGCACACACACTCTTTGGGTATTGCTCTTTTGATGAAACCTGTTACCCATGTAAAAATTCAAGATGGCAGCCATTTTTCAAGATGGCCACCATTGTACAGTAGGCTATATACAGTCAAATCACATTTAGAAGTAAAATAGCTTAGAAGCAAGCACCAAAATTGGCTCATATACCATTCTTTTAATAACATATTAGCAGCCACCTAAAAATTCAAGATGGTGGCCCTTTTTCAAGATGGCTGCCATTTAATATACAGTATTGCTACATTTTGCAATAAAATCACATAGATTAGCGCTGAGAGACAAGCGGATCTTGCAAGTGTAGATTACAAGTAGTAATAGCGCCCTGGGATCACCCTTCGTCTAGTCTCTACCCTTCGACCTGTTTGGCTTGGGTAACCCTGCCAGGAGTACAAGACTCCTGCCGACATAGTTCTAGGGGTCATGGACACATGCAAACTGCCCCACCACGTGCTCCTTCAGCGCTGATCGTGTTGGAGGAATGGCTTCATATGGTCTCTGCTTCCGAGCAAACATGTCCAACCTTGCATCATCAACACCTTCAGCTGCGCTTGATCTGTCATACATCATGAGCGAACTCTCTCTCCTCCATCCTGATACTCCTGGACCTGTCTGCAGCGTTCGACACAGTGAACCATCAGATCCTCCTCTCCACCCTTAAGGGGATGGGTGTCTCAGGCTCTGCACTCTCCCTGTTTGCATCCTACCTGACGGGTCGCTCCTACCTGGTGATGCTGAGAGGGTCTGTATCAGAACCACACAGACTCACTACTGGGGTTCCCCAAGGCTCGGTTCTGGGTCCTCTTCTTTTCTCTCTCTACACTACAACTCTTGGTGCTGTCATCCACTCCCATGGCTTTTCCTACCACTGCTATGCCGATGACACCCAGCTGATCCTCTCATTCCCCCCCTCTGACACACAAGTGGAGGCACGCATTGCTGCTTGTCTGGCTGACATCTCGGAGTGGATGTCGACGCACCACCTGAAGCTCAACCTGGACAAGACCGAGCTGATGTTCCTCCCGGGGAAGGGCTGTCCGCACCGAGACATGGCCATCACCATTGATAATGCTGTGGTGACGTCAACTCGGACTGCGAAGAGTCTGGGTGTGACCCTGGACGATCAACTGTCGTTCTCGGCAAACATCGCATCAGTGACACGGTCCTGCAGATTCCTCCTCTACAACATCAGGAGGATTCGCCCCTTCCTCACGGAGAAGGCAGCCCAGGTGCTCATCCAGGCTCTTGTCATCTCCCGCCTGGACTACTGCAACTCCTTCCTGGCTGGTGCTCCGGCATCTGCCATCAGACCTCTGGAGCTTGTTCAGAAAGCTGCAGCTCGTCTGGTGTTCAACCGCCCCAAGTTCTCCCACACAACTTTCCTTCTCCGTTCTCTACACTGGCTCCCCGTAGCAGCTCGGATCCAGTTTAAAACCCTGGTGCTAGCCTATAGGGCAGTGAAAGGAACAGCTCCTTCTTACCTCCGGGCTATGGTCGATGCCTACACCCCTGCCCGACCACTTCGGTCTGCCACCTCGGGGCGACTGATTGCCTCGTCACTCAAGGGTCCTTCTGGTCCATCGACACGGTCACGACTTTTTTCTGTTCTGGCCCCACAGTGGTGGAATGAACTTCCCACTGATGTCAGGACAGCAGAGTCACTGCCCATCTTTCGCCGCAGGCTGAAAACACTACCCTTCCTCTTTGTCTTGTACAAGAAAATGCTACACATAATAGACTTATAACATAGCATGATCCCCTAATTTAGCAGAAGATTAGGATTCCTGGGCTGATATATGGTACAAGGAAGCCAGTGAAGTCAGTCCATGGGTCCAGATTCAGATTCTACATAGTGAAAAATGTATGATTTGACACCAAGATTACTCAAATAGGACATATTATGGTGATTTTTATTCAGAAATGCATTATTAGTGTATATTCAATGGCGGCCACCTTGCAAAATGGCCGCCATCTTGAATTTTTAGGTGGCTGCTAAAATATTATTAAAAGAATGGTATATGAGCGAATTTTGGTGCTTGCTTCTAAGCTATTTTACTTCTAAATGTGATTTGACTGTATATAGCCTACTGTACAATGGTGGCCATCTTGAAAAATGGCTGCCATCTTGAATTTTTACATGGGTAACAGGTGTCATCAAAAGAGCAATACCCAAAGAGTGTTTGTGCCAATTTTGGTGCATATCTATGACATTTTATTGTGAAATTACTGCGAATTACTGTATATTCAATGGTGGCCATCTTGAAAAATGGCCACCATCTTAAAATCTTTGGTTTTTATCAAAAGAGCAATACCCAAGGAGTATGTTTGCCAATTTTGGCGCTTGTATCTATGGGATTTGTTTGGGGAATGTAATATTACTGTATATTCAATGGCGGCCATCTTGAAAAATGGCCGCCATCTTGAATTTTCAGGTGGCTAACGGATTTTATCAAAACAGTACTACCCAAGGAGTATGTGTACCAATTTTGGCGCTTTTTTCCGGAAGTGAACGATTCGCCTGTTTTTCGCCTGTTATCTGCCTAGCTAAGAGTCCTCAGTGCACTCGAGGAGATCATTCCTGCCCCAAAATCTTGTTCTTTGGTTGACTTTCAGGATCACTTTAGTTTTGATGCATTTTTTTTCACTGGAAAGTTTGTTGTCCAAAACACAACCAAATAGTTGACCTCATCTTTGCTTGTGCCCAGCCTCCCAAACACAATACTCAAGTTCTACGTAGAGGTGCAAATGCTACTGATCGATTCAATCATTAATAATAAAAAAAATCTATAATTTAATAAAATAATCCATCCCTATTTTGGGCGTGTTATTATTATACCATTGTGCGATGATGTATAAAATAGCGCTTAAGTGATTAATCAATTATTCGATTAATCAAAAAAGTAATCTATTGAATAATCAATCAAGAAGATGATCAATAGCTGCAGTCTAGTCATGAAACCCAGACCCAGTTTCAACTCCTCAGCAGCGTTGTCTGCATGTCTGCATAAGCGACTTTGGGCTTGTTCTGTAAAGTTGCTTGTAAATATTGGAGGTTGCGTTTTTTTGGGCTTGTTTCTTAAGTGTAGTTGCTTATTTGAGCTTGCTTCCTAAATGTTTAAACCAGTATTTCTCAAACGTTTTCAAATCAAGGACCCCCAAATTAATATGTATTTGTCCACGGCCCCCCCCATCTGAAAATATTTTGTACCAGGGGAACCCCTGTACCAGATTTGTGTTAAAATGTTTCACTCTTTGGGGCGGTGTAACCGCCCCCTATAAGTGAGGTTTGGACACTGACCAATCCTGCACCGTGATTGGCCAATAGTCTACAACGCAGTCTACAACGCTAACCCTTCCACAGTCAATGCAAATCTATACTTTTGCAAAGTCAGCCAATCACATTACAGCTAGTGTCATCACCACTAGCTGTAATGTGATTGGCTGACTTTGCAAATTCAGGACTGTGATTGGCTAGCGAAACACATGACACATGTGCAGCCCTATGAATAGCAGCATGGACTTTATGGATGTTGTTTTTTAAGTGAATCACTTCCATCACTGTGATGACCACACAGCCCACTTCACACTGGGTGTGATTTTTTTCAAGATTATTTTGAAAATAACTGATCTACAGACTCGCAACGCGTTGCAAGCTTGTAGATTGGCAATTTTCAAGTATGCCGATGCATACAGGTTTAAAGTGCTCACGTGGCCTATAATAGTCGCTTCTTTTGGGCTTGTTTTCATAGACCTGGTTGCTTATTTCTCTCGCAACACTGCTGCTCCGTCCTCAGCATCGGAGTAATGTAGTGGTGGAAGGAAGGTGGCTACAGGGGCAGCAGCATCTGTTGGGAGGGTTTGAAGCCTAGTAAAGCTCCCAGGCCCCTCCCTGTCTGCAGCTGCTAGCTACCAGCTGTCCAATCAGACAGAGGAACCCAATTCAATTCAAAGGAGCTTTATTGGCATGAGTAAACACATATTTACATTGCCAAAGCAAGAGTCAAAACACAATTTAAGAACAAAACAGGTATATATATATATATATATACAAGGGTACAAAGCTTTTTGAAACAATTAGCAGCAATCTTTTGCAGTGACTTTTTTTTTTTTTTAAAGATTTGTTTGTGGTAGATTTTTATTATTTTTCATTGAAGAGGGACAGGGAAAGTAGTCTGACAGGAAGAATGGGGAGAGAGATGGGGGGAAGACATGCAGGAAAGGCCGACGGGAACGGGACGCGAACCCGCGGCACACTGCTATTAAGGATTTTCAACCAGGGTGCCTAGACCGCGACGCCACGGTCTAGGCCTGCAGTGACTTTTGGGACATTAGCAGCATTTCCCCCAAAACTATTGAAATAGTATACAAAAATAGCATGTGTGCACATCTAAGACTTGATTGCAGGTCTGTCTTAGGTGTGTAACTTGCCCGCAGCCTGCATGACATTGAGAACGGGTCCACTCGGTACAGATAGTATTTATATGTGTAGTAGGTCTATGTCAGAGGCCCACTCGGTACAAATAGTACTGGAAACACAATGGTTAGTAGTCCTTAGGGTGGTTGTAAACCTTCTTTTTATTGCAACAGTTCACAAATCTTGTTGCTGTGCTTGCACAGAGTTTTGTCGTTGGTTTTCGAACACACTTTGGGTGTATGTAAGCTGTGGGAAGTATGTGTCTCTGATGTCTTGGTATAGTGGGCAGATGGTTAGAAAGTGAACCCCCACCCCCACCCCCGAATCTTCATCAAACCCCTACTGTAGCAATCGTCTGTCTGCCTGGCTGTGTCGCCCAGCCAAACTGAACTAATCCAAAACCTCTTGGGAGAGATATCTTGGAACCAGTGGAATGCTTTGAGGGCCGAAATGCATTACGAAATGCATGCGCACATCAAATTGTTAACGAATGATCGGAAAACACAGTGGATGAGACCTGGCATGCACGTGTTCCAAGATTAATTTGATGTTGGATGTTGTGTTGTGTAATGTACATGTATATATGCAGCATTAACAAGGGATTTAAATGTATTACATTTATTTATTTATGTTGTATCCTTGGTTATTATTATTACGATTTAGCAGATCAGTCTGAGGCCTGAGGATTAAATACTCAAGGCTCTATTCTTCATTCCAAGTATTTCATTTCCAAATACAGTATTACATACAGTGTTTCTACTTTCTTCTGCCATCGCTCATGCAAGTACTCTCTTCTGGAAGGACAAAAACATACAACATAAAAATGTCATCCAGTCCTCTAGATGCCCTATATTTGTGTGTGTGTGTGCGCGTGTTCGTGCGTGTGCGCGCGCGTGTGTCTGTGGATTTGCAATCTACTTTCCATTGTAGGGAAATGATTCCAAGATGCAGGGTTGAGGGACCTCTTGTGTTATTGCGGAACAGATTTTCAGCACATGCTTGTCTACAAAGCATTGATGAGGCTTGCCTGGAAAGGCTTCCTCCTCTGGCTAAAGGACAAACATACTACATAGGTTCACCTCTTGGAAGAAGCCCTGAGGAGCATTTTACAGCTTCCAACATCATAGGCGGCGATAGCGTGGGGGTGTCGGGGCCAAAGCCCCCACCGCCCCACCCGCAATTGATCAGTCCCCACATCAATCTCAGATGTCAGGCTCAAACTTACAGTACCATTACCATTACTATAGCGGGGCTCAACTTTGTTACACCTTTACTGTTCCTGGTCAAAAGTGACCGCCATTTTGACCAAAATGTATAGGTAAGACTATCCAGTAGATGGAAAACTCTCTCTCTCTCTCTCACACACACACACACACACACACACACACACACACACACACACACACACACACACACACACACACACATATGCACGCGCACGCACGCACACAGAGTTCTAGACGGCTGGCCCCTTTGGCGCCCCACCGTCAAAATCTTTCTCATACATCATACAAAATCAAAAGTTTTAGTCTGTGTGCACATCAGGCACAGCAGGTCAAACTGGCCACTCAAGGCCACTCAATGTCCGGAAGCACTTTGCGAAAGTGAAGCACTTTCACTATGTGCCACTCAATGTCCAGAAGCCACTCAATATCCGGAGGCGAGACACCACAGGTGTCGATCAGAAGTAAATTTCATAGGTTCAAGCCTATTATGGAGGACAACTGGTCTTGCAGCAATCAGATGAAAAACACATTATTTATGACTTTGAAAAAAGTAGTGTTCTCTAATTGCAGAGATTGACGTCCGGGCAAGTTTATGAGCTGAGAAAGCTGGATTGTTAATGTATGCAATCTTATTCTATGAAGAAAGAGAACGTAATTGATTTGAAGGAGAGAGCATAAGATTAAAACATATATCATATCACACACACACACACACACACACACACACACACACACACACACACACACACACACACACACACACACACACACACACACACACACACACACATATATACACACACACACGCACAGTGGACTAGTAGGGATGGGACGATATGAAAATTACATGTCACGATTATTGTGGCAAAAATTATTGCGTTTAACGATATTATCCCAGCATCCCTAATCTGGGGAGAAAGTTCTAGCTTGTAGATCAACCAAATACCGATTCCGATACCCATAACTTGCATATCAGTCGATACAGAGTACCAATCCGATACCAGTTAGTAATTTAAAAATAATCTAGGACAGTGGTTCTCAAAGTGGGGTCCAGGGACTCTCAAGGTTCCTTGAGGGGGTTCCAAATGGATCCTTACAGGTCTGTAAATCAGAGAGTTCCATTTGTTCACTCTCAGAGTTATGGGGGTCCTTGAAATTAAAAGGTTTGAGAACCACTGATCTAGGAATATTTTGTCTTCTTTCTTTCTTTTTAATAAAACAGTAGTGCAACATTAACTGAAGCATTCAAAATGCAAAATAATTGATTACAACTGAAATATCATCATGTGATAAATTATGTGGTATGGGGATGGCATACACTGGCATACTCACCGATACCAGAACAACTCTACAGATAAGAAGTTCTTCACAGAACAGGGAGTGCTGTATGTATGTCCAACATATTTACCTCGCTTGGCGTACATAAATAATTTACATGTTTCAGTATACTGTAGATTTGGCCACATTTGAGTCGGAGAGGGGATAATCTCGGCTCTTTGTCTGGATTTCATGAGGTTTGTGTGGAATTCTCGCACTGGGAGGAATGTTGTAAAGTAGCTGTACTGTTAGGTATGTGGATAAGAGAACAGCTGAGCACAAGGCATCACGCTGACCAAGTAAACAGAATAATATATGAACTGTTATGGCTGGAGCGCAGTGGACCAGTTTGACAGGCATGGATCAGGCCAGTGGTTCTCAAATGGTTTAATTTCAAGGACCGTTGAAAATAATACTAATCCGCAGTCTAAGGAAGAGCGGGTGGCTCGAAACGTTACCAATTCAATTGCAGATGGGAGCAGTAATACTGGTGTGCAGATTTTTATTATTGTCAACTGTTGACAGCTGTCAGTTTTTTTCTCATCTTAATTTCAAGGACCACCATAACTCACCACCATAAAACAGACCTGTAATATTGTCCATTTGGAACCCTCTTAAGGATCCTTGATTGTCCCCGGACCACACACTGAGAACCTCCCTCCCCTTTTGCAAAACACATTACTCCTCGGTACACATTATCTCTATAGTCATGTGATCAACACAGATCCGATTTTTCATAATCCAGTCTGATTGGCTAAGATTGGCATCTAAAGTTTGCAGGTGTGGCTTGTTTTGAAGAAAATGCCCTAAATCTTAAACACAGCGTCCAATTGTGGTGAAAGTTTGCATGCCACCCTTTTTACATTGTCCTGTTATAGGGCCACCAGGAGGCCGATTTTTGCTAAACACAGTTTTTTATATTACTCCTACAGATTTGGTCCAAACATCACGCAAATCGGTACACATTATCTCTATACAGTAGTCATGTGATCAAGAAGGATCTGTCTGATTTTTCACATTCCATCCTGATTGGTGCATTTTGATCATTGTTGGCCCACAATAACCTACCTGACCTGGCGGAGAGTGGAGACTGTGCTCCGAGCAGCACTTTTTCTAGTTTGTTTAGTTACTTTTGTAAATACCTTGTTTCCTGGGAAATGCACTTATTATATTACGAGCTCTTTTACATGTTTACCCTGAGAATAGAAGTCAGCGGCTTCTCCACTGGATTTACTACTAAAACAAAGGTATCCTCAGTAACAATCAGTACAGTAATACTACTTCTAAGAAATTGTTATATTTGCATATAGACGTTCTCAAAATCTGAAACAACATTAATAGGCTTGGTAAGAAAATATGAGCTGAATGCAATTTGGCAACTTGGAATTATTTGAATTATTCCAAAAACTTTATGGGTGCTGATTGGAAACGCTAATTCACTTTTGTCTTTGTAAGACACTAAGAAGAACAAATGATGTCCGTCATAGAAAAAATTGCGCCTGCTCTGACGTAAAATCGACTATTTTCTCGGACGTCTGCATTTAGCGCTTGAAACTGTCTGTTATAAAGTGCTCCTGAATTTGAATGTCCTAGATTACAATGTGTTGATTCAGGCTGAAGAACTGAAGGATAACTTTGACCTAGTTCTGAACTGGCATGTCTGTATGTAACAAAAAGAAAAAGAGATAGATTGTCTTTGTACCTGCCTTAAAAACACAAGTACATCTCCTCTCAAGGTAGATAGTGGAAAGATCTCTGTGAAGTAACGTGAACGTTTCCCATTCAAACTCTTCACCTTCCTCTGTCATAGTTCCTTTGTGTTCCTTGAAAGTGTTCAATTGTGCGTGAGCCAAATCGGGAACCCTTTCCATCATGCTTGCATGCTGGAACCTATTGTAGGTCATATCATCATCCTCGGGGCAGAGAGATGTTGTCAGCAATTGGAGCGTGTTTCTATAATTAGCAGCAAGTTGGCGAACATGTTAGCAGCAGATGTTCTGCTCTACAGTTTGTGAAAGATTGTAAAGTAGTGTTCAATTAGTCAGTTGTTCCTTGACTTTAACGTTGGCACTGGCAGTGGTGTCGTGTCGGGCAAGCGTTTCAATCTCAAAGGAAAAAGACCAGCCTCATAGCTCCAAACGTATAGAGGATTGTGCAAAGTGGAGGCGTGGGCGCTCGGGTGGCACAGGGGTAAATTATCCATCCACCACCGCAGAGTCGAGGGGTTTGAATTGAACACTGCATCGGGCTTGGCCGAGAATCTGAAGAGGGAATCTGGGCGGGGAGGGTTATCACTGCTAGCGCAGTGATCTTTGTAACTGCGCTGCAACAACTCCCTACACAGCATTGCCTACAGGCTGGGGTGGTGCCTGTCAGCGGGGGTGTTGAACGGGAGGAGTCGGACGTCGTGGCTATTGTTCGTCCTCCCGGCGGTGGTTCCTCACTGGCAGGTGAGCCAGTACGAAGCAGTGACAAACACAGAAACGTGTGGGAAGGAAAACAAAACGAAAAAGAAAAGAAAAGTGGAGTAGTAAAAGTTTCTTGTGTCTTGCCTCAAATGTGACAGCTTATATATATTCACTCCCGACTCAAATCTGTTTATTATTAAGTATCACATCAAATAACTCCATGGCACTTCTTAACAGAGGTATCTAAATTCTCTGAGAGAACCTCTCCTCGGCGTTGCAGCACTAAGTGTGGGCCACGCTCCCTCATGTCATTATGTGACGGTTGGCTGGTTTAACTGAAGCAGCACTGACTCACAGAGGGTTAGCCCAGCTGAGGAGTGCCTCCAGGCAGAGGCACCCTGCATCCTATCATCACAGCCAAGTAGGGCCGTCACGACACCATTACAACATTTAAGTTGACGATTAATTGTCACACAAATCATTGCGATTTACGATTTAATTGTTTCTGTTGTTGAATATTGGAACATTTATGAATAAATATTACATTTCTGTTTGGACTTTTAGGCTCACAGTGCAGATATGACTAATAACCTAAACATACAAAGCAATGACTGGCATATTAACTTATACTTAAAAAAAAGTTCTAATCTATAAGCTCAGTGATGAGTTGTGAACTTGTAGATTTGCTATTTCCACTACTTTTTGAAAATGTTTGAAACTATATGAAAATCTTTCAACATGGAAACAATTGTGCAAAAATAATTGTGATTAAACTATTATTATAATAATAATTGTGACATACGGCCAAGAGCTGCTTAAGGACCCCTCTAAACAGAGAGCATTCTCAGCATTGAAACTATAGTGTTATTGATCATCCACATGAGATACTGTCAAATATAGATGTCAAATATACCGTAGATGACAACCTCAGGCAGTCAACAGACCCACAATGCTTGTGGTGAAAATAATGGACATAGAACTAAGCCTCTGGTCGGGTCATGGGTCAAGACTCAGGAGCCTGTTAAACAAAAACAACTGTATGGATTGGGCTGCCAAGCTGCTAAAAACATCATTATAGTGTGTGTGTGTGTAGTGCTGCACGATTCTTGCTCAAATGTGAATCACGATTTTCCTCCATAAGAATTGAGATCACGATTCTCACACGATTCTCTTGTAAATATGAAAAAAAAAATCAATGTAAAAAAGTTTTTTTTATTATTATTTTATATTGAAAAAAAAATCGCCATAATTTAAAATCGAGATTGCATAGGTGTCTAAATCGAGATCACAATCTTTTTTCGATTAATTGTGCAGCACTAGTGTGTGTGTGTGTGTGTGTGTGTGTGTGTGTGTGTGTGTGTGTGTGTGTGTGTGTGTGTGTGTGTGTGTGTGTGTGTGTGTGTGTGTGTGTGTGTGTGTGTGTGTGTGTGTGTGTGTGTGTGTGTGTGTGTGTGTGTGTGTGTGCATGAATACATACATGATGTATGCATGCATACATACATGCATGCATACATACATATGCATGCAATGATCTTTTATTGTCTGCATTCACCAAACAATCATGTAGTCATTGATTTGACACAAACGAGTGAATTTATGCTTAATTGGTGCCCACCCAAGTTTGTAAAAATATGTACAGTGTACTGTATTATGACACATGCATTTTGCATACACTAACTGTATGCTTTGTGTATTTATGCGCAGTGAGCAAAAACACACACACACACACACACACACACACACACACACACACACACACACACACACACACACACACACACACACTTGCTGTTACATTCGGGGACATACATACGGGCTGTTCTATTTGGTCGGCCCCTTAAGGGCCACACTGTTGAAATGGGTAATATTGCATGACCTCTGAGATGGTGTAGTGGTTCAGCTAGCACCCCATGTCTCGACTCGCCTAACAACCAGTGTTGCCATGTCCGCTTAATATAATCGACCATGGGCTTATTTTTCTTTAAAGCTGCTTAAAAATATTTGGAGTTGGTGGTTGCGGTATTTTGGGCTTGTTTCTTAAGTGTAGTTGCTTATGTGGGCTTGCTTCCTAAATGTTGTTTAAACCAGTGGTTCTCAAACTTTTTCATGTCAAGGAAAGCCCCCAAATTATTATTATTTTCTTTTACTTTTTTCTTTTTTACTGGTGAAAAGACAGGACACAAGGGACATAAATGACAAAAAGAGAAAAAAATATAATACCTACATTTCCAAAATCAAGACAACAATAGTGTGCGTGCGCACGCGTGTTTATATAGATTGAACTGTTATTACGATTGAAGATAATTGAGGAATCCGGACCAGATGGGGTGTTTTGTGTTAGTGTCCAAGGATATGTAGTCTGTTATTAGGTTTTTCCAGTGAGCAATGTTTACGTCTCCCTTTGATTTCCAGTTCATGAGAATAGTTTTCTTGGCGACAGTTAGGGCCACAAGGAGTAGTCTATTGTGTGCATTGTTTTGATCCATCCATGTTTGATATATCACCGAGTAAGCATATTGACGGAGTTAGCGGGATGTGGCAGCCCAGGAAACGTGATAGAGATTGCATGACTCCTCTCCAAAACTGTGCTACTGGTGCGCAGTCCCAAGTGGTGTGAATGTAATTATCAGGTTTATTTTGTGTGCACTGAGAACAGATTGGAGATGATGTGAATCCCATGGTGAACATTCTTTGGCCAGTGTAGTGAAATCTGTGGATTACTTTATACTGAATAGATTTGCACTGAATGAGTAGATTTGCATTGTTAGTCATAGAATATATATTTTTTCCATATTTCGGGTCCAGAAGTTGGCATCAGGGGTGATAAGTAGCTCTTCTTGTCATTTTATGAATAATGATGTGTTTGATTTTGATAGTGATATTATTTTATACATTTTGGGTAGTCTGTTTACTGGAGAGGAGATGCTGATTAATTGCGCGGCTGGAGAAGGACGTTTTTAGGTTGAGTGTTTGAATGTTTAGTTTTTAGCCGCATGCTGAAAAGCATAGCGGCTCTATATTCAGTCTGACTCTGACCCAACAGATTTCCGACATGTATTCATGTTTGCAACACTTTTTTTGCGTGATTGGCTGTCGTTTAAGCCAATGGGCGCCCTCGTCCTCCCAAGCTATGGGACTAGACACGCCTCTCTCAGTGGATTCGTCTGAGCGCTAGCCGAATTTGGCTAATAGTTAGCTTGTATGCTTGTATGATGTTACTAACTGTTTTTAGCCAAACGCGGTAATGTCCACTCTCCATTAGTTCTCGACGCAAGTTGCGTTATTAATCCCGTAATTTTCATGTATTGTACATCCCAAAATCAAATGTATTAACCATGTGAGAGAGAGTAAAAAAAAAAGCGATTCTGGGCGAGGTAAACAGAACACTCGCCCCAAAACACACTCACCCCCATTAATTTCGCGGACAGAGACCGCCGGATTAGACCCGGGCGAGTGTGTTTGGGCACGAGCGTTCTTGTAATCCCTTGCCGCATATGTAGCCATGGTTCACATTCATGTTTCAGGGCTACTGCCTACCGCATGATGCATCCATATCAAGGGCCCTTTTAATACAAAAACCCACGGCAATTTCGGTCTACAGTACACCAGCCTTCAACAATAGTGTACATTCAGTGGTCAGGTTCGTTCAGAAATCAATTGAAGAACGCAGGAGCGAGTTTTCCATATATAGCAAGCCACGCGCGAGAACGTGCATACACGCAGTACACTACACATGAGTCGTTTTCAGATGGTTTTAATTTGAAGGTATAACAGGCTGTTCAATGTGTTTTTGTGAGTTACGATAACTGACCGGCGTGCTCTATGCCGTCGTGTTGTGTTAAGTGGCAGAAACGGTGCTTTCTGATTTTCACAATACAATGTAATCCACCCGCGTTTAGTTCAGTATTATGAAAGTGTTCACCCAACGCGTGTAAACTTAAGCTAATAGGTTAACAACAGTCTCGAGTCGGTCTCAAACAGTCAGGGGGGGGAGGGGGGAGACAAAGACTCGGTCGAGAGAGGCAGAGAAATGCAGACGATGCATCTCATTGCACAGAGGTGCGTGAGCAAGATAAGGATTTAACTTCATTTAAATCAGCACAGTGTAAGCACAGTGTAAGTTAATGTCCGCTGCCGTCAGCGCCATCTTCATAATAGATAAATATATATTCAGAACAGAATAATAATATTAAAAATATTTAATAAAACAAAAAATCGAAAATCTTCTTTTCTTTTTTTTCGGGTTTTGGGCCTAACATGATGGCAATAGTCGGGTTCGGGCCGAGCCCCGGGCCGGCCCAGTCGGGCCCAGTTAGGGCCGAGCCTTCATTTTCAGGCCCGTTGAGAACTCTATAAATGATTAGTAGCCTTAAAGCTACTATTTGAATACTATTATTATTTTGCCTATACTGTGTGGCTCACTGTGCATCACTCTGATTGCATCTTTCATTCATTCTGCAACGTGTTAATTGTCCATCACCTGACAACCATTAGCTGTCTTTTGTCATCTTCATTTATTTAGTTATATGTTGTGTTGTTGACAAGATTGGGGCCAAAAAAGCCTGCCGCATGCGGCTTTATTATGACTTGTCATTCTTGTTTCTTTATATTATCAAATGAATATGTATTTGGCGCCACTGCCAAGGACCCCATTTAAGATTTGTGTTTGTGAAATATTCCACATGTTCCCCTTTTTTTCCCAAGATTTTTGTTGTTGAAAATAGCAGATCTACAAGCTCATTGTGCGTCACAAGCGATGTGAGCTTGTAGATCCTGCTATTTTCAAATAGCCAATAGTGCTCATGTGGCCTATAGTCGCTTCTTTTGGGCTTGTTTTCATAGACCTGGTTGCTTATTTGTCTTGTAAAATCGGGGCAACACTGCTAACAACTCCCAAGTAGAATTTGCCCTGTCCTCTTTTCATGAAGTTACTGAATATTCCAATTCATGCAATCGTGATTTGTTTTTCCTTTTATATTCATGAAACCAGGGATGTAGAGAGACCGCTAATGTGTTGCTCAATTTGAATTCATGGAGAGGCGTTGTTGTTCCACTCTGGTATTGAATATGCAGGGAACCGATTGAGCACCTGACTTGAATACTCTTCTTATTTTCTTTTTGGAGACCGCCTGGAACCAACGTTGCCATGTCTGCTCATTATATGTGACTCTTGGCTTGTTTTTCTGTAAAGTCACTTGTACATATTGGTATGTGATTTTTTGCACTTGTTTCTAAAGTGTAGTTGCTTATTTGCGCTTGTTTCCTAATGTTGTTTAAACCAGTAGTTCTCAAACAGGACCCCCAAATTAATATGTATTTGTCCCCCCATCTAAAAAGATTGTGTGCCAGGGACCGGCATACTGGGTTTGAGTTGTTAAAATGTTTCGAAAAATGATCAAAATGTTTCACTTTTTTTTTTTTTTCCAAAATGGCAGATCTACAAGCTCACAACGTGACGTGTTGTGAGCTTGTAGATCGGCTATTTTCAAATAGCCGATGTAATATATACAGTAGTGTTTAGTGCTCACGTAGCTTCTTTGGGGGCTTGTTTTCAATCATAGACCTGGTTGCTTGTCTCTCTCGCAAAATCTGGCAACACCGCCTGGAACACCTCTCCCTCTCTGATTAAAAACATTGCTGTCACTTGATATTTGGAAATTTGCTGGAGACAAATATTGCACATTCAACTTTTTCACGATTAATTGTGCAGCCCTAATCATTTCTCTCTTTTACAAACTCAGCCACTAATGGGGAATTCCTTTCAGACTGCCAGGAGGAGATATTGTTTTCTCTGAACCTCTGCCATGCAGCGTGTGTGTGTGTGTGTGTGTGTGTGTGTGTGTGTGTGTGTGTGTGTGTGTGTGTGTGTGTGTGTGTGTGTGTGTGTGTGTGTGTGTGTGTGTGTGTGTGTGTGTGTGTGTGTGTGTGTGTGTGTGTGTGTGTGTGTGTGTGTGTGTGTGTGTGTGTGTCTGCTTATCGTCTTGGATTTGGAGGGAAATGAATGGGAGATTCATTTCAGATACCGCATGTGATGTGAATAAAACAGTAGTAATCTGTCCTTGGAAATATAATATTGATAATGAGTTTTCCATTTAATTTACATAGGATATGGCTTCATTCAGCTATGCAGGAGTTTTATTTTGTGCTGGCTAGTGGTGAAATGTGGGGAACAGGTGTACATACTGTGCCAGTAGACAAAAAAGGTCTAAAGTAGTGGTTCTCAACTTTTTAAGGCCGCGACCCCCAAAATAATCATATTTGAATTGGGGACCCCCCACCCTAATAAGCATTTGGTATTGTAGGCGTTGAGGCATACATTTAGTTTGACTCGGTTCCACAGATAAATATTGTGAAAATAGCAGATCTACAAGCTCACAACGCCTCGCACTGCGTGAGCTTGTAGATTGGCTATTTTCACAATATTTGTCTCTTTCTTTCTTTCTTCAATTTGGTATTAAAAAGGTCTTAAAAGTAAATTGTAAAAACTTTGGAAATGTGCAGATACCCTGTAATACACTTATACTGTATGTTCGTTTGTTTACTGTTGAGTGAGAAAACAATGTTGCACGTTAAGCTAATCATCTGGGGACCCCCGAAAATCATTTGCGGACCCCCCTTGGTCCCAACCCCCAGGTTGTGAACCATTGGTCTAAAGCACATCTTTTTCAATATAATATACAGTGTACTGTACCGGCCAAATGTTAAATTGACCAGCTGTAATGCACGTCAAGTGCGTGTTTGCAGTGCGTGTGCACTACCCAACTCCAACTGATTACTACACCTTGTTACTGTTGTAGTACTTCTTTCCAACACTTAATCACAGATTCACTGCTTGTGCTGTTTCTGCGTTCATCCAGTTTCCTAAAGCATAATACTCCATCATGCAAGGGAGTCGTTTGCAAAAAAAGTATAGAAAGTAGTGAGGACGGACGAGTGATATCATATATCTACAAGCTATCGATACATCTGTAAGTATAAGAAGTGGCTCTCCACTCCACACTTCACTTTGTGGTCACCTGCCACTGTCCCAGATAAATATCAAACATGTTTGATACAATTATCAAATATGATGCCCTGATGCATCTGTGAGTAGATTTGGGAGGTTTTATGATCGGATCTGTGAACCCAGGTCTATGAAAACAAGCCCAAAAGAAGATACTATACTGTAGGCCACATGAACACTGTAAACCTATATGCATTGGCTATTTGAAAATAGCCGTTCTACAACTAAGCTCAGAATGCATCGCGATGCAACACGTTGTTGTGAGCTAGTAGATCTGCTATTTTCAAAAGTGTGGAATATTTTTGAAACATTTTAACTACACAAATTTGGTACAGGGGTCCCTGGCACTAATTATTTTCAGATGGGGGTCCGCGGACAAATACATATTAATTTGGGGGAGTCCTTTCAAGCCGCAACCCGCAACTACCAATATTTACAAGCAACTTTACAGAAAAGCAAACCCAAAGTCGACACTGGAACCCCTCACTCTAGTCTACAGGATCATCTGGGCAGATAATCGGTTCTGACCAGCCTCAAGCCGGGAACACCCACGCGGTTGTGGGGACTCAGGAGGGGCGTTTCCGAACCAAAATCTCCCCCAATTATCTTTTAGTGTCCCAGCTTTAAGTTACCTACTGCCTATTAAAAGGTTCCATTGCTTGTTTTACTTTAGTGCCATAAATCATTTTGCATTAGGCTTTTAATTTTTTAATGCATATGAATGATATAATCAAGACATTGGACTACATTTTATAGAGTGGTGAGTTCATTGCTGACCTGGAGCCTTGGGCTCTCTTGCCTCTGTTGATGAACTGCAAGCCCACCATAGTCGACCCAACACAAGGGCCCAAGCGCTTTGCTTTCCATGGAAGGTTGGCTTAGAATCTTAAAAAGCATTTTCTTTTATTCTCTGCCAGCGGGCCTTGCTGGACGTCTGAGATTAGATTTATAGCCATAATTCGGATTCCTTTCAAGTTATCTGAAAACCTGCATTTCATTTTTTAACCCATCTCCAATGACCGACCGCTTGTGAAACCATTTCATAGAAGACGACCCCAATGCACGCAGCACGAGCCGTAACCTGCAATTTTAACCAGTTGTACGGTTTTATGTGAACAAAGTGCTCCAATTCCATGGAAAAGGTTTGTGCGGTTTGTCCCCGTTTTGTTGGGTTTCCTTGGCAGTTCGGCCTGCAGAACTCCATGAACTCACTCGATAGGCCCCGCCCACTCTGATGAGGAAAGAAAAAATCCTGTAGCCTCCCAAGATCAAGGCTGTTATTTCAAGATCTGCGAGAGATACATCTCCTTGAGTAAAAAAAGACTAATTTTCGAGCATGTCTGATTACCTCCATATTTTCTGGACCCTCTCTCCGCCAAGTAATGCTGCCTCAGTATTACATTGGCCAGTCCTGTTAGTTAGAGGGAGGAATGAGAGCAATGCAGTAGGGAGACACACCGGGACGGCTCTTTAATGCTTCTGACGAGGTCCAAGGGAGGGAGGGCCCCAAAAGGATACGCTGGGTAGATAGTATAGTATACTTTGTGGTCTCTGCTATACAGCTGTTTCTGAGCCACAACAAGGCAGAAAAAAACTTTTATACTGTAAAATGAAGTGCCATGTTTTTATTTTCTTGATAGTCAGTGTACCAAATCAACATTACGTTTAAGCATGACACCACATCCATATGCATAACAACATTTATAATTTATTATTCTTTTAAAATATTTTCTTTCACATGAGGATGTAATGCTCATAACCCAGCTATCTCCCAGACTCCCTCCCAGATGGAGTTTGAATGAATATAGAATTATGTGCAGGATGTATTTTGCATACAGATGTGAGGGGACACATTTTATTGACAACATTTTTAAAACATATTTTATTTTAAAATAAAAAATCCCCTCTCTCCTCACTTATGCCAGTCTGCCAGTGATAACCCTCTCCTGTGCCCAATGTTGGCACCCATGCCTAAGGTTGCCTGCCCCTGCTTTAGAGCCACACATGCCCTGTTCTATCCACTGCAATGCAACGTGGCTTTGGTATGCTATGTGTGTCACCATAATGTTGCTTGTGAACATGACATAATCTCTGTATTTATTGCAATGACCTATTAGTCATTTTTGGCAAATGACAAACAATGTCAAATTCTCTGCATTTATCCGTCCATTTTGCATTTATACCCCACACGTCAGTGAGCATTTGAGCTAACAGTGATTTAAATGTGATTTAGTATTTACCGCTGTGCCCCAGTTTTCACAGCATGGCTTATCCTGTAGCTGTGGCCTTGATTCACATGACAATATCGGGTTATCACATTTATAATTTCATACAGCATGTCCCTGCTGCAGGCCTAGTATGGCATAAATGTTGCCATGTCCATATTAATCATTTTTTGGGTTGTTTGTTTGTTTTTTGATCCAAGTTCTGCGCGTTAGTTAATATAGCGTCACAATCATTTTAACCACTTTAACCATATTTTATACTTTGGCTATTCAAAAATAGCAGATCCACAGGCTCATAGCGTGTCACTTTGTGCCGCTCTATGCGCTTGTAGATTTGGAAGAGCGTGAAGATGTGTATATCGTTATATGTATTTATATATCTTTTAACCCTTTAAGACCGGGAACACGTCTGTGTCATTTTAGATTTCTTTGGCTTTTCAAAAATAGCAGATATACAAGCTTGTAGCGCGGCACTACGAGCTTGTAGATCTGCTATTTTTGAAAAATCGGGAAAAGGTGTGCAAGTCTTTGAATATATATTTTTTTACATTTTTAGAATCGGCCTCAGGTCTTAATGGGTTAAAGCGAACATTTTTAACTCAAATCTTTGCTTCTGGGGGTCCCTGGCACAAAATATGTTTGAGATAATGGGAGTCCGCAGCCAAACACATGTAATTATTTTTATCCAATATCTGCCTTCTGCTCACATAAATCTGTGCGTGTGTGTGTGTGTGTGTGTGTGTGTCTGTTCAGACGAGACCATGGGATGCATCAAGAGCAAACAGGACAAGGGTCCTGTGATGAAGTACCGACCGGACAACACCCCGGCGTCAGACTCCACCTCCTCCACCACCGCCGCCCCTCACGCAGGCCACTACGGACCCGACCCCACCCAGCTCCAACAGAACCAGGGTCCCTCGTCGTCGTCGGGCCCGGCGGCAGCCGGCTTCAACCACACCATCGCCCCGTTCGGCGGCTCCTCGGCCATGACGCCGTTTGGCGGAGCGTCCACCTCCTTCTCCGGTGGTTCTGTCCCCGGTTCCTTCCCTGGTGCCGTCACAGGTAAGCAGTGTCCATGGATTCAAGTTCTAAGTCGCCACCGCAACTGTTTTCAGTCCTTTGGATTCCATAGAAGCCAGCAGCATGTCTTCTGTGAAACCATGTTGCTCAGCGAAAATTGACGATCTACATGCTCTCAATGCGTAGATTAAGCACCTGAGCCCTATTTTATACCTATGTTATGCTATTTGAAAATATCTGATCTGCAAGCTCACAGCGCGTCATAAGATCTGCTATTTTCGAATATGTTGAACTTTTTTTTTTAAGTTTTACTTTGGTACTGAAAGTATATTGTAATACCAAAACTTTTACACACATTTTTAATACAGGACTTGTATTTGTACATTGTGGTAATGCAACTTTTACTAGTAACATGGGAGTACTTCTTACACCTCTGACATCAGAGGAACGGAGTGAGTGAGTGGGTGGGTGTGTGGAGTTGGAGAAGATTTGATAGGTAGGGAAGAAGTGCCAAGCCATGGGAGTGATTTATAAACCAGTAAAATAACTTTAAAACAGATGCTGTATTTAACTGGGAGCCAGTGTAGTTGCTGAAGGGTCAGGGTGGTACTTAGAGCAGTGCTTCTCAACCTTTTTTAGACCACCGACCCCCCAAAATAATCATATTTGAAGTGAACTGGGGACCCCCCTCCCACCCTGACATGCACTTGGAAACATTTTGTTTTGTTTTTGTTCCTCATTATAGAGGTATTAAAAAGGTCGTAAAAGTCCTTAAATGTTCAACTTTAGAAATGTGCAGATATACCCTGTATACACTTATTTGTTTACTGTTGAGTGAGAAAACAATGTTGCACAGTAATCTAATCATCTGGGAGTGGAGACCCCCCCAAAATAAAGTGGGGAACCCCCTGACCCACATGTAGAGAACCACTGTGGTAGAGAACCCGTGCAGCCTGAGTTCTGGACATACTGTTTATGTGGGATACAGGGTCAGGGTTAGAGTTCTGGACATACTGTTTATGTGGGATTTAGGGTCAGGGTAATAGTTCTAGACATACTGTTTATGTGGGATACAGGGTTAGAGTTGTGGACATACTGTTTATGTGGGATTAAGCTTGTAATCTTACCCCCTGTTTGATTATCCGCACCCTGTGTGGCAGGACGGGGGCACTGCCACTGGCACACTGTTTGGATTCTGCAGGAGATAAGGGGATTACCGTTGGCAGCATTGGGCCTCATTCAGCAACGGTACTTAAGAGGAAATTTCTTCTTAAACCCACTTAAGAAGTTTTTAAGAAGATTTTGGTATACTCCAATGTTTTCTTAGCTGTGATCTGTTCTTAGGTAAGAACAGAATCTACGCACACTTTCTTAAGAGGATTTTTTTTCTTAGACCCATTTAAGAGGTTTTCAAGAAGATTTTGGTATACTCCAATGTTTTCTTAGCTGTGATCTGTTCTCAAGTAAGAACAGAATCTACACACACTGATGAGCACTCTTAGACTGGCCTTTGAGTTCTTAAGTGTGACATATTTGTGCAAAAATAATTAATTCTCAAAGTTTCTTCAATTCTACAGTTGGATAATATGAAATTCATTTGTATTGTATATATATATACATATACATATATATATATATATATATATATATATATATATATATATATATATATATATATATATATATATATATATATATATATATATATATATATATATATGTGTGTATGTATGTATGTATATGTATATATATATGTATATATATATATATATATATATATATATATACATATATATATATATACATATATATATATATACACACACACACACACACACACACACACACACACACACACACACACACACACACACACACACACACACACACACACACACACACACACACACACACACACACACACACACACACACACACACACACACACACACACACACACACACACACACACACACACACACACACACACACACAGAGAGAGAGAGCTTTTATCTAACCCTAACCCTCTCTCATTCTTGCACACAAACGGCCAGCTAGCTTCACTATCTATGGGCGAAATGTCCGCGAAAATGGGCGAAATGTCTGGGCAAAATGCCCGATTTTTTGGGCGAAATGTCCGACTTTTTGGGCGAACTGCGGAATGGGCGAAATGACTGGTATTCGTGTGTGTGTGTGTGTGTGTGTGTGTGTGTGTGTGTGTGTGTGGGTTGGCTCGGCTCTTCCGCATTCTGCCTTATATGGGGATTTAAGGGCGTTTCCTCTACTGATTGTGATAGACGAGCACGCGCTTACCATTTTACATTCATCAACATAAGAACAGCAGGTGCGAACAATTTGGCAGTTTAAGAACACGTCATGAATGAGACTTGACTTCTCTTAGGAATTCACTTAGGAAGAAATGTAAGAGGACATTTTAGGAACTTATTGCTGCATGAGGCCCATTGTTCTCAGTGGTGTGGGCATACCAATGTGAACTGGCTGTGAGGTCTGACTGCCATTGTTTTCCAGCTGCACCTGCCCAGCAAGCAGAACGTTATGAACAGTGGTGGAAGAAGTGCTCTGATTGTTTTTACTTGTGTAAAAGTACAAAAGTATTGGCATTAAAATAATACTTGAAGTACCAAAGTAAAAGTACTTTTCGATTTTTTTCTAACCTTTTTCAAAGTAGCCAATCTACAAGCTCACAACGTGTTGCGATGTAGACATGTACAGTATGTATATCAACTATTTTCGAATAGACAAAAATAGCGCTTCAGTGGTTAACACATTCCCTGCCAGAGGTCTTTTTTTTTTTACTTCCCCCACTGCCAATGTTAAAAACAAAAAACACAGGAGCCGAGATACAGGATTTTAAAGTAATAAGTTAACCAAGGAGTGAATGGAGCTAGAAATCTTTGGATGGCTATATCTCTGGTTCTGTGTGGATAAATTGAAAATTGAAAAAAAAATAAAAAAATTCATTCACGGTTATACTCGTGACTGGCAGATAACGGGGTATTTATCCAATCACGGTTATACTCGTGATTGGTACGTAATGTGTTAAAGTATGTTTGTAGTAATACTCTAAATCCACAAAGTCATTGTAACTAAAGTGTTCAAATAATAATTGTAATGCAGTAAAAAAGTACAATATTTAAAATTCTTTAGATTTGGCTCCTCGACAAAAAAAAAATCGCACCCTGTGTGAAGGAAGCGGTGCCTTTGATGAGTGGCCTCCTGGTGGCGCTATAATAGGGCGGGGCGGGGCTTCAGCAATTAATGCTCGTCCCTATTGGTGGTGTAAGTCCACATACCAAAGTTGGACTTGGTGGCATGCTGCAAACTGGAGTTATAGCTGTTTAAAGCCAGTGGCCTCCTGGTGGCGCTATAATAGGGTGGGGCGGGGCTTCAGCAGTCAATGCTCGTCCCTATTGGTGGTGTAAGTCCACATACCAAATTTGGACTTGCTGGCATGCTGCGATCTGGAGTTATAGCTGTTTAAAGCCCGTGCTCAAACGGACATAACGGACATAACGGACAAACGGACAAACGGACATACGGACGGACATAGTCAAGTGTAGAGCGGCTGGCACCGCTAAAAACGATGGGGGTCTAATAACAGTGTGGCTCCCCAATGGTGATCTCAGATGTCATATGGCCAGTCTGATATATACATATGATTCCATATTTGGGTACTTCCTTGGCCTACTATGCACAAGAAAGTTGAGGCTGATCATGTGGGAGATTAGCACAGGCGTAACACAGACAGACAGAGTTGAAAGTAGAAGGACTCGTCGGTGCCTGCGACAGAGTCATGTCGTAAAATGACTTTCTTATGGCAGCGATCACCTGTGACTGTTCAGCAGTGTCTGAGCACAAGGCCAGTCTGCTTTGTCTGTGTTCGTGGTCTGTCACTGCCCCCACGCCGCCATGTGCCATCCACAGTGGTGCATTGTGGCACCCGCTTGGCACCATGGAGAACACATGCTGTGATTTTAAACCATTCAATCCGGGAACGCATCTCTGTCATTTTAGATTTCTTTGGCTGTTCAAAAATAGCAGATATACAAGCTCATAGCGTGGCACAGAGTGCCGTGCTATGAGCTTGTAGATCTGCTATCTTTGGGGAAAAATCATGAAAATGTGTGCAAATCTTTGAATATAAATATATATTTTTAAAGTGAACATTTGTAACTCAAATCTTTGCTTCTGGGGGTCCCTGGAACAAAATAATTTACAAATGTTCGCTTTAAAAATATATATATTCATATATTTGCACACATTTTCACGATGTTTCAAAAATAGCAGATCTACAAGCTCATAGCGCGGCACTCGGTGCCGTGCTATGAGCATGTAGATCTGCTATTTTTGAATAGCCAAATAAATCTAAAATTACAGAGATGCGTTCTCGGATTGAATGGGTTAAAGAGGGGGAGTTGTCAGTCCTTGTACCTTTATGGTACAAAAGCTGAAAGTGAAGGCGTAGGAGGAGCGATTTGTAACACACTGTGAAATGCTTTTAAATTAAAGTAGTATTGTTATCTCCATGGCCAGCTCTGCACTCTTGTCTACTTTCTTCCCCATCTCTCCTCTTCCTTAATGGTGAAGTTTTCAAGGCCATAAAAAAAGGAGAAAAATGCTTTTAAAAGTATTCCTTTACCCTCATACGTCCAAAACTGTTAGCAAAAAAGCTACAAGCTCAAAACGTAGAGCCGCGTTTCGAGCTTGCGGATCTGCTACTTTTTGATGATTTTCGTGTGACGCCGTAGTATGATCAAGTTAGAATATGGAGATAAGAGGTTTCCCGCCCCGACAGCGACGATATATATAGTATACTACCTAATAGAAGTATGCAACCCAAAGAAAATCTATACGAGCCCTCTGATCCAGGCGACTTCGACACACATTTATCTTCATCAGCCTGTCGACAGCTACGCAGCACAGCCATGAACACACCTGCTGTTTCTCTGCATGGAGCCTCTCCGCCGTGTCATTTCAATGTACCTGTGTACGCACATTATTATTAGTGTCACCTCTGTCGCTAGAGGTAGCTGATAATGGCATCCAATTTGACACAAAGGTCAGTGTGTTATTGTGTGCATAATGTGTTCACACGTGTGTCTGTCTGTCTGTCTGTCCTTTTCACAGGTGGAGTGACGTTCTTTGTGGCCTTGTACGACTACGAAGCTCGAACGTCGGACGATCTGTCGTTCAAAAAGGGAGACCGCTTCCAGATCATCAACAACACGTGCGTCAAGTCTTCCTCCGGCCATCATTCCGACCTACTTACTATACTTTCCTAAAAGCATGCATTTTCCCTAGAAGTAGTTCTATATAACGTTGCTGTCGGGCAGAAACCACTTATCTCCATATTACTTTTGGTGTTTTCTCGTAAATTAACGCCCTACTTGATCATACTACAGAGTCACACTAAAGCATCAAAAGCAGCAGATCCGCAAGCTTATTTGAATCCCAAAAAGAAACAGTTTTGGACATGCAAGGTTTCCACCCGACAGAGACGATAAGTAATTATCACTGTGTGTATCTTTTTAGGGCAGCAATCTCTAAACTGCAGCTGTTCAAAAATGTGTGCTACTGGCCTTTATAGTGAATGAGATAGATGGTTACTGGTCTTCATAATCTGGCTGTCTGCCCAACACTGAATATCTTTCATTTTATTTCATTGTGTCAACTAAATCCTTCATTAGAGATAGTAGCGGCAATGCAAACTATTTAATATATTAAACCCCGCACACATTCTAAATCATTTTGTACTGAATTAACTTATGACAATGGAAGGGAACAATAATGTTTCCACAATAAAGAATTGTGGAACTGCAAGCTATCAGGGAGGGGGAACAATCAATCAATCAATCAATCAATCAATCAATCAATCAAGCTTTATTTATATAGCACAACATGTGCAGTTCAATGTGCTGAACAGGAACATTTTAAGTTTTAAAAAGAACAAAAAATAAATAAAACATGAAGGCCAAAAAGAACAGTAAAGCAGGAAGAGAAATGCAGCAATCTAAGTAAAAACAATGCTAAAAAGATGTGTCTTAAGCAAGCAAGTAATTTAGGGACAAGGCTACTTGGCCTTTGGTGTTGTCAATTGTTTGAGGGCACGAAGGCCAAATGCCAGGGCAGGAAGGCAATCAAATTCAACAATGAGTTAAAGGCCACAGAAATAATTATTTCACAAAATAATTAAACTAAATATCATGCATGATCAGCCTTGAAGTAACCAGAGTCACTGCACTCTTTTGAAGATGGGGATGTAGAGAGGGAAGTTATTATTAGTTCATAGTAATAATTAAAAAAAAGATACTGGTGTTTAAAAACATATTGAGAGGAAAGAGGCAGAGGAGAAAACGGTACAATCAGCTGGAGAAGTGTGGGCGGGGCATTAAGGCCACCTCAGGTCATATTTTTTGAGGGGCAGAAGGCCAAACTGAGGGGCAATGGCGGCCATGGAGTCCATGGAATTCCTGCACTAGATTTCTTTTAAAAAGGTCCATAGATTCAGAAACCCGCAGATCCCCCGGCAGGCTGTTCCAAAGCTTGGGACCATAATAGCTTAAAGCTGCTTCTAAAGGATTTGGAACTGAGTAAATGGACTGTTACCCCCTTCAATAATAATAATGATAACTTGAATTTATATAGCGCCTTTCAACAGACCCAATGATGCTTTACATCAGCAAAATAAACAAACTAGCTGCCAAAAGCCTGTGTAAACAAGTGTCTCCTCTCTGTGGACGTCCAGTGTTGGCGCCTGGCAAAACTCCTTGGGGAGAGGAGACACCTTCAAGCCCATTTCCATTTAACCTCATGCCGGTTAATGAGGATAATTCTCCAAAAGTCTTGTCTGAACATTGCTAAGCATGGCCCAACGGGCTGGTAACATTTCCATGTCCATCCCTGCCTTGGCTTATTGAAAGATTTCTCCAGTGAGCCACTCACTGACTGTTAACGCCTGATTTATACTTAGTTGCGCGCCATTGCGCGCGGGTGTGAAAACAGCGGATCTGCCAGCTCACAGGCGTGTCGCAGCACGTCGTGAGCTTGTAGATCTGCTGTTTTCGGTACACAAACACTGTCGCACAGTTAAGTAACAACCCAGGCATTATTTATGTCCTTTTTTTAAACGGAACTGTCCTTGTGGGTCCTTGCAGCGAGGGAGACTGGTGGGAGGCTCACTCCATCAACACGGGGAAGAAGGGCTACATCCCCAGCAACTATGTGGCCCCGGCGGACTCCATCCAAGCAGAAGAGTAAGGACCTCCCTCTCTCTTTAACCTCATTATCCTGTCCAGTGGGTGGAAGAAGTACTCGCATTTGTTTCTTTAAAGTTTTGGGAACCACTGACCCTTCAGTATCTCTGCACTTCGGGCCAATCCACCATCAAATCATTCTAAAGCTTTGTCACATAATTAATTAAATATTATTTATAATACCTTTGTCTTTTTTGTAACAGGTGGTACTTTGGCAAAATGGGCCGTAAAGATGCCGAGAGGTTGCTGTTGAACCCGGGGAACCATCGAGGCACCTTCCTGGTGCGAGAAAGTGAAACCACTAAAGGTGACACAACAACTATGTACATCCTCCTGTTCTGGAGGTCCCTGGAACAAAATATTTTACAAATGTTGGATATTTTCAAAGATTTGCCGCACATTTTCACAATTCTTCAAAAAAGGCAGATCTACGAGCTCATAGAGTGCCGCACTATGAGCTTGTATATCTGCTATTTTTTAATAGCCAATAATGACTATAGCTAAAATCTAAAATGACACAGAAGCTACATCCTCCTCCATCAAGTGTTCATGGATTATAGCTCTCAGTCGCCACAACTGATTTCAGTCATTTTGGACTCCATAGAAGCCAGCATGTCTTCTATGAAAGCAAGCATGTCGCGCACCGAAAATAGCAGATCTGCAAGCTCACAACACGTCGCTGTGTGTAGAACTGAGCAGCAAGTATTTATGTGGCGTAGCGATTGCTTTTCCCACTTTTCTTTGAACTCTCTTTGGTTTGACGGAATAATAATAATAATGTTCTGTTGGATGGTTGGTTTGACACGTGGTCCTGGTCTCTGTCAGGTGCCTACTCCCTCTCCATCAGAGACTGGGACGATACCAAAGGAGACAACGTCAAACACTACAAGATCCGTAAGCTGGACAGCGGCGGCTACTACATCACGACCAGGGCGCAGTTCGACACGCTGCAGAAGCTGGTCAAACACTACACAGGTACTGCAGACAGTCACTCCTCTCCTCTCTCCGTCTCTGCCTCTACGTTTTCTCAAACTCTCTTCTTTTCTTTCTCTCTCGTTCATTATTTATTATTGCTCTCTTTGTATCGTAGATTGAAGCATAATCACGAGAATGCGAGGTGCACGTTTTTTTTTATTGATTGAATGCTTTATTAGTCAGAAATGTAAACAGCACGTGATACAGTAAGACATTAAAGCTAAAGGGAAAACAAATACAAACACTATATGTACAAAAATGATGGGAAATTTCATGTACCTCCCCTTGTGGTCTCCTGATAGATGTTTTTTCTGGACAATTTTGAAAGAAACCAGTGTTACACATGCTTTAATGAATGGTGTCAGGGTTCATGGTACTGTAGTACCTGCAACACACTTAGAGCAGAGGTTCCCGACCTTTTCTGGATCAGGGTCCGCTTGATCCAGGGCCCACTTGAAAATATTGAAAGTGTTTGTGGGCCACCCATCTGACCACTTAAAGTTCTTACCTTTTTATATGATATTATTATATCCTAGGACGAGTGGTACAGTAGAAAACATTCTCAACTCCATCTCGAGTCCACCGCAGCTAAAAACCTTGAGTGTGCGGTCCATGCGCTAGATCGCGTATTTTAATTATTATTATATTATTTTTCATGAGATCTAACGCCCCTCCGGAAGTATCGGAAGACCAGATTTCACCGTGACGTCATCCAAGTCAGTTTGTAAACACTACGGAAAAAATATGTGATCTAGCGCATGGATTGTACACTCAGGTTTTAGCTGCGGTGGACTCGGGATGGAGTTATGAATTTTTCTACTGTACCGCTTGTCCTAGGATATAATAATATCATATAAAAGGTAGTCCAGGAATTCTTCCTTATCGCGGCAGCTATTCAGCAGTATACTTTATAAGTTCCTATTTATCGGTATCACACTGAAAATGGTTTTAATGGTTTTAAAGAAAATAATACCATGATATTCTTATACATGCTATATTTTTTTTATATTAACTCATTCCCTGCCAGACTTATTTCTGGCTGTGTTTGCCCACTGCCAGCGATTTAGTGTTTTTTATAAAATTGTTTAAAAATTCACAATTTTTTTTTTCATTATGATCGCAAGTCCAGTTGTTTCTAAACACACAGGCGAATCGTGCACGGCGCTCAGACAACAAACATTACGGTCGGGGCGGAGCCCTTCTCCTCCAGCCCAGCGTTAAACAGCATGCATGGCCATCTGAACGGAAAACTCACTTTCTTTTTCCACCTCGCCACAGACCTCGCTAAATCCCTTATGATCGCGTGTTCAGCTGTTTGTAGACGCACAGGGTAGTTGTGTGAGAGGCCCAGAGAATACATTTTCAATCGGCGACATTCCATTTTGCAGCAGTAGCAGTTTCAAAACAGCGACGCGAAACAGTGTTCCTCGGCGGAGAAATGCAAAGCCGAGAAAAAGGCGTTTGAAAGCGGAACCCAAACAGGAAGTGGGCGGGAGCGAAACTCTTTGATATGACGTATTTCCGTATCCGGGTGTGCTACAATGAAATGTGTCACTTCGAGAGATGAACGACGGTGAGATCTTGTTTTAAAAAATGATTTTGCAAAATTACGTTTTTTACGTCCTAGGCAGTGTATGAGTTAATGTTATATTATTACAATTTTAGTGTTTTGCCAATTATTTTGGGGCCCACTTGCAAAATTCTCATGGCACACACACAGATTGGTAATCCCTGCATAGAGGGTTCTCTGAAGGCAGATGAATAGCCGTCTCATTGAATTATTGATGGAGACTTGCTCCTTTCTAAGTGGTTTCACCTCCGAGTCAGTGGAGAGGGTTTAAAACGCTGTGATCCCCCCACACACACACTCACTTCTTCTCCTTCATGATTCGTGATTCATGACTGAGTGCTTTCAAGGGTCTAAATTCACACATGTCAGAGAGCATCAAATGACGCTAAGTGACACATGTCAGAGAGCATAAAATGACGCTAAGTGACACATGTCAGAGAGCATCAAATGACGCTAAGTGACACATGTCAGAGAGCATCAAATGACGCTAAGTGACACATGTCAGAGAGCATCAAATGACGCTAATTGACACTTGTCAGAGTGGTTGTTTTTAGTATTGTAGTATTTCAGTGTTCTTTTTTAACTAGAAGTAGTTTTAGGCTCCGTTTAGACTGCAGTCACATCCAGTCAAATGTATTTCTTAAATTTGATCTTTTGGGCCGATTGTTCACACTGCATTTGCAAGTGACCAGATCTGATCAGTCACAGATCTGTGTGCTCAGACTGATTTAAACAACGTCAACCCAAAGCCGCCCTGCGTCGACATTTCTGCTTTAGTTACCGTGGTAACGACGTACTGTAGGCGTCGTGACTTTTATCTCTTTATATGTCTTCTTCCAATTCTTTATTTTCCTCTGACACTGCAGATAGGACCTTGTGAACCCATTTTCTGCCATGCCGCAAGATATGTCTTCATATATTGCCTTGTTCCTGTACATTCCTACAAGTTTCTCTTACTGAGGCATCCCCTTGAAGCGCTAGGAGACATTGAATTTCTCTGTCTACTGAATGTTGGTCGCCTTTTCTTCTGTAAAACGTATGCTTGCTATTGTATTGTTTTGTTTACACCCCTTGTGCTCTCGTAAATCTAAATTCTATATTCTCGCGCTCTGTAATGACGTCAGAGGCGCTCGGATCGCGCTGCAAGTGACGTTTTGGACAGTTTGATATGTGACTTGGGTGGTTAGATCAGGTTACTGCGTTCAGACTGAGACGCATATTTAGGAATCTGGCTTAAGTCGCATTTGTAAAAAATGTGACCTATCTCTGTTCAGACTTCCTAAAACAAATCGGATTCCAATCTGGATATGGCACAGATCTGATTCAGGCTAGATTCAGGCTGGATTTGGCTGGCAGTGTAAACAGGGCCTTAGATCATAACAAGCCAGTGGAACGGGATTTCGCTCAATTATGCATTTCATGTATTGTTGAATGACAATAAAAACTAAATCTATCTATCAAATGACGCTAATTGATACATGTCAGAAAGCATCAAGTGACGCTTAAAATTGGACGGCACTCTGAAAGCGGTGGTGAATTATCCTAGTCAATGGCAAGTCACTGTCTGATAGGGATCCATAGAGTAAAGACCAAGGAGATTGAGCCCCCCCCCGCCGCCTGTTTATGTGGGATTAAGGTTGTGATCTTGACCCCCGTTCGGATTATCCAGTCCCTGTGGCGGGAGGGGGCAGAGGGGTTCTGGGTGTTACTGGCACAGTGTTAGGTTTCTACAAGAGATAAGGGGATTACTGTTGGCAACATTGTTCTCAGTGTTGATCGCAATATGTCCAACACTGAAAACAAGGTTGCATGAAGTTGTATCCACATTATGAATGTGGACTGGCGGTGAGGACTGACTGATTACCATTATTTGCCAACTGCCCCTGCCCAGTAAGCAGAATGTTATGAACACGGGGATTGAATGATGAGATGATGATTATAAGCATTCCCATGCACCGATAATTTGTCAGTTGATTCAACTCGACCTAGTATGATATTTATATTGAAAACGGGAGCAATATTCTGCTAAACGACACCCTATCTTAAGCCACTTTCAGACATGCACTGTATTATGGAAGTTTTCCAGAGTTCAAACGGAGGGGCTGTATGTATGAACTATGAACACAACATTCCGGCTCAGTAGGATTGGACATGCAACAGACTTTATGCAGGCAGGACCCTTGACTGAAGTCCGGGTAATGTCCGATTTGGCTCAAACCGCTCTGTGTGTGAATGGACACGGTGATTGTCCGGTGAATTTACATTCAGTAAGTAGATGTGCTGATGACGCTTCTATTGTCGACGGGTGGAGCCTCCCCTCCTCCCTAGGTGTTTGGAGAGAGAAATAACTGAAAACCAGTTCAATCCTTCTGCTTTTTATTAGCGTTCGAGTTGGAAATATTCACAGAATCGAACATAAACGTCTCTTTACTACTGCAGTAGCCTAATTATAGACGAGCAGTGCGCACTTGGCAGTATATAGAGACCAATGTTCTCTGAAAAATATTGCATTTGATCCTCGCATCTCCCTCAGGCTGTGCCTGTGTTGCTGTATATTTCATTCAGTTCATTTGAGAAAGTGGCTTTACATATACATCATACGCTGGTTGTTCTCGTCCAGAGCAACTTAAAGTGAGTGGACAAGGTTTCTGTAGCAACGTTAGTCAGAAGTCATTAAAGGACAAGGTCATTGTCTATTCACAGCTTCAGCCATGTATCGTACATGAACAGTTTTTGTTTTTGCATTAACGTTAGTAAATGTAAATGTTTGATGTTATGTTGGCTAAACATCATTTGGTCATGGCTGTTCCAATTGTTTGTTAATCAATCTTTTCTCAAAGAACTGTGAATCATTCTGCTTTAAACATATGATGATAACTTTGACAAAGGTAACGGCATAATAAAAGTTCACTATGTTGAATTATCTTTGTCAATTTGTGGATTTTTGACGCCTTTTCTTTTACAATACAACAGCCCGAGGGGCTGACACAGAACAAAACAAGATAACGAGTAACCAAATAAAAACGGGTACCAATACAGCAACACAGTCAATACAGTAAATACATACAGTAAATACAGTAAACAAAGGAAAACAAAAAGCAGAAGATAAAAAGGGAGGGAGGGAGGCTATGCTATCCATGAAATAGAACCACCTGTGATCAAGCAAGGATATACAGTATACCTATACTGTATCTGGTATACTACATATAGGGGAGCCATTACAAGCCATTAATATAGTGAAGAAATCTTTCCCACTTCAGGTGGAACTGGTCTATTATGCCCTTCATAGAGAAGGATAATCAACCTATTTTTTTTTTTTAATTAAACGACCTACTAGGCTTTAGGAAAATGGTAGAGTGCCCTACAGGCAACGCTGTGACCACTAACAAGGTCATGTCCTCTTTCTCTCTGTCTCGGTGTGTCACAGAGCACGCAGATGGCCTGTGCCACAGGCTGACCACGGTGTGTCCCACGGTCAAGCCTCAGACCCAGGGTCTGGCCAAGGACGCCTGGGAGATCCCCCGCGAGTCCCTCCGTCTGGAGCTCAAACTGGGCCAGGGCTGCTTCGGAGAGGTCTGGATGGGTAAGACGATGAACACTCAGACAGACACACACACACACACACACACACACACACACACACACACACACACACACACACACACTAATACAGACACACGCCAAGGAAATCTGTGTTGGATTCTTCCCAGGTTTATTTAAGAAAAAGCATTGTACAGTATGTGTATTACAGTATATCGCTGTTGTCTGGCAGAAACCTCTTATCTCCATACTTTTTTTTGTGTTTTTTCATAAATGAATGCCCTTGATCACACTTCAGCGTCACACAAAAGCATCAAAAGTAGCAGATCCGCAAGCTCGTAGAACTGCCACTTTTGATATTTTATTTTTTATTTGAATCATGAAAAGTAACAGTTTTGGACATACTGTATGAGGTTTCCACCCAACAGAGACTATGAACAAATAGCATGCCCAATGGGTTAGCTTTCAATCATCTGGATGGAATCCCCTAGTATCAGCCCAGATTTATTTTGCAGATGGATGGATGTACATTTACACAAAATATATACAACTGCAGCACACACTGCACCGTCCCACACAGAAGCTATTTTTGTAGTGGCTATTTTTGTCGGGAGGCTCGGGAATTGTCCATTTCCTGCAGATGCGTTCCTCTTGTTTGTTGTACTTTTCTTTATCGTAGCATCCCCTCCTTGAGGGAAATCTTCAAGGGGACAGCTCCAACCAAAAATTAATGAATTTATCTGGGATCTATTGTGCAGTCCATCCCATAGACCAGTAGTTCTCAAACTTTTTCATGTCAAGGACCCCCAAAATGATTTGTATTTGGCTGCGGACCCCCCATTTCAGAAATATTTTGTGCCACAGATTTTTTTGATTGTGACGCTATATTAACTAATTTTGCTGGGGACCCCCTGGTACCCCCCCCCCCCCCCCAGGACCCCTGGGGGTCCCTGGACCCCACTTTGAGAACCAATGCCATAGACTGTAAAAGATATGGACGAACATTGACGAAGAGAACCGTCACGTGACCCATCGCTTTCTACAGATCCGTTTTGAAGCCACTTTTTCTGTGAATTCAAATCAACCATGTTGGGAACTTACGGTCCCAAAAAAGCAACCAGAAACGACTGCTATTGGCTGCAACCGCAGCGAGGGCGGGTCTTCACTCGGTAGAACCAGTTGAAGCCCTAGAGACCATACCCTACTTTATCATTAATTTTAATTTTAATGGGATCATCATTTACTAAATGCATATCATGATAATTGAAAACTACTAAGGTAATAAAATCAAGTATAAAGTCCGGCCAAAACCTCATTCACTTGAATGGAGTGAAACTGCTCCTGCAGCCAGCAGGAGGGGAAATGGCTACATCTGCTGGGCTATTAATTAGAGAGAACTGCATGCTGGTAATGACTTCCTGTTTGGCCTCAAATCCAGCAGAGCTTCCATCCAGGCTGAACTGAGTCTCCATAGCATGCCTTAAAAAAAAAACTCAACACTGCTTCCCTCTGCAGCCTTTCTACTCACATGAGCTGAAGCATTGTGATACCTAGCTCTGTCTGTCTTTGTCTCTGTCTTTCCGTCTCTATCTCTCTCTGTCTCTCTGTCTCTCTCTCTGTCTCTCTCCCCCTCCTCTCTCTCTCTGTAGGCACATGGAATGGCACCACCAAGGTAGCCATCAAGACCCTGAAACCAGGCACCATGTCCCCGGAGGCCTTCCTCCAAGAGGCTCAGATCATGAAGAAGCTCCGACACGACAAGCTGGTGCCCCTGTATGCGGTGGTGTCTGAGGAGCCCATCTACATAGTCACAGAGTACATGGCCAAAGGTACAGAACCCATCTACATAGTCACAGAGTACATGGCCAAAGGTACAGAGCCCATCTACATAGTCACAGAGTACATGGCCAAAGGTACATCATTAAAAAAAAAACAATTCAAAGGATCTTTATTGGCATGAGAAAAGCAAGTGGCAAAACATAATAAAAACAATTTAAGAAACAAATGGGGAAAGTTGGAGGGGGAACAGCATATTGCAACATACATGTTGTATATCGGTACAGATTGTGCAGTAAACTTAATGGTTAGTAGTCCTTAGGGTGGTTGTATTACATTGGCTAACCTTCTTGTATCGCAACAGTTCACAAGTCTTGCTGCTGTGTTTGCACATTGTTATATTTCTCCCAGTAGGTATGGGAGTTTTTTGTCATTGATCATGTTTTCAAACTCACTTTGGGTGTTTGGCAGGTGGTTAGAAAGTGTAGCTCTGTTTACACCACATTTTGTGTGCGGTGGGTGCAACACACAAGCGAGCACGCTAACTTGTTTCAGATTTGATCATTTATTCCATTCCCCCACCCTCGCCTCACACCCAAATACACATAACGAGCATACATACAGAAGGATCTAATTCTGTCCACCTACATGCAGACAAACATCATCCATGCACTCATACATATCAGTTCACATCAACATTTCCAATATATACTTTACCGTAAGTACATGAAGGACCTACAGTCGCTTCCTTCTAGGCCAACAATTTCATTGAAAAACCATCCCTGGCGTAGATTAAGTGAGTTGTGGATATTGGCTATAGATCCACATATTTGATTGGGTGTGTAATTTATTCTCGAAACCTCTCAAAAGCAGGGAGGGGCCATCACAAAGTCTAGCTCAATGGTTCTCAAAGTGGAGTCCAGGGACCCTCAGGGTTGGACCCCTTACAAGTATAAACCCTTACGGATCCATTTGGTTCCATGTGTTCACTCTCAGAGTTATGGGGGTCCTTGAAATAAATAAAAAGATTTTGGTCTAGCTGCTTTTTTACTTTTTTGATTTGTTTGCACCGCATATTAATTAACAATACAACCAATACAGGCAGACAATAGAGTGCATTATATTACATTACATTACATTACACAGGGAAAACAAAGCATAAGTACAAAAACAGAGGTACAAAACGGGTACAAAAGGTGCAAACGTATATAATGGCAGCGTTTTAGAGGACAATATACATTTGTATGCTACAGTGTTACTTTCAAGTAGTACAGGATACATTGTCAAATAAAGTGCAGGATTGATTCTGAATGGTCGCAAGTTAGCTAATAGGTTTGGAGAGAGAAAAAGAACACTGCGGTACAACATAGTTTGATGCTGCATATTTTAACGGTAGCCGTTCAGGCACTAAATTGACTAGGGTGCTCTTGATTATCATGCTGCAGTGGATGATGTCGGAAAGTTGCTGGAAAAAGGTTTTTTTTATTTTTATGGACACTTTAATGAATATGCTGTAGAGTTTGAAAGTCCTTGAAATTCTCATGTGGTTTGCTGAGGCTCGAAGCATAGATGTTTAATTGAAAACTACAGCCGTTTTGTGGCCAGCTTTCATCTTTTCAACTGCATTCATTGGATGGTCCTGTTTTATTTTTTCCAGGGTTTTATTAGTGATTTGCTTTCTCTCTGTGTATGAATGTTAACTCAGTGACGTGCGTGCGTGCATGCGTGTGTGTGTGTGTGTGTGTGTATGTGTGTGTGCGTGCTTGCGTCAGTGGTGTAAAGTAACTAAGTACATCTACTCAAGTACTGTACTTACCGTAAGTAAAACTGTACTGGAGTATTTCAAATTTTCGATACTTTTACTTATACTCCACTACATCTCAGAGACAAATATTGAACTTTATACTCCACTACAATTATATGAAAACGCTAGTTACTAGTTACTGTACTTTGTAGATTTTGATTATTATTACAAAACACACTAACCACTTCAGCCGTACATATATTTTGGCCATTTGAAAATAGCAGATCTACGAGCTTGTAGATCGGCTATTTTCAGAAGATTTTCTTTTTTTTTCTCTTAAATTGTATTCATTTTTCATGAACAATACACATAAGACAAAAGACAAACATTAGACATCACATATGTTGCCAAACATCATCTTATATAATAATATAGTTGCGTTCGTGCGCGCGCGTGTGCGCGCCCGTGCACTTTGGGGCCTGATCCAAGGGAGTGTCTTATGTTCCACTGTGACTCTTAATCTTGATGCAAGGGTCAGAGAACAAGGCACCTTCAGACTCTCCCTCCCTCCCTCTGGTCACTGAGAGTGAAAGAAAATCACCAGATGTCATTATGGACCGCATTCACATTCACAACCAATCTTCACTCAATGTTTAATTTAATACTGCTGCTCATTATAGCGTTCACATTCACAACCAATCTTTATTCAATGTTTAATTTAATACCGCTCATTATACCAAAGGCCTGAGTGCTTGAGTGGCATGAACTGTTTAGCATTTTGCTGCAGCATTTTGTAGCAGTGTGTTGGTATGCCAGGCCATAGATATCACAGGACCATCGCTCCTATATCATGATACTTCTCTGCATTTCTGACATGATGCTGATGATGCTGTTTTTATAGGAAGTTTACTGGACTTCATCAAAGAGGGTGATGGTAAATTCCTGAAGCTTCCCTTGCTGGTGGACATGGCTGCACAGGTGAGCTGAACAAGAAGTGCATATCGTCGTCGGTGTCAGGCAGAAACCTTGTATCTCAAAATTTAAACTTGTTTTTTTTTCCTTGCTCTTTTTCATGCCCTATGTTATACTTCGTTATATGACAGTGTTGCGCAATGTAGCGAAAATAGCTCTAGATCTACAAGCTCAAAACATTTTGAAAATGTTCACCTATAATGACATGCCCCAAATTAAATTGGGACACCAAGTAGAAAGTGATTAAGTCTGTCTCTGGGTTTTCTACATGAGCGTGTGGCTTATTAATTACTACATTCGATCCTTTGGAACAAAGGTTCATTTTAACATTTCCTGAAAAGTAACGTTTCAGACATACAAGGTTTCCGCCCGACGATCTACCTTATTCCTGCTTTGTGTTGTGGATCCATTAACCCATTAAGACCTGCGGCTGATTCTACAAATGTTTTCAAAATCCTAACAGTTTTCTGAAAAACTATCAGTTGTGCTCAAACTACTTCATGTCAAGGACCCCCCAATGGTCTCTATGTTTAGAATCCTATTTTAAGCAGTTGAAGAAGTTTTTAATAAAAAAAAAGAATGACAATTTCTGTGGAAACTTGCCGTCTGTTTAACTAGAGGGGTCTTTGATTCCTCTTCTTTCATCACCAGTTTCCATTCCGCTCCTATTTATACACGACAGACAGACAGGGGGGGGGCTTGACCTTCCAAGGTGGATTTTCAAGCAGTGCTGGGATGAGACGTTGTCAAAATGTCTGATCTATTTGTTTTTTTTTGTTGTCCAGATTGCTGACGGTATGGCTTTCATCGAAAGGATGAACTACATCCACAGGGACCTGAGAGCCGCCAATATCCTTGTGGCCGACAACTTGGTGTGCAAGATCGCTGACTTTGGCCTGGCCAGGCTGATAGAGGACAACGAGTACACAGCCAGACAAGGTGGGTTCAACACGGAGACAGACAGACAGACAGGAGAACAGGGCTATTCTGAGTCGCAGGCAGAGTAACCTCGCGTCACCAGGCTTTCCACCACGGAGGAAAGCCTGGTATTCGTTCTAAAACTGAGCTGTGTGATCCGGTTTAGAAAAAAGGAGGAAAAAAAAACATTGTGTTCCGGTGGTGCATCCCGGTTGGCGTCGCATTGTTTTTGTTCCCCACACAATGCGAATCAATTAGTTAGAATCAATGCTAATCGTGCTACGAGTTAGAATAGAAGATGGATATACCAAACGAAACGATTATACCAAACGAAACATGTTAAACTAGGGGAATCATTTTGGAGGTGCACAGCGCCGGAGGTTCCGGTCGTGGGTTCCGGCTGCCTGATGACGTAAAGTTATTTCTGCTCCACACCGGATCAAAATGGTATTGAGCCCAGGCTACAGGCAGAGTAGCACAGACCAATGTCAGGGTGAGAAGCACAAGGACACGTCCCTTTTTTCCCCAAACCAACACGAGATGCCTCTCCTCTCCTCTCCTCTCCTCTCCTCTCCCACCTGGTGTCTGACCCCTGCTCTTTAATCTCTCACTGTGGAATGCAGGAGCCAAGTTCCCCATAAAGTGGACCGCCCCGGAGGCTGCTCTGTATGGCCGATTCACAATCAAGTCAGACGTGTGGTCTTTTGGCATTCTGCTCACTGAGCTCGTCACCAAAGGGAGGGTGCCCTATCCAGGTAAGAGGATAATTACACACACACACGCAGCTGCACAGTCAAGATATCTGCAGTCAGAGGGTGTCGATTCATACTGAGAGTGAACAACTCATTGTGTCGGTGCACGTAGGCTCTGCAGTGCTTGTTAATGTGTAGTATGAAGCTGTGTGACACTGTCTGTGATGCTTGTGCTTGTGAACCACTTGTGCACAGACACACACACACACACACACACACACACACACACACAGATTAGATGAGGCCATCTGGTGGAGGTTGATTTGGAGATTGAACACCACTCTTGTTTATAACCATCTGTCAGACTGATAGGGGTTGTGTGTGTGTGTGTGTGTGTGTGTGTGTGTGTGTGTGTGTGTGTGTGTGTGTGTGTGTGTGTGCGTGTGCGTGTGTGTGTGCGTGTGCGCGTCTGCGCCCCTATCAGACTAGGGGTTTGTGTGTGGTGGTGGCGGTGGTGTGGGGGGGGGGGGCTCTAACACACTGACCTTCAGACAGCACATCTTTGTGTATTATGATTTAGTGGGAGGGGATTGGGAATGGGATGCGTATGAAAACATTTCTTGTTAGGTTTTTGATGCATCATCTTGATTTAAAAATCATTTAATTAAGCCCCTTAGATTGTCATGAATCCTCCTCTGATGGGATTAGTTTTACCTCAAGGGCGTCCTGTAATTCGAATACTACCCACCTATTACTCCAGCAATTCAAGCTGTGCTTTCTGACGGGATAAGAATGCCATCCGCATTACCAGAGGAAAAAGACTCCTTTTCAAAGCTCCCATTCTGAAAGGTAAACACAGCTGAAGGTAATAACACTGTGTGGGTGTGTTTCATTTAGATGTGGCTGGGTGCCAGGCAGCATGAACCGGTCCTGTAGAGTTATAATTTCATGCTGGCAAAACTGTAAAAAAAAACTAAATGAAACACACCTGCCGTTAAAGTTATTAATATTTCAGCTACATTTACCTGTCAGAATGGCTGCTGTGAAAAGGTTCCATTACCAGGAGGAACAGCTGTGACCGAATCACTGAGTAACGCTAAGGAGTGCTGAGGTTACATATGGGCCTTTATGATCATCACAAACTCTGTGTACTTCACATGGTCATCAGCAAATCGTCGCAGTCGGGTCCAAAACTGTTACTTTTCAGGATTCAAATCCTGAGCCAAATGTGATTGCCTGCACCAGTAATATGCTCTCTCTCTCTCTCTCTCTCCTGTAGGCATGGTGAACAGAGAGGTACTGGAGCAGGTGGAGCGAGGGTACCGCATGCCTTGCCCCCAGGGCTGTCCCGAGTCCCTGCACGAGATGATGAAGCTGTGCTGGAAGAAGGAGCCGGACGAGAGGCCCACGTTCGAGTACATCCAGTCCTTCCTGGAGGACTATTTCACGGCCACAGAGCCCCAGTACCAGCCTGGTGACAACCTATAGTTGTGGACCCGGTTCACAGTGTGGCACAGGCTTGCCTTCTGGACATCTTCTCTCCACCCAAGGCACAGACTCACTCACTCACTCACAGACTGCAGGTGGTGGGGTGGGAGGTGGTGGTTAAAAGAGCGAGGAATGATTTGCTCCAGAACAGTGGTTCTCAAAGTGGGGTCAAGGGGACCCCCCAAGGTTCCTTGAGGGGGTTCCAAATGGACCCTTACAGGTTTGTAACTCTACACTCTCAGAGTTTTGGGTGTCCTTGAAATTAAAAAAAGTTTTGAGAACCACTGGTGTAGAAAGCCGAACTGGACGCTAGCCAATAAATTGCACAAAACCACTATTTTATCTTTTTATTTTTTATTATGATTCCAACACGTTTAAACTTTATATTGATTTTGCTTTCATTTAAGGTACAACAGGTCGTGTAGCGGTTTGAATGTGTCTGTTACTCGTTTCATTTTAGCGATCATGTGTTTGTTAATGTAAAAAAAAACATATCATGATCAGAACCAGTTAAAGAAATGTAAGTAATTGTGATCATGAATGCATAGAGAATGTGAGAAGTGGTACATTTCACCACTACTATGGAACTCCTGGGATTTTCACCGTAATATGTTGCTGTAAATTATGTTGTAATAAGGCCTAAATGACCTAATTCTGTTGCAAAGTAGTTCCCCAAATCTTCTTTTGTTGTTCCAATTTGGTCCAGTTTGGGAGGTCTATTTGCAACAAAAAACAGTAGATTTCTAATAGATTGGTAAATGATGCATAGTGAGCAATAAGGGGGATTGTAATGAAATACTGATAGCATGGATTAAAGTTCTCAGTCGCCACGACTGATTTCAGTCATTTGAGTTCCATAGAAGCCAGCATGTCTTCTGTCAAGTTCCGTGGAAGCATGTTGTGCAGCGAAAACAGCCATCTATTGTTCAGAAGCATTTTCCACAAAATCATAATGGTGTCGGATATTTCATACTTTTGTATAAAAGCAAAGGTTAAAGCCGCAGTCTGACTTCTTCACCCTGTTGGCAGTATGTAGAAAGAACAACATTACTGAAACATAATGTTACGTATTGTGTTAATTGTTTAGGAATCAGCGCTAGTGTGAGGGGCTCCTTTTCATACGGTTTCACAAATCGCACATTAGGACTTGGTCATACAAACATTTCGTGAGATTTTATTTTGTCTATGTGATAGGAAGAAGAGCCCTCAGTGGCTGTAGAACACAGAGCTGGTGATGGTTATCGTCACAATCAATTTTACACTGATGTATTTTCGAGCAAATCCCAAAGGATGTCTTTCATTGCATTTCACAAGTTTAAATGGACCTTTTCTTTTCTTCTTTTAAAAAATATGTAACTTGGGCAACTTGCATTTCGACTGTGACATGGACTCGTGCAACACCTTGTTCACTTTTTTTTACAATGCATTTGTTGGAATTTTCTAAATCTTACATTACTGTAAATGTATAGGCTATATATATAAATGAACATGTTTTTTTCATGGGTTCATTTGAAGATTTATTATGACGTCCTTCTGATCATCATTTCCCAGTCAACTCTGCAACACTAATAAGCCTTTGTTTGTTTTTTGTCAACCATAATGCTGTCTGTCTGCGACTATCAAACTTACATAACTTCCCTTGTGATCATCACTACAGAGAAATAAAATGAGGCTCAATTTGGCTTGTGATGCAGCATATAAACCCAAGTTAAACAGTGATAGAACTCATGTTCCTTGCGCTGTAGCCTCTTGGGGGGGGGGGGGGGGGGGGGTTATTCAAAATCTTCCAAACAAAAATAGTAGTAGATCTGCTATTTATAATTGAAGTGGTTAAAATGATTGCAATGCTGTATTGTATTAACACATTTTGGTGGGGACCCCCCAAGGACTGTAACGAATGGAACCAAATGGACCCTTATGGGACCATTTGGATCCATTTGTACACTTAGAGTCATATCAGTAATATTGCAAGGACCCCCCGTGACTTTCTCTTTTTGTGTGTTCTCATCAGAGCAGTATTATAAATTAAAGTACATAACACAAGATAAGGTGAAGGGCTTTGTACAAAGTTGTAAAATCCTCATTTTATATCATAATGACGCATAATATGGCTAGGCTTCATGTTACGTTTGTTGGGGAAATATGGCTTGATAGATACTGAGGGATTTGTAAAATAAAATAGAAGAAAAAAAATCTGATTTCATATTGTGGCATTGATCTTTCAGAATACCATTATGTAATATTGTCACGTACACAGTGGTGGAAAAAGTACTCCATTTTACTTAAGTAAAAAGTATCTATACTACAATACTCAGTTACAAGAAAAAGTCTGGTATTCACATTTTTTATTAAAAGTGCAAAAGTTTTGGTATCAAAATGTACTTTAAGTACCAAAAGTAGAAAGTACTCATTAGTCATTATGAACAAGTTTTCAATTTTATAAATTGTATATATTTTTTTGGAAAATAGCAGATCCACAAGCTCACGCATTGTGAGCTTGTAGATCTGCTATTTCCAAAAAATGTCCATAAGTACAGACAGTACTTGAGTAAATGTACTTAGTTACTTTCCACCACTGCACGTACTTAATGAAAACAACCCTTTTAACCAATCACAGGTTCCTTACATGGCTCTGGGCCATAGAGCTCTGGGCACTGTCTGGGCGGGATCAGAGCCTCCTTATATGGCTCTGGGCGGGATCAAGGAACGCTGTTTTAGGTTACTCTTCCTGTTTCCCACTCGCTGACACTGACCACTCAACCCTTTTAACTCTATGAACTGAACCGAGTTGATCCTGCAGGTTCAAATCAAATATGATCCATACAATCACTAAATTAAGTGTCAGAGACGTGAGATTCCCAACGTCTTTGGAGCAACATGGTTCAGACGCAATGGTAAGCATTTATGTTCTTCTCTCAGGCTTATTATGACATTGATTGAATACTTTATTAACAGTTTGCAAAGACAGGCACAGCCAGGGAAGTACAGTTCAATACCAGGTCTGTTAAGAGGATTTTAAACCCAAGAAAGCACTATGGCTTGTTTCCATTGGGGTCCTTTTGTACTCAATTCATCGCAAAATGTATTGACAGACAAATATACACTACTATGCAAAAACATCCAAAACGGGTAGAAATAGAAAAAGAAAATATGTACAGTTCGGGGGTAGGCTTTGACTTAAGGAGAGGAGTCGCATGACTTTATTCTTTGAGACCAATATCCGGGCTTTTGACCAATAAGCACCTTTGTTTGACCCGCGGATTCGGGACAGCTGACGCTTCTCCGGGCCAAACAAAGACACCACGTGACGTTGATCCCCTTCCCCTATTCGCTCATACTAGATAAGAGAAGATTTTTTTTTACCGCTCTAGCAGTGATTCTCAACCATTTTAATTTTAAGGACCCACAGTTTGACATGCATAGGGCTACAGACCTCTGGGACCCCAATTTATATTATAAAATCAATGTTAATTTAACTCTGAGTGTACAGATGGAACCAAATGGACCCTAAGGGGTCCATTTGGTTCCATCTGTACACTCAGAGTTACAGACCCATAAGGGTCCATTTGGTTCCTATCCATCATTTAGCTGGGGACCCCCTGGAACTCCCTCAAGGACCACTGGTGGTCCCCGGACCACTGGTTGAGAACCACTGTACTAGACCGTACCCTTGGTGCCCACACATAATCTAATAAAACCACTAATGCAGCTAATAATGCCAAATAATAACAACAGCAATCATGATAATAATAATAATCAGAATAAACAAAAACAGTGAAATGGCTTCTATATTGAATGAAAGTATTGGTATCAAAATGTACTTAAAGTAATACAAGCAGAAAGTATTCACTCTGCAGACTGTCCCATTTCACAAGTTTTCAAATGTATAAAAAATAATTTGAAAATAGCAGATTGCAGATAAGCTCACAATATCTGCTATTTTGTTTTGTTTGTTTTTTTATTTGGCTGAAGTGGTTAATGTATGTTTGTAATAATCAAAATCCATAAAGTAACTAAAGTTTTCAAATACTTGTAGTGGAATGCAAGTATAATATTTGCCTCTGAGATGTAGTGGAGTAGAAGTAAAATTACTGAAAATTGGAAATACTCCACTAAAGTAAAAAATAACTCAAAATTGTACTTAAGTACAATACTTAAGTAAATGTACGTAGTTACTTAACACCACTGGAACTCACAAACTGGACCATCCAGTTTTGACAAGTTGTAACCTTTCACATTAATTTGCAGCACACTGATCCGGACTATTCAGCCGCATATGTGGTTATTGACACCGATAAGGGGCTGAAAGGCTATGGTCTGACCTTTACTGTGGGGAGAGGCACAGAGATTGGTAAGATATATGCTCAGATATATTATTATTTATTTGTAATCATCAAGGTCATGGTGTTCAGTGGTTTTCTTTTTTTTTTTTTACTTAATTAAAAGTATCAATACTGCAATGTAGAAGTACTCTGTTACATGTAAGAGTCCGGAATTCAATATCTACTTGAGTAAAAGTACAAAAGTAGTAAAAAGATTCATTATGCAGAATGTCACATTCCACAAGTTTTCAAATGTATACAAATCTTTTGAAAATAGCAGATCTACAAGCTCACAATGCGATGCATTGTGATTTTGTAGATCTGCTATTTTCAAATGGCCAAAATATATTCAGAGCTGAAATGGTTAATGTATGTTTAGTAATAATAATCAAAATCTACAAAGTAACTAGTAGCTAAAGTTTTCTAATAATTGTAGTGGAGTAAAAGTACAATATTCGCCTCTGAGATGTAGTGGAGTAAAAGTACTGAAAATTGGAAGTACTCTTGTAAAGTAAAAATACCTCAAAATTGTGCTCAAGTACAGTACTTGAGTAAATGCTCTCTGGACTACAAAACCTGTTGAGTCAGTTACAAGGCTCTGAGTTGGTAAATACTTAAAATGTATGTTTACAGTTTTGAATCATCTCTAGTGCCATCTTGTGGTAATATGTGTTAACACAAGGACAATAATTTGAACCTGGATTTTTACCAAAATGTTGCTGCTGCTGCTGCATCAAAATATAATATAATTAATCCTACAGATATTTGAGTAGATGGTCTGGATGAGCTTAGTAAAGGCGGATGGGCGGTCACAGTCCTGTCAATCGTCTAGCATGATTAAACCCACATGTGTTCTAGTTGTGTGTGCTGTGGAGGCCCTGTCAGACCTGGTTGTGGGGAAATCCTTAGAGGACATTACCAGAGACTTCCGTGGATTCTACCGCATCCTGACCAGTGATGGACAGATGAGATGGGTCAGTGAGCACGCACGCACACATGCATAGTTAGATAGACAGACACCTTTTATTGACCCAGCAGGGGAATTTCAGTCGCCCAGAGGCAACACAGCAGTTAAGAGTTGCAGAGTTACAGGTACAGAGTAAGGAAAGTACTGTCGTATACGGCAATACGAAAGCAAGAAAAACAATAAGAAGCTCCGTCAATACAGAACAACATTATACAATAGTGTATACCTATACAACTATGCAGAAAAACAACAACGCAAGGTTACAGTGTCCTCACCGTATCCCGCCCCAAAACAAATAAAGTGTCCATTACGATCAGTGCAATGCCAATTAAATGAAATGTCCATTTCAATCAGTGCAATGCGAAGGAAAAGTGACAGTGTTCACAGTGCAATTTGTACAACAACCATACCCTAAAAGTGTCTTAGATATCAGAGTCCTTGATACATCTATGATTCCAGGTTATGTTACTGTATATACACATTACACACACACATATTTTAATTTCTTTATTTGAGACCACATTTATAAAATACATTACAAGGGCCCAAATATTTTTCAGTAGCTTCTGATGTCCTACATACTCAAAATTACATGTGTCTCAGCCTTCATTTATACAGTCTACTGTATGGTCTCAGCGCATGAATCCAAATCAGTTCAGAATGTAAACAACACACATGAACGTATTCACAGTCAACATAGGTCATACACTTCCGTCTGCCATATTACCAACACTGGAAAAAAAATATGGGTACAGGAAGCACCTTCTCCCCCAAATAGATCGACTGCCACACACACACACACACACACACACACACACACACACACACACACACACACACACACACACACACACACACACACACACACACACACACACACACACAGTGACTGTGACACACACATCATCAATCATAACTGACACAACAAACCTTAATTGGTCCCTTCGTTGAAAGCTTTGGGCCGAGGAGTGACGGTGTGTGTGTGAAGGTGACATTTTCTGCCTTCTTCTGTAATACAGATCGGTCCAGAGAAAGGAGTTATCCACCTCGCCACCGCTGCAGTTCTCAATGCCGTGTGGGACCTGTGGGCAAGGACAGAAGGCAAGGTCAGACACCACATTTAAACATTGGTCTCGACTCTAAATGGTAAAATGGAGGACTCTGGCATTATGAGTGTCTCCTTGTGTCTGCCCATTAGCAGTGGTGGAAAGTAACTAAGTACATTTACTCAAGTACTGCACTTAAGTACAAATGCGAGGTATTTTTTACTTTACTGGAGTATTTACAATTTTCAATACATTTTACTTCGTACTCCTCTACATCTCAGAGGCAAATATACTTTTACTCCACTACAATTATTTAAAAATGTAAGTTACTAGTTACTTTGTAGATTTTTTTATTACGAAAGACATACATTGACAATGTCAGCTATATATATATATATATATATATATATATATATATATATATATATATATATATATATATATATATATATATATATATATATATATACACACACACACACACACACACACACACACACACACACACACACACACACACACACACACACACACACACACACACATGGTTATATATACTCCGGCTATTTAAAAGTAGCCGATCTACAAGCTCACAACAAGTCACATCGCGACGCGTTGTGAGCTTGTAGATTTTCAAATTATTTTTATATTTGAAAACTTGTGAAATGCGACATTCCGTGTAATGAGTACTTTACACTTTTGGTACTGAAGTATATGTTGATGCCAATTCTTTTGTACTTTCACTAATTACATTGTGAATACCAGACTTTTACTTGTAACGGAGAGTATTTATACATTGTTGTATTGATACTTTTACTTAAATAAATAATGTGAGTACTTCTTCCACCACTGCCATTAGCATGACAGAGTGTGACTCATAATAACCCATTATCACTTTTCTTGCAGCCGCTGTGGAAGCTGTTGGTTGACATGGTGAGTCACTAGGAATTCAATTAATTTCTTATTTTTTGTTTGCATCATAATCACAGGAAAATATTTAATGGTCTATTATTCTGGTATATCTGTCTTAGGATCCGAAGCAGATCATCTCCTGTATCGATTTCAGATATATCACCGATGCCCTTACAGAGCAGGAGGCTCTAGGTAAGACAGTGGTTTGGTTGCACAAAAAAAAACGGTCACGATATACGGTGCAGATGGAGTCACACACAAAGACCAACCATAGGAACATTTTGTTCTAACCCATTGAGACCTGAAGCCGATTCTACATGTCTCCTAAATCTCAGCAGTTTTCTGAAAAACGTATGTTTCTATATCAGTGGTGCTCAATCTTTTTCATGTCAAGGACCTCCAAAATTATATGTATTTGGCCGCGGACCCCCATCAAAATATTTTGTTCCAGGGACCCCCCAGAAGCAAAGATTTGAGTTAAAAATGTTTGCTTAAAAAAATATATATATTCAAAGATTTGCACACATTTTCACGAATTTTCAAAAATAGCAGATCTACAAGCTCGTAGCGCGGCACTCGCTATGAGCTTGTAGATCTGCTATTTTTGAATAGCCCAAAGTGTAAAATAATGCTTTTTAGTTCAAATTTAAAAATGACACAGTTCCAGGTCTTAATGGGTTCTAATAGACACGCTCTTTCTCTCTCTCTCAGACATACTAATGAAGGCAAAGGAAGGAAAACAGCAGAGAGGTAAGCAGTCTGAGCACACTACAGGGACACATTAACGGCCCAGATGAAGCTAAAACTGCCACTTCACAAATTAATACAGACTGAGCTCAAGTGCTTGGGGTTGCACAGTATGCCCTAACGTCCGTGACAGCTGTGTTACATGGCACTTAGCCTAATTTATACTCAGTCACCCCCCCAGAAATAACTGAAAACCAGTTAACGACAATCGGCGATCAATCGACTCTTCAGACTCCACCTTAGCCCTAGCCTTGACGACCTTGCAGGCTAATGCAAAGTTTAAAATGTAATTTAGACGGCATGTTATGTAGACAGATGCCAGGTTCAATTGTCATCCTATAGATTGTATAGCTGCTGCTCTACAAACAGGGTACTAGTCCGACACCTGAGTGACACTTAAGTGTCATCGGCTGTCCTGGCTGTCCTTCACTCCTTTAAGCCAATGGCGACACGAATGGGGAGACGGCCCGCCCCCCGCAGTAACGATGCTCCGCTGCGCTCCCCTCATTCACAGACAGTGCACGTTTTATTGCAGCCTCAGGCAGGAGGGTTAGCCTAAATGCTAGCGTGCTTCATTAGACCTAATTTACCTATTAAGTTATTATTTGGCCATGTTCACACTGACTTCAATCTTAGCTATTGTTGGGAAGACCCGTGTGGTGTCAAAAAATGTTGCCACCACTTATATAAAAAAACATTAGAGCGTTTAGCGTCGCAGATTCTGTCACGCAATGTTGCCAGGTTTGGCGAGAGAAACAAGCAATCCGAAAAACAAGTAATCAGGTCTATGAAAACAATCACACACACACACACACACACACACACACACACACACACACACACACACACACACACACACACACACACACACACACACACACACACACACACACACAATACAGAATGCAGCTGCTAATAATATGACTGTCAAGTCATATTTATTTCTTGTTTTGATATTATACTGTTTGGACTGATGATAGGTTCTTGGTTTACCTATGATCCTACATTACTATTTCTATGCCTTTGATGTATTACCTTTTGTTTACCTTACTTACTGTAAATCGCTCTGGATTAAGAGCGTCTGCTAAATGCCTAAATTGTAAGTCAAGATGTATTATCTGTGTGGCCTGTTTTGTTTTTGCCTGCCAGAGGGCCAGATGCTGAAGGAGGGCTATCCTGCCTACACTACATCCTGTGCTTGGCTGGGATACTCGGACCAGCAGCTTAAAAAGGTTCCAGGACATCAACTGTATCCTATATCATGGCATCACTTTTGACTTGTTGTGACATCTAAAAACAGCAGCTCTTCTAACCGCTGGTCCGTCTGTTTCTGAAGCTTTGCACAGATGCTCTCGCCAGCGGCTGGACCAGGTTCAAGGTGAAGGTCGGGGCAGACCTACAGGACGACAAGCGCAGGTGCGGCTTGATAAGGCAGATGATTGGACCCTCCAACACTTTGGTAGGTCTCACGGATTCAAGTTCTCAGTGGCCACGACTGATTTCAGTCTATTTGGATTCCATAGAAGCCAGCATCTATGGAAGCATGTTGTGCAGCGAAAATAGCCGATCTGTGATCTAGTAGACAGGCTATTTTCGGTTATTATTTCGAGAAGTTATTATTTCAAGAAGAAGTTATTATTTGAAGTGGTCAAACTAGCAATATGTTCAGACGCATCTTCCATAAAATCTTAATAGTCTCGGATATTTCAGCAAAGATTAAGCCTCCATCTGTGATTTCTTCACCTGGTTGGCAGTATGTAGAACAGCACGAACGATATTACTAAAACATCATTTCATATATTGTGTTAATTGTTTAGGAATCAGTGCTAGTGTGGGTGGGGGCTCCTTTCATGTTTCACAAATCGCACATTAGGCAAATTCAAAAGAAGCAGATCTACATGCTCAAAACGCGTCGCTTCGTGCCGCGTTTGGAGCTTGTGGATCTGCTACTTTTGAGTGACGCTGTAGTAGGATCAAGTAGGGTGTTAATTTACGCAAAAAAAACACAAAAGGGTAAAATATGGAGATAAGAGGTTTCTGCCCGACAGCAACAATATCCTTTTTTTGTGTGCTAGATGATTGATGCCAACCAGAGATGGGATGTGGGGGAGGCTATTAGCTGGACGACCAGCCTGGCGGAGTACAAACCTCTGTGGATCGAGGAGCCTACCTGTCCGGATGACATCCTGGGACATGCTGCCATCTCCAAGGTGAATACAAAGGAGGAGGGAGAGCGAGCGCTTCGTTATTTGATTCCATCATATTCAGCACCTTTAAATTAGGCCTGTCACAATTATTACATAATCGTCTAATCGCAATTATTTGACATCATCGCAATTATTTTGCATAATCGTCATAATCGTTTCCAAGTGAAAAATATTCATACATTTTCTAACAATTTCAAAATATAGTGTAAATAGCAGATCAACAAGCTCCTGATGCTTGAGCCATTTCCATTTCCACTATTTTTAAACATTTTTGAAAATATAAAATTATAAATGTCACTGAATATAACTTAATTGGCAAGCGGTACCGTTGCATTGAAGAATGTATATAACCTAGACTTTTGTTATTTTCTGTTGCAGGCTCTGGCTCCACTTGGGATTGGAGTAGCTACAGGGGAGCAGGTCTGTGGATATTAAACTACTACAGCTTTATGTTTCTTCCTAGCGTAACGTGTCAACATGTGATACATATAATTATAAATAATGACTTATGTGATGATGAGTTAAATGTTAACATCCCATCCAGTGTCACAACAGGGTGATGTTTAAGCAGTTCCTTCAGGCGTCAGCCCTGCAGTTTGTCCAAATAGACAGCTGCCGTCTGGGCAGTGTCAACGAGAACCTGGCTGTGCTGCTGATGGCTCACAAGTTCCAGGGTAAGACCAGGGGCCCTATCTTGCGTGGGCCTTACCCCTTATGCCTAAACGTATTTGTCATTTTTTACTATTTTTAATTAAAAGAATATATAGTTCAAATAGCCGATCTACAAGCTCACAGCGTGTCAATGTAGATCAGCTATTTTCACTACTTTAAAATGTTTTTCAAAATAGTACAAAACGCCTAAAACGTGTAGGCATAAGGGATAAGGTGGTGTGCAAGATAGGGCCCCAAGTGTCCAACAGCTGCTTTATGCTTCACTTTTTCCCCCTTAAATGTTTTTTAATGCAGCACACTAGAGGTTTGAATTAGTTTTAACACATTGACTGCCAGAGTTTATTCCAAATTTACCCCCTTGGCTGCCAGCGATTTGCGTGTTTTTTTGTTTTCTCTATTATCTTATTTAAATGCATTTAAGTTTCTCAGGCCATGGTTTTGAACACATACGACGATCGACCAGCAGAGCGCAGCAAAATGACACCCTCGATGACTCGCTGACTCGCCCCCCCCCTCCCTCCAGGCTCAAACAGTCAAAACAACATGAACCGGATGTGATTGTCTTCGACAATCTCTGATCGGCTTGTGATACGATGTGATACACGACGACGATGCCTGATCGTCACCCGGACCAAAGAAAATAAAAGGGGAGCTTTCCCTTTGTATTTTATAGCGTGTCCAAAAAAGGGGTTTTCTCTATTCTGGACGAAAATGACCGGAGAAAAACGATGTGACCCGGAAACGAATTTTTTTTTTTACATCCGGCTTCGGGTGAGTGTGACGTAGGCGGAAAACGAAAGTGATGATGAAAAGTAAACAGACCCGCGCGATCACAGATGAAACCAATGAAAATACGTATTATCGAGTTAACTCGATCTAGGCAGTCGAGCGCTGGATACGTAATATCGAGTTAACTCGATCTAGGCAGTCGATGTGTTAACATATGCTGTAGCAAATGAACACTACACTTAAAATGGATCTTTAGCCACAATAACTAATATCAGTTGTTTACCCAGACATGTCCATCACAGCAACGTAAGACAAGATTTCCAATGAATGGACACAGATTAGAATTAACCACTTTCGTGCATTTGGCTTTGGCGAGCGTCTATATACGAACACAATAGGACCGTGTTCGGGGAGGGTGATATTTGTCACTACACGTATTCCTACAGATCGGGGAGGCACCTGTCAGTGAGGAGTCAGTAGGATGCAACAACAGCAGTGACAGCAGTGACAGAACACAAATGTGTGTGGGGAGGAATCAATTGGCATAACGATTAAATTGGGGAGAAAAGGGGTTTAAAAAAAAATATATATAAAATAGGGCGTAGCGTATAGTGAGTAGCGTATCAGTTTTGAAACAATGTTTCTCACTTCTTTTGTCAGTGCCCGTGTGTCCCCACGCTGGAGGAGTTGGTCTGTGTGAGCTTGTTCAACACCTGATCCTTTTCGACTATATTTCGGTGTCTGCAAACCTTGACAACCGGTGAGAACATTGCTTGTGTTTGCTGTCAGTTTCAGCTGCTGGCCGTCGTCACAGATAACCACATTATAATTATGGGACATATATCCTTATCTTTTAGGATGTGTGAATATGTTGACCACCTCCATGAGCATTTCACCTGTCCTGTTGTAATTCGCGACGCCCACTACATGCCCCCCAAGGTAAGAGAGCACATTGGTAATAGACTACCTTGAGGACCAAATCTCAGACTCACTTTTAACCCATTAAGGCCTGATTCTACAAATCCCTTCTAAATACTCAAAAATGTTCGTTTAATGTTTTTTGTAATGTAGCTTTCTTTTTTTTTGTCTGGTTTTGTTGATTTTGGGGAGATTCTTTCCCTTAAGATGTTGAGATTTTTTTGCTAAATGTATTAAACTCTGCATTTTGTTACGTCTACTGCTTCATTGTGCAAATAAACTTGAATCTATAAAGTACTTGTTCAGAGTTCTTCTAAATGGATTGCTTCAGGCAGCGGTCTGTCTGGCTACATGATGTGGTTCTTTCTGTTGGCAGGATCCAGGCTATTCTTGTGAGATGTTTGAGTCATCTGTGCAAGCTCACCAGTACCCGAATGGGGAGACATGGAAGAAGCTCTTAGACAAATGAGGGAATCGAGGATGCTGCTGAAATGACCTGAGGGGTAATTTACTAATTCTGCAATCGGATCACTGCACTTCACTGGGTGAAATTGTAATACACTATTGTAGATTATCTCGTCTTTAATACTCCCACACAACTTTAAACTGTCAAATGTTTGGTCAGATTTCCTTACAATTTTAATTTTGCGTTAAAGGAATATTACCTTTTTTTGATGTGAGCTTATTTTTTTTTTAAAGAAAATTATAGGTTTGTGAACTGATCAGTGAGACACTGATGAAGGCCTGTGGCTGAAACATCTAATGTGCCTTGCTGTGCAAAATATGGAATAAAAAAATAAATATGCAGTATATAATTTGCTCTAATAATCTACAAGCTCACAATGCTTGTATGCTTGGACCCCAATGGAAACAAGCCATAGCTTTCTTGGGTTTAAACTTGGGCCTCTTAGCAGACCTTGTAGACCTTGTATTGAACTGTACTTTCCTGTGCTTTTTTTTTGCAAACTACTAATAAAGTAATCAATCGTCATTTGCCTAATAACATGCCCAAAATAGGGACGCCAGGTTTTAAAGTGGTTAAGCAAATTTCGAGGCGGACTTACCATTTCTTATATAAAATACTGAAATGATAGTTCCAATCAATTATACAACATATAACACAGCATTCTATAAATTATTTATTTACAGATTTAGATATGAACTGTTTAAACAAGATGAACATTAATTTAAAACGGATACATGTGTAGTTACCAAAGAGATCTCCAGCCATAAATCAAGGGTAGTCTCTACTAAAAACGTTATTTTTACGAGACTTTATATCTACCGCTAAACATGAGTTCAAAATGTTCATATTATTCACCGGTTCTTAATGTGTAACAGTAAACGGTAAACAAACCAACATACAGTGTATACAGGCCAGGGTATCTGTACATTTCTAAAGTGCCAATTTAATGACTTTTAAGACCTTTTTAATACCAAATTGTCAAATAGTACGTAAGAAAGAGGCACTGCAAGGCGTTGTGAACTTGTAGTTCGGCTATTTTCACAAAATGTATCTGGAACCGAGTCAAACTAAATGTAATGCCTAAAATTCCAAGTGCTTGTCAAGGTGGGGGTCCCTAGTTATTTTGGGGAGTCGTGGCCCGAAAAGTTTGGGAACCCTTGCTGTATGAGGTACAGTAGGACTAATGAATCAATGTATAATCTGTCATTTGATCTTTGAAGATTTAAACAGCCATCTGCATTTTGATAGTGGGATGGGGATTATAGTCACAGATCTCAAAGTCTTCTGCGCAGAAATCGTTTATGTTCTCCACCTTCCTGAGGATCTTCAGTTTGGGGAACGGGCGAATCTCCCTCTGGAGCTGCATAGGAGGAGGATACACAGTTTAGACAGAAATCCAGACACAACTCAGCAATCAAACCTGAAACATGCAGGTACTATAGCATTTCCCTATGATGTGTGGGCCAAATCTATGTGTGGTTTTGTTTTTTTTGTTTTTTTTACATTTACCACTTGTCTGCCAACATCCCTATTCTGTGGTAACATTTGCAGAAAATAGCAGATCTACAAGCTTGTAGATCTGCTATTTTCGGCAAAGAGATTTGATGTACAGGAAAAAAGGGTCAAATTTACTTGAGTATTGAGGGTTTAAGTGGATAAATGTCTGAAAATACACATTAACAAAACATTAATTTACACATGATGGTGCTGTCCATGAAGCCGTTTACAAAATCAATGAAAAAGTTAAATCTGCAACACATTTTTATACAGTGGGGTCCCTGCTTCATCTCTCTCTCAGCTAAGGGGTCCTTGGTCTGAAAAACATCGAAGACCCCTGTTCTAAAAGATCTAATTGGGACTCACCAGTGACTCTGGCCACGAGCAAATTGATATCTCTGGTCAACATAATGCTTAACCATAAATATTTTCTCTTATTGACGTACCTGTGTTTTGAGGGGTTCAATGTGGTTGATGTAGACGTGAGCGTCTCCCAGGGTGTGCACAAAATCACCAGGCTGGAGGAACATAGAATGTAACTTTTTAAACACAAAAGGAAACCTCAATTTAATGACAAATAACTCTCTAATAAGTCTCTGAAGAGCCTCTCTCCAGTAAACAAAACAAACGCCCTCCCTCACCTTCAGTCCTGTGATGTGTGCGATCATGTAGGTTAGAAGGGCATAACTGGCAATGTTGAAGGGCACTCCCAAACCCATGTCCCCTGAACGCTGGTACAGCTGGCACGACAGCTCCCCATCACACACGTAGAACTGGCACAGGGCATGGCAGGGGGGCAGCGCCATGAGGGGCAGGTCTGCAACAACACACACACACACACACACACACAACAGGTCAACTGAAGTCAACATTAACATACTAGTGGTGCACCCCCAAATGTTTTAGGGGGCACAAATTCCTAAACATTTAGTAGACATATTTAAACTTTTTTACGATGTTTCGTAAATCATACAAGAGTGTCACACAAAAGTAGTGAAAATAGCATGTCTACAAGCTTGCGTCGCGATGTGACATTTTGTGAGCTTGGAGATCAGCTATTTTCTCTGTTTTACTTTTTTATATACTAAAGAAACGGTTATGGACATGCAAGGTTTCCACCCGACACCAAAAATATCAACCATTAGAAATATTTTGTTGTTGCTTTTAAACCGTGTCCATTTATTACCTTTGGGGTTCCAAGCACACATGATAATCCTCCTGTCCTCTGGGTTGGTTTTAATTGTGTCAATGACTTTCTGCAACTGGTCAACGCCTTGTCCTGTGTAATCTATAGAGAGGAGGTATTGATTATGCACTCAACAACTGTATTCATTAGAAACATTGAATTCTTTTTTTGCAAACAATAACGTCACATGGCTGATATTCACATATCTTCACTGAACTATAGTCCATGCATTTCCTATCAATAAACCGGGCATGGGTGTGACATACTGTACCTGCATGCATGTCTGTGTACTCTGCGCCGTAATGCCTCCATTGGAACCCGTAGACCGGTCCCAGGTCTCCCTCCTCTCGGTCCGTGAACCCACTCTTGTCCAGGAACTGCCGTGATCCGTTGGCGTCCCAAATCTTCACCCCCTTTTCTGACAGCTCCTTGGCATTTGTTGAACCCTGAGAAACGCATCCAAGTACCATGATGGCATATCAGTCACCCCTTTATACTGTATAGCACTGGCTCTGGATCTTTTTCATTTAAAGGACCACCCCATAATGATAATGTATTTTGCCACGGACCACCAGGGAACCATAAGAGAAGAGAACATGAATCCAAATCTTTCAAGTTTAGTCAAAAAATGGGAGTGGCTGAAGCATAAATAGGGTTAAAGTGGTAACCTTATTTTGATGCTATATTCTTAAGTTTCATTTAGCTGGGGAACCCCCGGACCCCACTTTGAGAACCATTGCTTTATATCAACTTTGAAACGGTAACATTATTAGTATTCATTTAAAATGTTTTACTGTATATCCCCACTCACCTTGACAAACCACAGCAGCTCTTCTAGAATTCCTTTCCAAAAGACTCTTTTAGTCGTCAGCAAGGGAAACTGATCTGTAAAGATTACATTAGGGTTAATATCTCCAAGATCTTCTAAAATGTTTGCCTATAATGACAAAATAGGGACGCCAGGTTGAAAGTGACCATGAACAGACAAGTGGGCACCTCGATGTTAAATTATTTAACATCGAGGTTATTAAGTTATTTCCCAAAATGGTTAAAAATAAAATATTTGGAAAATGGTCTTAAGTATTGTAAAGTACACACCATTAGAATATGCTTGAAAATTAGACAATTAAGGCCTAATATTTCTACAAATTGCTGCAAAACCTGTATATCCTGTCATTTTTGGCATACACAAGAAGTTGTACCGTGCATGTTCACATCTTCTTGTACGTTACATTACTTAAGACCATTTTCCAAATTATTTATTTATACATTTGGGACACTGTTAGACGCGGGGTCGCTGTCATTAATGACAATAAGCTTCCCAAAATATGTGCAGTGGTGTAAAGTAACTAAGTACATTTACTCGAATACTGTACTTATGTACACATTTGTACTTTTTACTCAATACAATTATTTAAAAACTTTAGTAACTAGTTACTTTGTAGATTTTGATTATTATTATAAAACATACATTAACCACTTCAGTCCAAATATACTTTGGCTATTTGAAAATAACAGATGTACAAGTACCAATGTTGCACCGCACACATTGTGAGCTTGTAGATCTGCTATTTTCAAAACAATATGTATACATTTTATACATTTGAAAACTTGTGAAATCATGGGACATTTCATGCATAATGAGTACTTCTACTTTTGGTTCTTTAGGTACATTTTGATGCCAATACTTTGGAACTTTTATACTAGAGTAAATTTGTAGTATTTCTTTCTACATTGTTTGTGGTAGTGATACTTTTACTCAAGTAAAAATCGATGTACTTCTTCCATCACTGAATATATGACAACAAACCCAAAGAAAGCCCTCTCTCTCTCTCTCACACACCTCTGAGACTGTATCTCCCCTGAGAGCCGAACACAGAGACTACTCCTGTTCCAGTTCTGTCTCCCTTGCTGTGTCCGTGTTGCAGAATGTACTCGATCTGTTTCAGATAACCTCTCTCATCACAGAACAACCCGAACGAACTGCTTTCCACGTTCTTCCGTCCCTCTTCTGTTTTAAGATCTTCTTTTGGCTGATCCACCGCGTGTATTTCTGACGTGGCAGGCATTTTTGCTCTTAAACTCAGAAACTATTCACTTTGTTAAAGTTTGGCTGAATGTGCAACAAGTCGAACACGAACGAACACAAGATGAGTTTGTGTAATGATTTGAACGAATTCCCGGGTTTTTGTGTTGCCAGATATTACGAGAGAAATAAGCAACTAGGTCTATGAAAACAAGCCCAAAAGAAGCAACTATTTATCGGATATTTGAAAACTGCAGATCTACAAGCTTGTAGATCAAAATAGAGCGTGTAGATCAAAAAAAGTGAAACATTTCGAATATTTTTTAAACATTTTAACACCAATGGTACAGGGGCATATACAGTAAAAAGTAGTACAGGGTCACAAAATACTTTTAAATGGGGGTCTGTGGACACTGGACAGACGAATATATTAAATTAGGGGGGTCCTTGACATGAAAATGTTTGAGAACCTGGTTTGAACAACATTGGGAAACAAGGCCAAAATAAGCAACCCGCAACTTTCAATATTTACAAGCAACAGAAAGATAAGCCCAAAGTCGCTTATAATGGCAGACATGGCAACACTGGCCGGTGGCCGCACCTCCTATAGTCACATGACCACGAACGGCCAATGAGCAGCTCGACAACACTTCCGTATTGTGAACATCTCGCGACCCGTACATCCAGCCAATAAGGGAAAGTCGCGCACATTTTCAGTCACGCCTCTGTGGTGAAGTCTTTAAAGTTGTCAAAAAAAACTAAAACATGTTTCGCCCACTATTATCACTCAATGAAAACACAGGGATTACATGTATATAGGCGATGTACAGTGGTGGAAGAAGTAGGCCTACTCACATTTTGTACTTCAGTAACAGTACAGCAATACCACAATGTAGAAATAAAAGTCTTCAAATTCTAAATTTACTTGAGTAAAAGTACAAAAGTAAAAGTAAGTACTGAAAGTAAAAGTTCTCATTATGCAGAAAGTCCAATTTCACAAGTTTCCAACTGTATAAAAATGCTTTGAAAATAGCTGATCTACAAGCTCACTTTGCGATGCGTTGTGAGCTTGTAGATCGGCTATTTTCAAATAGCCTAAGTATAAATAGGGCTGAAGTGATTAATGCATGTCATGTAATAATAATCAAATTCTACAAAATAACTAGTAACTAACATTTTCCCATGTAGTGACGTTAAAAGTAGGCTACAATATTTGCCTCTGAGATGTAGTGGAGTAGAAGTAAAAGTATAGAAAATTGGAAATACTCCAGTAAAGTAAAAATGACACAAAAGTGCACTTAAGCACAGTACTTGAGTACAGTAGTAGTTACTTTACACCACTGGAATAGGCTACGTGATAATATAATGCAGGTGACTTGCTGTAATCGAGACAGATCTAAATAGCAGGCCTAGTTACACACATACTGACAGTTAAATACTGTCATTGATATATAATAATCTACTGTTCTCAGAGGAAAGGTAGGTATTACAGTCAGAATGCAAGGAATGTCATTTCAGCTATATGTTGTATCTTAGTGCTATCAGGGTCCCGAGGTCCTCTACTCCAGTCCAGTGGTTCCCAAACTGGGGGTCTACAAGCTCACAAGGCATTGGTATGTCATGCAAGCCTGTAGATTGGCTATTTTGACTTGCCTATTGGTGTGCCTTGGGCAGAAAACGATTGAAAACCACTGGCCTAGATGCCTGCTGTGGGGCTGGCCTGAATCAGAAAATGACTCTATGACCTTGTAGATACACAGATGTAGCCTAAGCACAAAACCAGAGAGAGAAAAATATTATTCAAGAACAATCAGCACCACAACAAACAGCAGAAGGCCAGTAGAGGTTGAATGACCTCAACTTTGTGCAGCAGATGATGTAACTCTTGATAGAAATGTATTCTTTTTTTTTAAAGTCTCTTATGTTCCCTCAAAAATGTGTGACCCTCAATTCCGCCTGCACATTTCAAGTCATTCACAGAATCAAGTCCATGATACAGACCCATGGCCATGAAGAATCCGGAATTTGGACCTTGCTGTGTTGGGGAGACGCTTGGGCTTCAGCTCTGTTTGTGAAGGCCAAGAAGGTAAAAAGTTCTGCATTTCCTTGACCATGTTCTATTGTTTGTAAAGGAGGCTGACTTTCCAATGCAGCCGACTGGCGACTAAAGAATACTTCTGCATTCTTTGTGATGATTCTCATCCTTTATGCACTGAATATAGGGATGATGAACTCAAGGGGTTCATGATACTGTGTGTGTGTGTGTGTATGTGTATATATATATATATATATATATATATATATATAATATTATGTTTATTTTTATACTTGCGTGCATTATTGTAGTTGTATGTCATGCCATGTGAGACGAAGATCATTTTCCAACTCGAAGATTGCATCATACCATACCATATCATGGTTCTGAGCTTGGTTGTCTTTGTCATCTCTGCCAGGCCTGACAGCCGAAGGCAGGCTAATTGTTACTGTCTCCCTCAATATGTGCATTAAATAGGTCAAGGCCAGTACATAATCAAACAGGGTTTACTAGAGTCTACAGTTTCTTTTTTAACTATTTTAAATATGAAAATTATAAGCTTCCAACAGGCAAGACAACTTTCTGATAAACTCTTCCACGTAAAAAGATATTTAACACCCCCACATAAAATATGAATATGTAAAACAATATAAAACACAAACACAAAACCCCCAAAATTGATGAAATACAGGGATACTTATGAAAGACTACTTTCTGTGGTCAGAATCTTTCATATGGCTCCAGGAAAAGCTCCATAACAACACTTTTTACAAGTCAATCCTTCATTGAGAGTGAGGATAATCCTCTGCGACGAGTTGATGTGTAGAAAGTCTCATAGGTGTATTCAAGACAAGGCTCACTCACACCCTTGAAATGAAGTCTTTATTGAATCACAGCAACATTGCTCTGCTTCCTCAAGACCCTGTTCTACTACTTCCCTGGATAGCTGAGATAGTTAAGGATAGTGAAAGCTGCAGTGTGTCATTGCTGCCTGTCAAACCAGGGAAATTAAGATGTGGGTTTGGGGCCCATAACTCACAGCCTGTTCCTATACTCTGACTAGAAGACAGATAAATCTGCAGACAGTCCATTAATCCCTGACTGTAATGCTACGCCACAACTCCCTACAGTACGCTTACTCCCACGTGAACTTTTTACAGTTTTGTTTTTCAGTTTTTTTCAGTTAGTCTTCGTGCAGCTTGAGTGTTAAGACTATATGTTGATTAGTGTTAAAATATTTGTGTATGTCTAATTCTACTGTGGAGGGCTGTGTTCTACAAGTTCACAACACAACAGAAATGGTGCAATGTAACAAAATATAATTTTTTAAAACCCAAACAAAAACACATCTTGAAACCTATTCTAAATTAGTTATTTTCTTTACAAATTCTGCTGGTGATGTTGTTATTGGCCACACAGAGGCGCCACATCGCAAGCATTTAAATTTAGACACCCCAGCAAAAAAAATGAAAGTGACTTCTTTGATAATTAATGACAGAAGTGAGACAAAACATCCATTAATTTATAGGCTACATATTATTGTGTTATATCCTAATGAATTATTGTATCAGTCAATATTTCAAAACATGTTCTTCTTTTCTTTTTTTAAATGCCCTGTGCAGAAAAATCTCACTTTATGTCTAAAC